>NC_072432.2:7325000-7632500 GCF_028878055.3 Symphalangus syndactylus | reverse complement strand
TTTACAATTATCTCTGCAAATTAGTAAATTGGCAGTATTGTTTTTATTATTAGTATCTGAGGACTTCAGTCATCTTAGTTTACTTTTTAAAGGTTCTACTTAATCTAAACATGACAAACTCTGTTTTCCGGAGACTCAGGAGAATGAGCAGAGCTTGGAGCTCTATATGTGCAGGGATACAGTGATAATTTTTAGACATTAGAAAGGAAATGCTTTTCTTCATATCTTGAGCCACTTTTTTCTAACTTCAATGTAAATTTCAACTTAGCCCATTTATTTGAGTCGGCGCTAGTGCCTAAGAATGTTGAATTGTATTCCACGTCTTCTGAACAATGTCTTTCAAAGAGTCCCAGTGGGCTCTGCCCTCCCCAGCCTCCATTTGACCTGCATTGTCTCCGACCTCCCTCAGAACAGCCCCCACACTTGCACAGACGCTGTCTTCTGTCTCATTGATTAGGGGTTTCTGTGTAGTGCAGTGAAAAGCCTCTCTGAAGTGCAGATAGATTACATCTATTGTCTCTCCCATCTGAGTGTTCTGCCACTCCATGGAGAGATGGAAATTAAATTGACTTGGCACAGTCTGTCCCTCACTGAGTGAAGGAGCTGATTGTAGTTCACAGCCCTGTCCTCTTTGGGGTGATTGCAAATTGATTAGTTGACAATGTATTCCCGTTTCTTCCCCGCTACTGAAATTTTAGGCTGACCAGTTAATGATTATAATGATAAAACTTTTCTTTTAATTTCAAAACTAAGCAGTATCATCCATCCTTTCCATGATTTCAAGAACTGCCTGTGATTTCCACTGGTTATCGTAGATATCTGATGATTACTTGAGAGCCTGCCATGAGGGCCCTGCCCTGGTTTCATTGCCCCAGAAGCTGCTCTGATCACCTTTCCATATTACAATTCACCACAATCCAGGAAATGCCCCTAGATTCTCTAGATTTCCTTGTCTTTGCTGAATTTATTGATATTCTTACATAAAGATGAATCATATATATATATATAGTGATGGTGGTTGGGGGAATAAAAATGCTTTAAAAAATTAAAATGAAGCTGAAATTCTTTAAGGCACTTTTCTGAGTATGTTCACATTTTAAAAGTGCATATTTTTATTTAGTGCTATATAAATTTTCAGATAACTGTTCAATTACAACATAGGCTGAGATTCAAATCACCAAATAATTATGTGCAGATTATAAGAAAAAATGCTTAGAGTATTTTATATAATCTGCGATGAGGAGTGATGATATGATTTTAGCTGTATATTAATGCTTGCTGAAGTAAACAAAAGTGTTTCAACATCTTCAGCAAGGTATTATTTTTTTCTTTTATTTTTATTCACGAATTTTTAATTCAGGTAATAATTGCATATATTTATGGGATACAAAGTGACATTTTGATACACGTATTTAATATGTATGATCAAATCAAGGTAATTAGCATATCCATCGTCTCAAATATTTATCATGTCTTTGTGTTGTGAACATTCAAAATCCTCTCTTCTGTCTAGCTTTTGGAAAATACACAATAAGTTATTGTTAACCATACTTAATAATTACCCTGGAGTTAGTTAACAACTATTAAATTACAGCTGGGTAGGAGGAAAACCTTCCAGTGTACTGTAGAAAGCTACTCTTGGATTTGAATTAGGAGCCCTTGGAAACTGCATTCATTCTTCCAGGTTCCTGCCATCCAGTAACTGCACCAGTAATAATTTTCTAAATGGTGCCCTTGTATCCTGAAAGGAGTGGAGCAAATTACAAAAGCATACAGCATGGAACTGAGCTCCCAGGAGGAGCCAGGACCTCCCAACACCATCCACAGAAGCACAGGTTGCTCCATCAGTCTCTAAAGCGGCGTCACAGTAGACTGTCTGACTTTCAGAATCTCTGTCCATGCTGGGTTGCAACCTGTTCATAAGAAAAGAAAGGGAGGCTGACAATAAAAAGTGCATCTTATTCAATGCAAGAGCAAGACACTCATATCAGCTCTGAATGCGTGCCAGCGACGGCCACTGGGGCCAGGCAGCCTTCACTCAAGTCACTCCTTCCGAGGCACAACACCGTCTGCACACAATGGGCTTCACCTAGGAATAGTTGCTTGTACTTCTGCAGAAAATGCATTAGGAGGCAAGAACAGGCAGGATGCCACCACAGTCAACTTTGGGAAAAACCACATAGAAAGCATAAGTGAATCAGTGATTGGTATCACGCAATGCTGCTCCATTCCGTCAACTTGTTTGGCGTATATTTTTGAAACGCACTCAAAAGGATCCTTTGTGTTGCATGCATTTTGACTGAGTCTTATCTCCCCTTTATTACATCCTATCTGCTCATTTGACAGGAGTGAATTCAGAGTCCACCTTCCGTCTGGAGAAGCAGGAGCTCAGTGGCTGATGCAGGGTGGTCAGGGCTTCCTGGGAAGAGCCCAGCGGGGTGAAGGCACCATCCTGCTGGGCCTCCTCTAAGCACAGCCTGCAGGCCCTAGAGGCTTACGAAGCCTGTTCAGTTCTGCATGTAGGAAATCGACGCTAGGAGCTGATTTGAAAGAGTGACCTATTTATTCATGTAATAAATATTTGTTGAATGTTTTCTGTGTGCCTGGCAGTATCCTAGACATCGTTCTCTGATAAGGGTGCAGTGGTTGAGGTAGTGAGGAGTAGCAAGCAAATAGTTAAATGAACTGGGCAAAAATCAGAGTGAGAGATTTTATGAACACAAACAAGACTAAACCAATACATAAGCAGACCCTCCCCTCTCCCCGACAAAGAGACAAACCTGGTATACAGGGCAATGCCGTGGAGAATGAACAGGGTATGGTGAATAAGAGGTCATTCACATCATGTGGTCAAAACTGATTAACAGTAAAGGTCCTGAGGAATGGGATGGTTGAACCCTATGTTTTAGCTTGTCCTTGCATTGCTCTGAAGAAATACTTGAGACTGGGTTATTTATTTATTTATTTATTTATATTTATTTTTTGGAGATGGAGTTTCGCTCTTGTTGCCCAGGCTGGAGTGCAATGGTGCAATCTCAGCTCACCACAACCTCCATCTCCCGAGTACAAGCGATTCTCCTGCCTCAGCCTCCTGAGTAGCTGGGATTACAAGCATGTGCCACCACGCCCAGCTAATTTTTTATATTTAGTAGAGACGAGGTTTCTCCATGTTGGTCTGGCTGGTCTTGAACTCCTGACTTCAAGTGGATCTGCCCGCCTCGGCCTCCCGAAGTGCTGGGATTACAGGCGTAAGCCACTGCACCAGGCCTGAGACTAGGTAATTTATAAAGAAAAACAGTTTCTTTGGCTCAGGGTTCTGCAGTCTGCACAGGCTACATGATACTGGCATCTGCTCAGCTTCTGGGGAGGCCTCAGGAAACTTACGGCCATGACAGAAGATGAAGCTGGAGCAGGCAGGTGATATGACAGAGCAGGAACGAGACAGGGGGAGCAAAGTGCCACACTTTTAAACAGCCAGATCTAGGGGGAACTTGCTCACTATTGAGAGAACAGCACCAAAGTGGTGATGCTGAACCACTCATGATAATCCACCACCATGAGCCAATCACCTCACACCACGCCCAACCTCCAATATCGAGAATTGCACTTCAACATGAGATTTGGGTAGGGACACAGATCCAAACTATATCACCCTATAACTATATTTTTAAGATGCTAATAAATCAGATTTGCATTTTTCAAACCTTCCCACCCAGTTTGTAGCTTATCTGTTCATATTATTAACTGTGTATTTCAAAGAGCAAAGATTTTTTATTTCTATGAAACCTTCTTTTCTGCCTAGATCACTGCCTAGCATATAGAAAATAAACATTTATTACATGAGTGAATAAGCTGCTATTTCAAATCAACTCCTGACATTGATTTCCTCCATTAACTTATTAACATTTTACCAATTTAGGGCACGATTTTGTGTTGCATAATAGAAATCTTTGCCAAACCCAAGGTCACAAACATTTTCTCTTATGTTTTATTTTCAAAGTTTTAAAGCTTTGTTAGCATTTAGGTCTGAATCATTTTGTGATTTTTTTTAATATCATGAAAAGTGTGTATTAAAGCTTAATTTTTGCACATGGATGTATAATTTTCCCACACAATTTGTTGAAAAGAATATTCTTTCTTAATTAAATTACCTTTGCATCTTTGTTTTCAGTTGACTATATAAGTAAGCACACAAATGTCTAGACAATTTTCTTGCAATTATTCTTTGTATCTCTGCTTTTGCCAATATCACAACACTTTGTTTACTCCTGTAGCTTGAACAGTGGATCTTGAAATATGGTAATGTCTTGTAAGTCTATTCTTGTTTTCAAAATTCTTATTACTATTCCAATTTCTTTTATTTTTTTCCATATACCTTTTAAATCAGCTTCTCAATAACTACCAAAAAGTCCTGCTGAAATTTCGATCACTATTGCTTTAAATCAACAAATCAATCTGGCAAGAATCCTCATCTTAACAATCTAGAACTGTCTAATTCATAAACACAGCATATCTCCATGTATTCAGTTGATTCTCAACATAGAGATGATGAACAGGCTTTATGAAATTATTGCCTACTGTTCAGTGTTTTTGGTACAATTATAAACGGCATTGTGTTTTAATTTTAATTTTTAATTTCAATTGTTAATTGATTGCACATAGAAAAGACATTTTTTGAATATTAGATTTGTATCCTAGAACTCGATAAACTTGTTTACTAATTCTACAAGTTTGTTTGTAGATTCCTTGGTAAGTTCTGAATAGTCCATTATGTTCTTTGAAAATAAAAAACTCTTTTGTTACTTCCTCTCTAATCTATTTTACTTTAATATCTTTTCTTGCCTTATTGCACTAGCTAGGCCCTCAAGCGTGATGTCAAATAGGAGTGATAGGAAGAGAGACCCAATGCTTATTTGTGTTGTGTGTATGTGTTTTCAGTTTTATTCAACTCAAAATATTTTTTAATTTCCTTGTGCATTCCTCTTTTGCCCATGGGTTTTTATAATTGTAAACTTAAATTTCTAAATATTTGTGGAATTTTCAATTACTTTTCTTTTTAATGTATTTTTGTCGACAAAATACTTTGTATTGTTACAATCACTTTAAATGTATTATAGCTTGTTATGATTTAACAAGGCAAACCTTCTATGTGTCCTTGATAATAATTTGCATTTGCTGTTGAGGGTTAAGCTTTTTATAAGAGACAATTAGGTCAAGTTGGTAGATACTATTGTTCAGGTCTAAAAATCCTTGCTAGTTTTTGATCTCTGTTACTTTAATTCCTGAGACAGGAGTGTTGAGGACATTAACAAAATTATAGCTTTGTCTATTCCCCTTTCAGTTTTATTGACTTTTGTTTGATGTATCTTAAAGCTCTGTTGTTATCTATACACACATACACATTTAGGATTTTTACTAAATTTTGGAGAATTAATCCCCTCTATCGTAATGTAATGGCTCTCCTTATCTCTGATAGTATGTATTGTTTTGAAGTCCAGATTGTCTGACATTCATACAGCTCCTACTAATTTCTCTTTGCCAATGTTCATATAGAATTTCGTTTTCATCCTATATCTTCATGCTTACATAAAGATACGTTGCCATGCTACCTGTGTATTTAAAATGAGTTCCTTATAGGTAGTGTATAATTAAGTCTTGCTTTTATATCAACTCTAAAATTCTAAAAAATCATCTGTATACATTTTGATTAGTATTTTTAACACATCCATTTACCATTGGTTACTGGCTTAGTTTTCATATTTTTTTATGTAATAGGTTCCCATGGTTACAGTATACATGTTTAATTTATCACAGCATTCCTTCAAAGAGTATTTTACAGCTTGATATACAAGGACCCCAAAACAGTATTCTAATTTCTTCTTTTGTGCTAGTGTTATATATTTTAATTTACATCTGCTATAAATCTTCAGAATATTTCTATTTTGCTTTTGCAGCCAATAAACTTGGAGAGTAATTCAAATAAGAATTTTTTTTCTATTTATCTTTGTTTTAACCATTTTGAGAGAAATTTATTTATTTTCATAGATCCAAGCAAAAAGCTTCCTGTTTGAAAAACTTATTTTGGTATTTCTTGTATAATATGTCTGCTTCTAATATTATTTATTTAGATTTTGTGTTTTTTAAAAAATATTTTTCGTCATCACTTTCAAATGGAATTTTTCTGAGCACTGAATATTCTAGCTTTCCCTACTCCCTGACTTCAGAGACCTCACACCGTTTTCTTCTGGCTTGGGTAGTTTCTGAAGATATTTACTGTAGTATTTAGTAATTCTTCCTCTATATGTAACGCATATTTTGCCCCCTCTGGATGTCCTCAAGATTTTTTCATTATCTTTGGTTTTTGTATTTATTTATTTATTATTTATTTTTGAGACAGTGCCTCATTCTGTAGCCCAGGCTGGAGTGCAGTGGTGCAATCTTGGCTCACTGTAACCTCCACCTCCCAGGATGAAGCAATTCTCCTGCCTCGGTCTCCTGAGTAGCTGGGAGTACAGGTGTGTGCCACCATGCCTGTCTAATTTTTGTACTTTTAGTAGTGATGGGGTTTCACCATGTTGGCCAGGCTGGTCTGAAACTCCTGACCTCAGATGATCTGCCCACCTTGGCCTCCGAAAGTGCTGGGATTACAGACATGAGCCACCACATCCAGCCATATCTTTGGTTTTTATAGTGTGGCTACAACATATGTGGGCTTTGTTATCTTGGGGATTCTTGACTCTGTGTTTTGGTGTCTTTTATCATTTGTGGAAAATCTTCCCTTATTCTTTCAGACCCATTCTTATGTCTGTTTTTTTTGATTTTGGATTTCAGTTATTTGAGTGTTTGCTTGTCCCACGGTAATTCATTCCGTGGAGTGCTTTATTCTGAAGAGTTCCCCTTTTCTTCTTCAAATTGGATAATTTTTATTAACTGAATTTTATGTTTGCTGTTTCTTTCCTTGGCCAAGCTGTGTCCACTTATGAGGTGATGAGAGGCATTCTTCATCTCTATTACTCTGTGTGTCTCTCTGTGCATTTCTAATATTCTCATTTGATCTTTTCTTTTAATTTTAACCTCTCCTCTGAAATTTTTAATCTGTATGCATGTTGCCAGTGTTTTTTTCTAAAGCTTAAACATTATTTCCTTGATAATTCCAACATTTGTTTCTTCTTAAGTCTGATCCTTTTGACTGTTTTGTCTCTTGTCAGGTTTTCTTCCTTGTTTTCTTATTTATCTCCTAACATTTTCTAATTTAAGGCCAGACATCATGGGTAGAACAGTAGAAATGGAGCTAAGAAGTATGTATGCAGGGGCTGGGAGTAGCGGCTCACACCTGTAATCCTAACACTTTGAGAGGCTGAGGCGGGTGGATCACCTGTGGTCAGGAGTTCGAGAGCAGCCTGGCCAACATGCTGAAACCTGTCTCTACTAAAAATACAAAAATTAGCTGGGTGTTTGGTGTCACGTACCTGTAATCCCCACTACCTGGGAGGCTGAGGCAGGAGAATCACTTGAACCTGGGAGGTGGAGGCTGCAGTGAGCCCAAATTGTGTGACTTCACTCCAGCCTGGGTGACAGAGCAAAGCTCTGTCTCAAAAAAATAAAAATAATAATTTTTTTTAAAAAAGAAGAAGTATGTATGCCAGAAAACAGTATGCTTTTACTGCTATATTCTGAGTATAGATTTGAGTTGATCTAATCAGAAACTGAGCTGATTTAGATTTTGTTACTATGGTTTTCTTCAGTGTTCCAGCTACTTAAGTGTGTAGGGTTACCTTGTGCATGAAGTAGGGTCAGGGGTTCTGGAGTGTTTCTCTGAATATTCCTGCTCGGCCTGCAATGTGGGGCCATCCCTGTGCATTGGTGCAATAAAGGGAATCTTTTCCATCTTGTCCCTTCCCCAGCAGTGGATGGCTATTGCTTGTTATTTTGTGTTTCCCAGCATGGTGACGGTGGTCACAGGATTTTCTCTTACTCTGGTTTTGCCTCCACTGTAATCAGGCCCTCCGTCTCTAGTATTGCAAGTGTGGGACTCATTAATTCTGCCGCTCCTCTCTGAAGACCCTAAGCTTGCTTCCATTGTTGTGTCTTGTGTAAGGAAGTTCCTGGCCTCCCCCAGAGACAGGAGACCTCTGATGGTCTTACTATTTGATGTTGGAGCCTAAGCTGTTTTATGTCCATCCCTCAGGGATACAGCATTCTTTATTCTCATGCTACTTCCAGCCACAGTGTGCCTTCCTCTGTGTTCTCAGGCGGCAGAGTTCACCATTTTTTCCCAATGGCTCACAGCTTTTGCTCTGCAGTAAAGAAGAATCTGAGTGGAGACTTGTGCCTACTTTTCATCAGCAACTGCACCAGGCTTCCAGGCCTGCAACGTCGTTAGACTCTCTCTAGTCTCACACCCTGTCTCTGATCCTTCCTGTGAGTACTTGGTGGAGGTTCATGGAGAAGAGTTTTGAGTAGGTGTGAATTCAGCTTGCCCACACCCGTCATCAGCAATCCATCATCATGCTCATCTGAATTCTTCTCCCTGACTTGTAAGGCACCTGAAGTCTCTTTCTCCCATCAGAGAGAAGTGAGTTGCTGGTCAGGTATCATTTCTCCATTCCTTGTACTGTGTGATACTTGATCACTCTGTACACTCAGCTTTTCTGATATGTTCCAAAAAGTTATGATTTTGTGGTTTATGTGGCTTTTTCTTGCTGTTATGGCGGAAGTAATATTCTTACTGGAATTGTAGACCTAAGTGAAAGCACAACTCTCAATTTCCTTTTGTGAACATTTTTTCTGCTTATATTCTGTATCTGTTCACTTATTATGTCCATCTTTTTTTAAGTCTTTGAATATATTTATAATAAAGTTCTTGTCTCCATTCAGTACCTGATCTTTTAGGAGTTTGCTTCTATTAATGTATTTTTTTAAATTTTGGCTTACGAGTTACATATTTTTGCTTCTTTGAATACATATTTTTATTATCATATGCTAGAGATTGTGAATAATAAGTTTTAGCTATGATGTCAAGGTTTGCTGTGGCATGCAGTTAAATTACTAGAGGATTACACCGATCTAGTGGAGCTCAGTTGAATCTGTTACAGCTATTCAATGTACCTCTTGGCCTTTAGCCTCAGACACCACTGCTAACCCAGGGCATGGGTGCCACTGTTAAGGAGCAGCCTTGTTAGACTGTGTCCCAAATGAACAAGGTTTTCCACCTCCAGTTGATTCAGTTCCATGAGGGTGCTTCCCCCATGCCTCCAGTTCCTTCTGCATGTTTCCGAGCTCCCTCTTGGTGAAGGGCCATTGGGAGACACCCACCTCTGGTCCACTCACACCTACCACATGGCTTCTTCCTCTTCAGCCCCTGCCCTGCACATTTCAGCTGCCTCAGCATCCCTGGGCATGATCTTTGCCTCCGCAGCTCAGGAAAACTCTCAGATTTGCATGGGGCTCATCTCCCTGTTCAGTGGTTTAAAAAATGCCACTAGTCAGAAATTCAGGGCAAAAATGATGCTCACATTGGGTACATCCCTTTTATTGAATATCAAAATCCTGCATTGCATGTTATTCAATACATGACAGTCATGGTCTTATAGAATGTGTCTAATTGTAGAGCAGTTTATGGAGGACAAGTAAGTCTAGTACCGGTTACCCCATCATTGCTGGAAAGTGTGCTAGGGTTTACATTATAAAAAAAATGACTGGCTGTGGTATGAAAAAGGAACTGTAAATAGTTCAGAACAGAAACAGGAAGACCAACTAGGATACTATTGCACTAGGGTAGAAAGAGACCTTTGTACTGGAGTGGCAGCAGGGGATAGCAAGAGAGAGGGAAAGGCTGGGATTTAGATGTGATAAGACATGTTGATGAAATGAATGCTTGGGGGAGGGATGCCTCCTAGATCCTACTTGCTTGAGTCATGCATTCTCTGTGGCTCATTTTTCTGAGACTAGGAATGTGAAGCAAATAGCTAGTGGTAGTGAATAGAAGGGAATCAGAGCTCTGTTTCCACTAATCAGAAATGCCAAGTAGGCAGTGGATATGTTAACCCAAACTTACCAAACAAGGACAGATTGATGCATTTGTCGTCATCAGCCCATCGATGATATTTAAAGTCTTAGGATAGAATGTATCGTAAGGCTTTGTTAGGGTGCACAGAGTGAAGGGCCAGGACAGAATCTGGAAGCATTACGCTATTGGAGCAGATGAGAAGGGAAAAAAGAGGAGAGAAGAAAAGAGATGAGAAGATAAATAGAGTAGAAAAGAAGGGGCCAGTGCGGAAGAAGGTGCAGGAGATGAAGGGTGTTGACAAAGCTATGGGAAGGGTGGAACTGCGTCTGTGAGGAATTTTGAGAAGTGGCGCCGATGAGAACAAAAAGCAAGGGCTTCATTTGTCAACAGTGGCCGCAGCCTCACTCAGACTCTACGTCAGGTCCATGCAGAGGCCTTTCTGGAGTAGACTGAGAGACAAGGTATTAGGAAGGGGCTCCAATAACCACAGGAAACTCTTTCCAGAAATGCTGCTCTGAAGGACCTTGAAAGGAGGCATGGAGGGTTTGATGGGCTGCGAGTGTCTCTAATTCTATTTCCTTCCTTGCCCAGTGGAATGCTACAAACTAAGGCAAAAAGTCGAGGGCTTAAGCTTTTCCGAGAGCCTTTACTGGCCCCGGAACAGAAGCCTTAACTGTGAGCTTTGGGAACAGGAGTTAATTTAAATAAGCCAAAATTACACTGGATATGCAGATTTCCTAAATATTAATAAAATATGAAGCAAACTATTCTAACAATATCACTCATAAAAATCTGTGATCATTCATTCCTCCTTATTAAACTTTCACATTTTAGTTTTCTTCTAAACCTGGTATCTCAGCTTGTTCAGGCTCCTGTGATAAGATTCTAAACCGGGTGGCTTAGAAACAACAGAATTTTACTTCTTACAGTTCTGGAGGCTCAGAGGTCCGAGATCAAGGCGCTGGCAGCTTCAGTGTCTGGCAGGGGCCTCTTCCTTGTTGCAGACGATGTCTTCTCACTGGGTCCCCACACGCTGGAAGCGGCCGAGGAGCTCCTCTTGGGTTTCTTTTAGAAGAGCACTAATTTCATTGATCTAATCACCTCCCAAAGCCCCCACTCAGGATACCATCGAGAGTTAGCCTTCAGCATAGGAATTTGGGGAGCACAAACGTTCCGATCATAGCACCCCCTGTTCCTTCAAGCATCCTTTCAGCTCCTGACCTGTGTGTCCCCCTTAGCTTAAAAGATTTAATCTCTTGCTGTTCAATCACCTTCCTCCTTCTCCTCTTTATAATTATATTGATAATAATATGAAGAAAACCGATAATAGCTTTATGTGCTATGTACTATGCCAAGTACTCTACAAATCTCATCTTACTTTTTCTTAAGGCAATAAAACTTATAAACAATACATCATTTCCAGAAGGAGAAGCCAGAGAGATGAAGTAGGATAGTAAAAAACAGAACAGGTAATTAAGCTTAGCTCCGTCGAAAACAAATCATTTTCTCATACACAACACTCTAGAAGGTCGGTATGTCCAGGTATTTCTCAGATATTTTGTTGAATCACTGCCATTGCATCGCTGCTTTTTACTTATCTTTCGTTTATTTTTATAAATTCAGTAAGATGTTTTCTTTCTGACTTACCAGGAAAACGTGTTGCTCTTTTTATAATTCATAAATCTCTTAACCCCAGCAACGCTGTGGATGGAGCAAAGGTTCTTGCTCCGTCAGGTTGGAACTTGGAGATTGATTCTAGCACCTGCTGGCTCATGATGTTGTACAAGCGAGTTAACCTGGGACCTCAACCTTCTCATCCCCAATGTGAAGTGAACACTATGGAATTCTTGCGTATCTGGGGATTGTTAAAGGAAACAGCCGATCCTATGGGTGGCATTGCACATGGCGCGGGTGAGTGCCCACGACGTACCGAATTGATGCGTGGGTTTAGTCACTCCTCCTAGGGGCTCTCCCAAGGAAAACCCTTCTCTGCTGGGGTCCCCCGGGCTCCTTCCCCACTGTGTGTTCCTGATACCTGATCCTATTCCGAGTGGCCAAGTGTGCTGCCCGCTCCGGTCAGCCCTCCCTGTGGCCACCTTGCCCTGGTGATCAGAGGCTCCGGGGCTCTGCTCCTCTAGGTGCCCCCGATGCTGGCCTCAGAGCACAGCCCTGTCACCTCTCTGGTGTCAGCCACTGCTGAGGACCGAGTGTGCTCCAGTGAAGCCATGAACGATCCTGGCCTCACTCCCTCAGTCACTGCCCTACAGCCTCTTCACACCCTTGTGGCAATCATTTTTCTTGCTTTATAATAAATAAATTGGGAATAATTATGTATTCTGTTTCTTCAAATATTAAAGAGAGAACATAGGTGTTGGTGAAGAACCTGGTGCATGTCCACAATATTTTCTATGGACCCCTGCAAAGCTCCGAATGTTTGGATTTTAGAGCAATGACACAGTGACCAAAACAGGTGATATAAGATGCCTCCAAAAGGTCTGGAAAAAAGGCACGGAATCAAACACAGTAACATTTCTGCCAGGAAATATGCAGGTATGTGTGCTCAGTGGGAAAAGGTAGCTCATGTTAGTCCAGCACCTTGGTGCTCTCAAATTATGATAAATATTTCCGTTATCAAGGATGGTTAGAGTTCGGCATTAAAGACAAGGAATCGTGGTCCCATAGCAGCTCACATTTACCGATGTAGATGCTAATACAATGAATTACTATTAGATTGGCATCTAAATTTACCTAAGAGCACAAAACACACAAAAAAATTCATAATTAAATGATTACTTCAAGGTAGCTAATGAGAAATACTCATGAACCTGTCACACCCACGTACTATGTGCTTACAACCATTCAAAAATTAAATAAATATGAATATACACTTATATGTATATAGTATATATACTAAATTTATATTATATATTGTGTATTTATATATTATATATACATATACTTTATCATATGCATACACAATATTTATGTACAAAATATATAATATAAACTATATTATTTTACATATTATATATTACAATATACAATAATATATTATATATAATACATGTACATAATATATATGTATAATACATATACTGATTATATGTAAATATTGCATATAAGATATATACATATATTGTATGTTATATGCATATATTAGATATGTATATAATAAAATATATATCCTATGCATATAGTCTATACCTGTATTATATATTGTATATACAGATATCATATCATATACATATATTATATGTATATGATATATGCATATATATGATATATGTATATATCATGTATTTATATATTATATGTATAGGATGTAATAAATAATACATATATGAATATATTGTATATGTCTACATAATATATACTTATTATTTCCAAATATTATATATATGGACATATTGCATATGTTATCTAATATATCCATATGTTATATAGAATATATGAATATATTGTACATATAATATGCATATATGTATAATATATGTATATATTACATATTATAATATACATTATGTGTTATTTCTCTTATTTGAAACTGAGTATCCAATAATAAGATCATTGAATCTGGTTAATATTAGATTCTTCTGAATAATTAACCAGAGCTGTCTTTTTAAGCTGTTAGATCTCAGGGAGCAAAACTTAATCATTTTTGTAATTGAAATACTTTCATGAATGCAACCAAAAACATCCTTTTTTAACAATTATATTAGTAGGAGACAACATTTGTTGGACTACAACTAGTTGAAACCACCTTCTGAGTAAAAGCGTTCTTTGTAATGCAGAAAGAATTAGAATCAGGTCTTAGCCACCGTTGGTCCTCTTTCGATGCTTTATCTTACACTCTGTTTTCACTATCAGTGACAGGACTGTTATGTATTTATTTACTTTTAGTCTGGTCTAGTGATTTTTTCTATGAACACAACCTCGATCTATCACCACATTTTTGTAAGATTTGAAGAATTGAAAGGAGAAAGGAACTGATCTCATGTAAACAAAATTAAGCAGACACAGATTCTCTTCTGTAAAGAAACTGCATGCCAAGTCAATGTTATGCCACATTTTCATTTAAAAAGCAATATTTTCTAAATCCGTTTAATCTTGAATTAATCATTGAGAGAGACTTGCAGAGGTTCAACCACTCACTCACTTACTATCTATCTACAAGATGCCTGGTTTACATGATGCTGGGGATGACATCTCACGGATTATTAATTAATTTTAAACTTTTTGAAATTACAGGAAATTTTTCATCATCTTCGCCCATGTGGAAACTAAACTGAATACTCAGAATCTCAAAAAATATCATTGTTGCCTAACACATAGGCACACACAGCAGCCAATGAGTCCTGACCCCCGTGCCTTTCCAGAGTGAAATATATTGTGTTCTTCTGAAAATCTCTCCAGATGCTTTAGAAAACAATCTAAACAGCAGTTTGGGAGAATACAATTCCCTGATCATTTTTAAGCTTCTGAAATTCTACGTAATTACTAAACAATCTCATTGTGCTTGAAAATATAGTGATCTCCTGTGAAAATTTTGATTTTTGACTTTTGTGACATATTAGTCAGGTTCATGAAAAACTGAAGTACCAAGGGCTGCCTTCAGGAGGATATATTTCATTTTATCCTTTTAAAAATGTATTTGATATTATTTTGTTCACAAAGTGTTCCCTCTAACTCTCCGTTAATTATTTCCTTACTATTTCATTACAAAAGTCTTGTTTCAGTTGAGTTGCTGGTTTGCCTCTGTCTCCACAATAATGACAACAGATCCCCACATTACTTCCTCTTTGGGTAAGGCTTAAAGGAAGCTCATTAATATATAGGAAAATAAAATGATGATCTTTGTAAGTAGTAAATGAACTATTTTTATACACTGGTTCCTCTGTTCCATCTATACAGTTATGAATCTATATCATACAAGGGCATTTTTTTTTATGAGTCAACTTTCCATGTTCCCCTTTTGCCAAACTCTTTCAAGTGTCTGCTAAAGTCAAGGTCTATGATAAAACAACATCCACATAGTCTCAGTTTAGTGTGGGGAAAAAGATCATGGACTCTGAAATTGATTTTTACTTCCTCAGAGGCAAGGCAATGAGGGATGTTTCCAAAGAGGTATGCCCAGACTTCAAAGGGCAGGGAGACACCTGCCCTATGGATGATAATCTTCATACTTTAATTCCCACAGTGCTAGGCCAGAAGTCTTTCCTGAATTCAGACAAGTGTAGCAACTGTTTCACAGGCTTTTCAAACTCATGACTTGTAAAACCAAAAATAGCATCCTATGCTAAAGCCGAAGCTTAAAAAGTGAAATACTGTCATATAGCAATTAGTACCAAATGTCACATAGCTAAATGGAAGCTAAAGTGAAAATAATGATAATAAGTGGCAGGAATGCCATCATTATCATCATCATCATATATCACAATAGTCGTGAATAATGACGTCAACACCTGGGCGTTGATGATGTGCCAGAACACCTTGATGGTGGAAGAAATAGAGTGATGATAGAAAGAGAAATCTTCAGAAGAAAGTTCTACTTGGCCCAAAAGAAAAATAATTTACCAGATCCTTTTCCCAGAGCTGCAGAAGAAGGTCATTCTTCCCACCCAGCCCCCTCTGGCCACCTTATCACCCAGGAGGTGAGCCACACCACCAGAGATACATTTATGAAGGCCACATCTCAGAGACATAGCCACAACAAAACACCAAGATTTAATAAAAGGAATATAAAATCCTCTACACCAAGTCACACCTTAACATCGCACTAACAGGATTTCAATGTAATAATGTGGCTTACAGCTGAAAGATCTAAGAAAAACAGATGTCTCTGTGGAGAAGCAAGAAGGGAAGCCCAAGGCAAAGAAGAGAGACAAAGTCAAGGGCACAGGGAGAATTCCAAGCCTCTGCCACCTGCAGCCAACAATAAATGCAGCTTAACTCCTAACAGGCATTTTCTAACAGCCAATTCCTGTTTCATGATACAACATGTTTGCCTTTGCACAAACAAAAATTAAAAAAAAAAAAGTCAGGCATGCCACAAAGCAAGAAAAAGCATATTCCAAAGAGACAAAACAATGATCAGAACCAGATTCAGATATGACACAGTTTTTTGAACTATGAATGAATTTAAAATCAATACGATTAATGTTCTAAAGACTCTAATGAGAATCAGTGAAGTTGATCATAGGTCAAATGAAATTCCCAAGCTGAAATGCAATGAGCAAAAGGAAAAAAATAGCTAAGAAAAGAAGGAAATGTCCCCAAAATGTAAAACAATTTCAAAATACTTAATGTACACATAATTGATTTATTAGAGAGAGAGAAGAGAACAAAAGACATATGTTTGAATACTGATGGCAGATAACTTCTCAAATTAATGGCAGACACAAACCACTTATCCAAGAAGCTCAGAGAAAACTAAGACAAAAAGAAAAATAGAAAATAAAGCAGGAAAAAGATTTTACCTCATCATACCATATTTGAACCGAAAAAAAAGAGAGAGAAAATCTTTAAGAAATATCAGAATATCAGAGAACAGGCAGGGCACGGTGCTTCATGCCTGTAATCCCAGCACTTTGGGGGCCGAGGCGGATGGATCACCGGAAGTCAGGCGTTTAAGACCAGCCTGGCCAACATGGCGAAACCCCGTCTTTACTAAAAATACAAAAAAAGTAGCGGGGCTTGGTGATAGGCGCCTGCAATCCCAGCTACTTGGGAAGCTGAGGCAGGACAATCGCTTGAACCCAGGAGGCGGAGGTTGCAGTGAATCACTGCACTCCAGCCCGGATGACAGAGCAAGACTCTGTCTCAAAAAAAAAAAAAAAAAAAAAAAAACAGAGGACAAAAACCAGTTATCCATAGAGGAATAAGAGTCAGAATTACAATTAAACAGTAGACGAACGGTCTGGACCCAAGGCTCACGAAAAGAAAATATAAGAGTGGGAAGTAACTATATGGAAAGATGTTTCACATCATTTTCGTTAGGGAATTTCAAATCAAAACAAGACAGTACTACACACCTATTTGGACAGCTAAAATCTCAAGATGGAAAATGCCAATTGCTTGTGAGGATGACAAGCCACAGGAAATGACCAATAATTGCAGGCAGGAATTAAAATGGTCACAGCCATTATAGAGGGCAGTCTGGTAGTTTCTTACAAACCAAGACAATTGTACCACGGAGTTATTTATCCAACTGATTTGAGAATGTAGGTCCACACAAACGCAGTATCTAAAGGTCTAAACCAGCTTTAATAAAGGTCTCCCCAAAACAAATGTTATTGAATGGGTGAATATCTAAACAAACAATGGTATATCCATGCAATTAAATATTATTAGGCAACAAAATAAGAAACAAAGTTTTAGGAATTTCTCCTGTTATTATTTTCTAGCTTTATATTATTGTGGTCAGAAAAGATATTCAATATTCTTTCAATGTTCTTAAATTTGTTAAGACTTATTTTATGGCCTAATATATGATCTATCCTGGAGAATATTATATGTGCAGTTGAGAAGAATGTGTATTATGCAGCCATTGGATGGAATATTCTGTAAATATCTGTTAGATTCATTTGGTCTAGAATGCAGTTTGAATCCAGTATTTCTTTGTGGATTTTCTGTTTAGATGATCTGTTGATTGCTATGAATAAGGTGTTGAGCCCCTTACTGTGATTGTATTGCAGTCTTCCCTTTTAGATCTATTAGTATTTATTAATATTAATATCTATTAATATTTGCTTTATGTATTTAGGTGCTTTATTGTTGGCTACAAATATATTTATTATTATATTCTGTTGCTGCATTGACCCCTTTATCCTTATGTGGTGACTTTCTTTGTCTCCTTTTAGAGCTTTTAATTTAGTTTACTTTTTCTGCGATAAGGATAGCTACTCCTGCTCTCTGTGGGTTTCCATTTTTGTGGAATATCTTCTTCCTTTCCTTCACTTTCATTCTACCTGTATCCTTCCTGGTGAAGTGAGTCTGTTGTAGTCAGCATAGAGTTGAGTCTTCTTTATTTCCAAGACAGAAATGAGTCACATTTTCTCAATTTGTTAAACATTTCTCAAAACTTAAGAAAAAAGAAACAGTAAAGCAAAAGATCGAAGAGGAGGATGTGTTAAATGGAAAAAAAAAAAAGATTTGGAGAAGTAGTTTAAAAAAGTTTTGTAGAAAAAAACAAATATTTTAAATGACATTTTGCACAAGCAGTAAGACAGACCCAAGGGAGTCTAGAAGGTTTCTATGGCCAAAGCTATTATTTTTCTGCGTTTCAAGAGCATATGAAACAAACGTTTTGAAGATATTAATATAGCATACTTATACAGTCTAATTTTTTCTTCCATTTTATTTTACACACAAAAATGTACAATTACCATCTGTGCTAGCACAGTACTAAGCACTGGAAATAGTGATGACTAATAGATGTAGCCCACCCTCACAGGGTATATAGTTGTGTATACATTTATATAGCCACCATGTTATCCCAATTATTATATTGCTTATTATATTTTTTATGTCTTTAAGGAAACATGAAATACAGCCAGCTCTTCTTCTGAATGCTTGTTAAGATGGGACTTCTCTGCTCTGTTAGAGACACGTGCAGTCATATGACTTTTCTCATCTGGGAAAATATGGAAGAGTTGGAAAATTGAGGAGCAGTGTA
The DNA here is from genome assembly GCF_028878055.3 of Symphalangus syndactylus. Classification (NCBI taxonomy): domain Eukaryota; kingdom Metazoa; phylum Chordata; class Mammalia; order Primates; family Hylobatidae; genus Symphalangus; species Symphalangus syndactylus. Next base: position 7,613,817 of record NC_072432.2, on the reverse strand, counting down.
CAGTTGGGTGTCTAGTAATGTTCCAGATGGTGCCTGTGAGGGACATGTAGAGTAAGTGAAAATAAACCTTCAGGTTTCCATGCAGTGAGACTTTAGTGTACTTATTGCAGCCCATCCAAAGTTATCCCGGTGGATACAGAATTTACGTTAGGCTTATGGTTGCACAGAAGCATGACATATTTGTAAATATCTTGTATTACCCCATTACTCTACAAATGAAAAAAAACTGAGTTACAAAAAATATAAGTAATTTTCACTAATTTGAAATGTTTTTGACACTTAGGATTGGAATTTTACTCTTCTGACTGTAATCCTGGCTTGCTTACTTCTTGGTGATGCTTCCCTTTTCTACTCTTATTTTGGCAGGAAGTTATAACAAGTGATGCAGCCAGGCTGTTCTTCTAATGTCCCATCTCCTTCCACATATTTCCCAGCTTTACTGGATTAGATGAGGCCATTTGACTACTTTTATCCAGTGGATGGTCGACATAGCACTATGTGTTCTTCCCAACTATCTTTCCATGTTTTGATGACCAATTTGCAGCCAAAGAAAGTGGAGTGTCTGTCAGCCTGGGTCCCTGAAAGACTTGTGGAGTAGCCTGTCTGGTGGACACACATGAGCGGTGTCTGTGAGTGAGGTGCATGCCTCCACTGTGTGCAGCCATGATGGCCAGGCATTCATTTCTCACTGCAGCTTAACCTAGTCTTACCTGACACATCCATTGTGTACACGTAGGTGTCTATGAGTCTGTGTGTATCTGTGTGCCCGTGCCCGTGTGCCTCTGTGTGTTGGGGGTGGGGGTGGAGACAAACATCTCTAGGTTGCAGGGTTGAAGGTTGAAAGTTGAAGGGTTACACCAAGAGATTATATCCAAAATGATGGGTTCATTGGAATGGTTTTCACAGCATTTTGACCACTTGTTACTATGGTTTCTTAAGTTAAAAAATTTTAACAAAAGTTATGTTTAAAAGCTCTTTATAATAGTTAATTGTAGGGCAGAGTGTGGTGTCTCATGCCTGTAATCCCAGCACTTTGGGAGGCCGAGGCGGGCAGATCGTTTTGAGCTAAGGAGTAGGAAACCAGTCTGGGCAACATGGCGAGACACCTGTCTCTACAAAAAATATAAATAAATAAATAAATTAGCCGGGTGTGGTGGCTCTTGCCTGTGCTCCCAGCTACACAGAAGGCTGAGGTGGGAGGATCACCTGAGCCCTGGAGGCGGAGGTTACAGTGAACCGAGATAGTTGCCACTGGACTCCGGCCTGGGTGACAGAGCAAGACCCAGTCTCAAAAAAAAAGGAGTTACCAGAACAAACATAGTCTTTATTACAGCAAATATCTAATTATTTAGCCAAATAAACAGAGTTTTTAAAATGTAATTTTTTTTTTAATTCTCTTTCTCTATAACTAGCAAAATGTAGGCGAGAGCAGGTGAGACAGGGTTCAGGTCCCAGTTTTTCAACACTGTGCAAGTTACAGGATACACATATATTGATAGTTCACAGTCCCAGGAAGGATGTACACCATGGGTGGTCAGGGAGAGTCAGAGGAACCAGAGGAGCATTGTCAGCCGATGTCAGGGAGGCGTTCACAGAAAAAGTAGTTATTAAAATTTCTCATAGCTCCACCCGGCTGTGATATGATTTGTCTCTCAATGACCAACTTAGTTAAAAAAAAAAAAACACAGAGTTTCAGCACAAAAAGTAAAAAGAAAACTCAACAGAGTGTTTCTGTAGACTATGGATCTCTACAGAGTTAAAATCCATATTTAGGTTTCTCCTAAATCTAGGATGGGACCACAATTCAATATCCCTTAGTGATGATTGTCATTGTTGAAGTGACTGTGAACTGCAATCTTTGTAGGAAGTTTATAAAGTCAATAGAAATTCCATTGAACTTTATGCTCTTCAGATCATCCCAATACATTGCAATAGACTAGCTATGGAGACCTGGAAAATAGGTCTCCACTGAGCAGCCGCTGACAGATAGCATGCTTTATAAGCTTCAGCAGACTTTTCAGTGAAAAAACCATTTTTTTTTTTTTTTTTGCTTTCTGTTTGCTTTGAGACCAACTTGACATATTTCATTTCCAAATGTTTCACTTACGTTTTTCCTGACACTTATAATTTACAAATGATTGTTTCCATTCAGAAGTAGTAGAAGTTAGATAATAATGTTAACACATTGTACTGTCTCTGCAATTCATTCTAGTTTCACAAATCAGTATTTGTCTTCTGCTGTATTTGCAGATATATATTTTGTCATAAATGCTAATTGGAAATGTCAGGATTTTTCAATCTAATTAGGATAATTGGCTAGACAAGAGGATCAGAAGTATTTATTTTTAATACAAATTCATTTTTGTGATCGCCAAACAGGCTATTGTTGATTATGTTTCCTAGGTTACCATGAGCACGGTGGCTGTCAGGCCTTTGAATCTCTTGACATAGGAAAGCATCTGTGAAAACAAAACTCTAAGAAAAATGTCAGGCACTTGTCAAAGAATTTTTTTTTCTTTTTTGTATCATTGGCTCAAAATTTTTTTTGTAAACTTGGACTTCAGATTTCTCCACTGCCATTGTAAATTCAGTCATGCTTGAGTCAAATCCCTTTCAAACTCTTCTCTGATAGTTCTTAAATTTGACTGTCAGAAAGACAAAGTCAGCACCCACTGACCTCCAACGAGCAGGCAGCGGTAGAAAGGATGGACATCACATGTGTGTTTTATTTGGGGGAGATGCAAAATAAATCAGGTGGATAGTATTAAAGATAAGCAATCTTTGGAGAATTATGCTGCAAAATTGCCAATAATGTATCAAAGTCACTAGGAAATATTTCTGCGAAAATAATGCATTCTCACATTCAAAGCAAAACTGGCGATGGCTGATGTGACTGTTTGCTCCATCCCTGTGAGAAGATTCTGCACCCACCACCGTCCTTGGATGTGCAGCTGCCCCTGCTAGGTGGAGGGAGTCTGACTCTTCCATCGTCAGCCTGGTGAGTGACCGATTTGAGTCATTGTGACAGCTGTCTCCGGAGCAGGAGCTCTAAGTAGAGATGTCTGCTTTGGCTTGACCTTTTGCCTTTGCCCTTTGCCATGAGAACAGCGTTCTGCAAAAAGGGTGCTCCCCATGCACCCTAGGATGAGACAGCCCCCAGGGCAGAATGGCCACCTGGAGCAGAGCTGCAGGGACACCGATCTGCAGCCATGGGTGATGTGTCAGACACGTCTGTCACCTGTGGTAAGCCACGAAGATTTGGGGGTGGTTTCTGACCTTGGCGAAGCTGACTGATCTTGTCCAAAAGGCCTCAGAAATGCCTGCTTCTCTGTTCTGTGGTCCCACCTGCAGGTACAGAGCCCGTCACGACTTCTTCCAAAGGGCTTGCTTTCTGATGACGTTACAAGATCCTCCACTTTGAATCCTTTCCGTGATCAAACCTCAGCTCAAGTTCCATGCTCCTAGGCAAAGTTCTCTGCCTGTTTGTAATTTAAAAGAAAAAGAACTTGATTCAGATTCCAGGGCCAGGGTTGGAGTCCAATTCTCCATTTTACCTTGGGACGGTTTCACCAGTGTTTGGGGTCTTTGTCCCCAAATTGTGTGAAGTTAAACAGGATCCTCTGTCTGCTTCTTTATGTGAATTTTCCCAGCTCTTATTAGTTTTCCTTCCTCCAACTCTTACTTAGTTGTTCTCACCTTTAATACCATAATTAGAAAAATGCAAACCTAAATGACAGAATTCCATTTCTATTATTTCAATTGTATTAGGCTGTTTTTCAAGAAAAGATGTAAATTCCTTAGCCATGATGATTTTGTTATTTGTCCTTTTTATTGTCCTTTTTATTCTTTGTCCTTTTCAAGTACAGAGGATCCATTTGATGTCTGGGCTAATCAATGGATGAGAAGCTTCAGGTAAATAAAATGCAAATAGTAAATGAAGACATTAGCTGAGGCAGACTTCTGTGATTATTTTGTTGACCACTTCTTGCTACCTTGCCGAGAAGAGAACCATCAGCAAATTGTTCTCAAAAGCTGTAAGATTTAACTAAAGGCAAAGAGGGCAGGGGAGGGAAGGCTGCCCAGGGGCCTGTAGCACCTTCAAGGAGCAAAAACCTCCTGACTTTATAAAAGAAAGGAAGAGAAAGCAAAGAAGAGTAACTTTGGGTTGGGAGGTTGGGATGGAACTGGCTTCACTACTTTACTAAAGACCTGCCACAGATTGGTAATTGCAATATATTTGGGAATATATGTTGCTGTTTCCATTAAGCTGTCCTTGGCACAATTCGACAACGGGTCCACATATTCAGATTAGCAATCATTAAATAACTTGTCTTATCAGGAAACAAAGCTCGCTTCTCCAAGCTTGGCTTTTGTTTGCAGACAGCTATATGCCAATTGAGGTTGAGCTCGTATCCATTGCCATTTTCCACTAATAGCTCATCATTTAAGGAAAGCTGAATGTTGTAGATTTGGGTGATTACCACAATTTGCATGGTTTCCATCATTGTACTTGCAATTTTTGTATATGTAGCACAATGTTTTGCAATGGACAGTATGGAGTAGCTCCAGGTAATAGCATCTTTCTCCTGAAGAGCTAATAGTCTGAAATCACAAGGACTAGACAATAATGAGCCCAAAGAGGCCCGTGGGTGGATGTTATTTGTGCTCTACTATTATACAAAGGTGCATACAAAGAAATTTGGAGAAACAGTTGTACAAATGTCCCACCAACATTTATTTCCATAGAAGACAGATGGAAAGAATATATTGACGTTGGAGAGAGGAAGTCCAGGGGCCTCTGGAAGTGCCTGATAATGCGATGCCTTGAAATGTCACCAGTAACTAGATGACATCGAATGCACTGTAGGAATGAACACAAACGGGCCCTCTGGGATGTAGGGCAAGGCCTGGAGAAGGCACCTGCCGGCCCCTCAGTGCTAAGTGGGAAGCACAGACAGAGGAGGAGGTGAGGCCCTGGGAGATCCACATCCCGGGTCCATAAACCGTTCAGAGGCAATCTCAGGCAATGACATGGAACTGTTTATCCTTCCAGATAGAAAGAAGCTACTGGATTCATAGATTGTGACTGCAGATGAGAAAAATCCTGATTTCAACTCCCTGAAATCCATGTTACTGAATTTATCTCAAATACTTCAGTTTTGACATAGGAGGCAAAAGGTTAAAGTTGAGAGGCCACTTGAAGTGGTGTGATGTACTATTTTTAATGGGTGGAGTAGATGAAGACGCAGGAGGCCCCAGCCCTGCACTTGGTGGATAAACAGAACACCCTAGTAAAGCCAGGCAGGTTATCATCGTGAGTGAGTGATGGGAGATGCTTTACCCGCAGTCAGAAGGGGACCAGTGGAATCTTTATCCATAGGTACTTAAGCCACATGCTGCTTTAAAATGTTGCAATTTCTATAACGTTACTTCTTTACAAGAAATTCAAATAAAAGGGCTACACAAAGGGTATGTTGCTCAGGTTATCCCTCTATCTGAAATTTCTGCATTGTTAGAAAAGTCAATTATGAGACTAGAGCAAGCCATAACTATTTAATATCCACAAGGCCGTGTGAGCGTTTGGGACCCTCTCGAACAAAGGTTGTAAATAAACAGCGTGTTAGGAAAGGAAAGACTTGATAAGGGTGAAAGAAGAAACAATTGCTTTTAGGAAATAAGTAGAAAACCTTACAAAAGGTGATCTTGGTGACAGAAAGAGCGAGTTTTTGTCTGCCCAGAAATCTACACACAGGACAAATTCCTAATAAAACAGGCCTCTGGAAGTCATGGCGTGACATGTCATTTCTCTATTATGTGTCACCATAAGTCACTTGGGGGTAGGTGGGCAATTGGCGAATGTGCTCAGGAGAAAAGATCGTTGATTGAGTGTTGTATGTAGGTATAGAAATTAGCATTTTATTTTTCTTCTCAAGAAGGAGGGAGGCATTTTTGACAGAAAATTTAACAGGTAAAATGCATTTAAAGAGAAATGAATGTTCGTCTTTCTTTAAAATAAATAGACTTCTTTTTCTGAGGTTTTGAGACAATGCAAATGAATATGTAAGATGTACCCATACCAGTTACTGTTTCACACTAACTACATTTGCATTAAAAATGTTAGTTACCTTTAAAAATAAAGAAACAAGTCATCCTGGAAATAATACGTAGTTAGCAGTGCTCTGGGCAGAAATGTTGGCACATCCAAGCATGAGAATACAATCTGTCTTTCTTGCATTTCTGGAGAGCAACAGAACAGCCTCTGACAGTGTTAAAAGACCCTTGCTAGAGAAGGTTTCTCCACCTTCGTCTTTAAAGAGTTTCTTGGCAGATTTGAGTTTCTGGCTGAGCGGTTCTGCTACCGTGGTTCCCAGTCAGTATTTGTTATCGAGTTCCGCTGTCTCGCACATCAGAACCAGGATATTTTATGAGTCTCATATTTGTCACTTTATGTTTTAGAAGTTCAGAAATGTTAGCAGGTCAATAAATCTTTTCTAAAAGGAAAGGAATATTAGATTTTTTTTTGTCTCGCGTACTGATAAGAGAAACTACTTCTAAGCTTTTTTTTTTTTAAAAAAAAGAAGTTGAAAATCAATTTCTTATGCCATTACCTGAAATACTATCCAGAGTTACATGATAACACAGTGTCTAGAAAAATATAGTGCATATGTAAATGATGTGAGGATATCTGGGTTTGAGAAGTATCGGCTTTGAATTTCCTCAAAATTCCTGGCACTGTGCAGAGCATAGCGCTTAAGGCACACTCCTGTATTTCATTTGAGCAGCATTCAAAGTCTCTGCCTTTCCTAGCTCCTTGCATTGCTGAGAAATAAAATCCCGGTCCACGTTTACCACATCCATCAGTCCATCGAGTAAAACAAATATCACAGCCCTTGTAACAACTTAAAGCACAGACATTTATGAACGCTGGGTCATTTCCTGTTTTCTGCACCCTCTGATCAGTGCCCTGGCTCCCAGGGACTAGGCTGTAATGTGTACTTTGTCCAGCCCCTGGCACCAGTGCCATAGAGGAGACACCCATCATATTTTAGCTTTCTCAAGAAGAAAAATGCCAAAACTGAAACAAGAAGGATACAGTTTAAACTATTTAGAATAAAAAATATTTTAGAGCTTTAAAAACCCATAGTCTTGGAACTGTATTTAGTGTATTAAAAGTAATAAACATTGAAGAGTTACTACAAACCGCAGTAATCAATACAGTGTGACGTTAGTGAAAGAAAGAACAAACGGATTAAGGGAACAGAACACAGAGCTCGGAAATAGACCCACCCAGATGCAGTCAACCCATCTTTGACAAAGGGGCAAAGGCAACTCAGTAGAGAAAAGATTTTTCAACAAATGGTGCTCGAACAACCAGACATCCACAGGCAAAGAAAGTGTGTGTGGGGGGCGGGATCTAGACACAGACCTTACACCCATCACAAAACTTTACTCACAATGGATCCTAGACATAACCACAAAAGGCAAACTCTAAACTGGAAGATATCAGAGGGGAAAATCTTGGCCACCTTGGGCACAACCATGATGTTTTAGATACAACACCAAAGGCACGGTCCGTGAAAGGACTGATGAGCTGAACTTCAAACAAATTAACAACTTCTGCTCTGAGAAAAACACTGCCAAGACAAGCCACTCACTGGGAGGATATATTTGCAAAATACACATCTGATAAAAGACTGTTATCCAAAATATATACAAAGAACTCCTAAAACTCAACAATAAGAAAACAAACAACCAGATTAAAAAATGCGCCAAGGACCTGAACAGACACCTCATCAAAGAACATCTACAGCTGGCAAACACGCATAGGAGAAGATGCTCCACATCCTATGTCCTCAGGGAAACGGAAGTTAAAACAATAAGACTCAACTGCACACTCAGTGGAATGGCCGAGACCCACTGACAACACCAACATGCTGGAGAGGATGTGGAGCAACAGGGACTCTCATCTTTTACTGGTGGAAATGCAAAATGGTACAGCCACTGTGGAGACAGCTTGCAATTTCCTACCCAATTAAACATGTGCTTACCGTACTATCCAGTAATCACACTCCTTGGTATTTATCAGCATTAAAATATGTCCAGATAGAAACCTATCCACAGATGTTTATAGCAGCCTTATTCAAAACTTCCAAAACTTGGGAGCAACCAAAGTGTCCTTCAGTGACATGGATAAATAAACTGCGGTACATCCAGACAATGGAATACTATACAGTGCTGAAAAAAGGAAGTGAACTATCATCATGCAAAAACGTGGAGTAACATTCAATGCATATTGCCAGGTTAAAGAAGCCAATCTGAAAAGGCTATACACTGTGTCATTGAATTCGGCAACATTTTGGAAATGGCAAAACTACAAAGATAGTAAAAAGACCAGTGGTCGCCCTGGGCTGGGGAAGCCAGGGATGAGCAAGCAGAGCACAGTGGATTTGGGGGATCTGGGGCCAGTGAAAATACTCTATGATGCTGCAATGGTGGCTCCATGTCATTATACATCTGTCCAAATCCACAAAGTGTACAACACCCAGAGAGGGCCCTCAGGTACACTGTGGACTCTGTGTGACAGTGATATATCCATGTAGGTTCATCCACTGTAACAAATGCACCCTCCGGGGGAGGTCCTGATGGCGGGAGAATGTCCATGTGTGGGAGCTGGGGTATATATGAGAACTCCCTGGACTTTTTTCTCAATTTTGCTGGGAATTGAAAACTGTTCTAAAAGTTAAGCTGTTTTTAAAAAAGGTAATATACATAGCTATGATTGCGCCGCTGAACTCCAGCTTGGGCAGCAGAGCAAGACCCCATCCCTAAACAAACAGAAAAACATGTAGAAAACATAAAGTTCATTATTTTATCCCTTTTCAGTTCTTACTTTCTTCATCTAGTCTTTATTGGACAGGAGACCTCTAGGCAGGCTGGAGCAGAGTTTCTCCGGAACAGGCACTAATAACACCTACCCCAAGAACCAGTGTTCTCCCTCCCCAGGAAGGTTGCCTAGAGGGTGAATCCGATTTTAGAACTGCATGGCACCTGGTTAATAATGGAACAAAAACTGGAGAAACACCTTGAGCTACCAGATCGTACCCTTAAAGCACCATGACTTCCAGGCTGTAAATCACTGGCTGAACTGCTTTAGGCCTCTCCTGGGAAAATCTGTCAGGAACCCTGGCCTCTCTTCAATTTCTCCAAAGCATGTTTGCCTGAGGTGAGATGCAGACAGAAGCTACATGTGGGTGCAGGTGGTTGGGAGTCGCACTTGCAAACCCTCTTTCCATTAGCTAGAGCACTACCATGATGTGCTACACGAATGACTACCTGGGATACAGTACGTGTTGGCATATTCCCCAAACAGCAGGAGGATGAATTTTCCCAACTTCATAACTGCTTTTTAGATGCCTTTGAGGGGAGAATGATGAGTGAAGACTTAGGTGTGTGGGCGCAGACTCCTCACAATTGGGGATAAAAATAATTTTTTTTAACCTGAGAAATTGTGACCATGATGAAAGTCAGAGTTTGTAAATCTATTTGAAAAGAAAAATAAAGGATTAAAAGATGGATAGAGATTATAGATGATTTAGGCATTTATTGTCATTCTTTTACATTTAATATATTTTATTTTATTATTTTGGGTAATTCCCACAATAGCTATGCTTTTAATAATCACGGAAAATAATAACTTTATATACATATATATATACACACTTTTTTACATATAAAATGTTATTCTATAATGTTCTTTTATAAAATCTTTAAATATAAAATGCTCTTTTATTGATGTAAAATGTGCATATACATTCATTGTATAAATAACATATAGACATATAGGAATAATTATGTTAATGGAAAAACATTTATATATAAACATTGAAACTGTGGATTTAGAGTAAACCTCTAATGCTACAACAGCATATCATTTCTCAATGAATATACTCTTCCTAAGATGCACAGAATTCCAAGACAATTTAGATTATTTAAATTTTAATGTTATATTAATACAGTCAGCATATTCTTTTTTAAATGATCCAGTATATGTGAGTTTCTTTAGGTTTTGCATTAAGTTTTTTGCTGGGAATACTTTTGAAAGTGTTTCTGACATCATACATGTTTTATAATTTTGCGACTCTGGGTATAAAATGGTAAACTGAGATTATAAACCTAGGTATGTTAATTACATGCCCGCATTTATTATTGGAATCTGACTTCTATTTTACTACAAGATAAACCCCTATAACTTAGAGATGTTTATTGGAAATGTCATAATTGGATGAAATCAAAATGACTTTATTCTACCTGTAGTATTCAGTAGAAAAAAAGGAATATTAGGTCAAATAGTACATGACCATTGGAACTTAAGATTTATAAAAAAATAATAGACCCAAAAGTCAGGAAGGCCACAGGGCAGGCCTGCTTTGTGAGTGAAGCCGGAAAACGCCCCACACCAGTGTGGGCTGCTCTGGAAGAGCCTTGTGGGACACCTCCCAAGGACCCATTTCACACAGCGACATAGAGTTCAGTGAGGAGAGGGAGATGCCGGCATAATTCACCGGGAAGTAATTGACCCAACATAAAATCGTAATCCATACCATTTTCATTCCAAATAATTACCTCTTTATTTTTCAGTGCCTGTGTGGGAGAAACGGCTGGCTGGCCACTAAAATTCTATCATTCTTTTCCATCCGGAGAGTTCTTGCTGGGCTGAGCTTGCCCCTGCGGGGTGGCATGACCCCCGCCACTCCTGGCTAGGAGCTTGCGCAGTGCTCCTGGAGGAGGGAAGGGATGAGAACCTTCTCCAGGTCTGGCTTATTGGATTCCTCAGCACTCGCTCTTCCTCCCCTGCCAGCTGAATGTGGTTGACCAGATGAGCCTCAGCCCTGCAGTAAGATCACACAGAACTGCCCTCAGCCTGGGCTTCCCGATGGCCCCATGGAGCACACACCCCTTGCCCAAAGCCATCAGTAGGACTTTACTAACCGATATTAACAACTTTATATTTCAGGGTTTATTTATGACAGCAGGTTAATTACATTAATTCATATGAAAACTGGTCCTGGAAGTAGGGTGCTACTAAAAGACAACCTAAGATGTGTGACGTTGGTTAGTCCTGGGGCCCTGCACTTTTCAGAAGTCGAGAAATTAAGATCTGTCCGACGCTGTGGCAAACACGTTCAGTGAAACAGCACAGCTGGGATAATGTGAAAGGCAACTTAGAGGCCGGCCAGACGTGAAACTCCCAGGAAGGAGGGTGGAAAAGCACACTCAATCGGGGTGCTGTTGGTGCCGGCAGCATTTAGCATGCTGTTGGAGAAAGAGATGCATACAGACGTGAGTCAGCAACTGACCAGCAGAATCAAGAAAACAGGCAAACTAAATTTTTGGGGGGTTGCAGGGTTAGAAAAGGTTATTGCTTTGAGACCCCAAGCAGCCAAAGATGAAATTAAGAAAGGTTTAAGCAAATGGTGTGGGTGAAGCCAGATGCCTGAGATCAGACGAAAATAGGGGCTCCCGTACCTACAAGACTTCACTTCCCAGGCACCTTTCAATTCGGTGTGCTGGTGTGATTCACTTCTTGTTGAAATAAAGGTACGCAGAAGGAGGCCAACCCTTCCATACCTTATTCGTGGAAACCTCCTGTGTGACTGTGTGTGCTTTAACCCTCCCTTCTGCTGTTACATTGTCAACCCAGGGCCTCTCTCAACCTAGATCCATGAGTGTCTGTGTGGAGCAGAGCCCCGCCCCACACTCCTCTCCACCAATGGATGTTCTTGAACTTAAATTTAACTTCCATGGTGTTAAACCACTAATTCCTCAACTGAATAGTAACATTATTAATGCAAAAAATTTGTAAAGGACTGTTTAATGACATGAATTGTTTAACAAATATTTTAAATTATAAAAATAGGTCATGATACACAACATACAGCTAATCCATGTGTTGTTTATACATACGGCTAGAAGATTGCTGAAAGCTCTATGCTAGCGTGCATAAAACTTATTTGTAATCATTGGGATGAATGATTTTCATCTTCTTTGTGTCTTTCTGTATTTTCTAAATTGTCGTTAATGAAGGCATGTTTCAGATTAATTACCACAATTGTAGTTTGTATTAAGTAAAGAAAATGATATATTTTCTTTAAGAGAAAAATTTAAAAATGTTTCTGGAGAAAAATAAAACACACCATACCTATATGTTTGCTCTTTTTTTTTTTTTTTTTTTTTTTTGAGACAGAGTCTCACACTGTCACCTGGCCTGGAGTGCAGTGGCACGATTTCCACTTGCTGCAACCTCCACCTCCCGGGTTCAAGTGATTCTCCTGCCTCAGCCTCCTGAGTAGCTGGGACTACAGGCACATGCCACCATGTCTGGCTAATTTTTGTATTTTTAGTAGAGACAGGGTTTCACCATGTTGGCCAGGCTGATCTCAAACTCCTGACCTCGTGATCCGCTCCCCCGGGCCTCCCAAAGTGCTGGAATTACAGGTGTGAGCCACTGTGCCTGGCCATGTTTCTTCTTTTTGTCTTTAGATTAAATGCTGTTTCCAGAAAAGATCATTTCCCATGATCACAGTCTTGAGCATGCACACATATTCAAATGCACACATGCACACACACACGAACACATGCACATGCACACATGCGCACATATGTACATACATGGATGCATACATGTGCACACATGCACATGCATACGTGAACAAATATGCACATACATGCACACATGCACACGAGCACATGCATATGCACATATGTGCACCTATATGCACATACACCCAGGAATACATGTGCACATGCACTCATATGTACATACACTCATGCATAGAAAGGTTATTAGGTAAGACCACAACTAATAGTTCCAGGCAAGGCAGTAATGATCTAGCTCACACCTAGCTCACAGTATGTATTAGACATCAGCGACACTGTGTAATGTGAAGTCTACAGGACGGGGACTGGAGAGACACACTGGAGCAAGTGTGCACTTACACTTTTTAACCAAACCTATTCTTCTTTAAGTTGTGGTCAAGCAATTCTTCGGTGAACTTAATGTTTTCATCGAGGAAACTGTATTATAACTAAAGAACCTGGTAATTGTGTGTGGCTCTGTGGTTGTCACACTCTCATTACAGGTTGTGGGTGCACATAATTCCTAGACATGGGAGCTAGAAGGCAGCATTGTCCAGTGATGAAAACCCTGGAAAGTTAAGTGAGGAGAAATACACAGGTTATTTGGAAGGGCTCAGGTAAGCCAGGTTCATGCCCGGTGGGCAGGCTCTTTCATGAGATGTAGGCAGGGGCTGTGAGGCTGGAATCCACACAACAATGACCAAGCAGGAACAAGCCGAGTCTTAAACCCACATCTCAGGTGGAGACAACTGGCTGTGCATCTTGATTTCTTTGCCATTTAAACACAAGTGGGGCTGGGTCCACACAGGCTGTGCATCTGAGGCCAAGGTGGTTACAATGACAGGGACTAGTTGTGGTTTCGGGATCTCTGCATTTCATTCTGGAGGACACTGGCGTAATCTGGCCGGTAATGTACATGTTTTACAAGAAGCGTGCACTCAGTGGCCTCGACGTGTCTCCGGCAACAGATCAGGCACTGTGGGAATGTGGGGTGGAAAGCCTGCAGGATCAGCTCCAGGGGCACATTGCTTGTATGCTGAGCTCGGTGTTCAGGAGTGACTGTGGTTGACCTCAGTCTCTTTGTTTCCACCAGAGCACATGAGCTTTGGTGGCGATGGCGTCATCCTGTGCCAAGTGTCACATTGCAACACGGTCTGCTGCCTCCTTGGCCCAGATGGTGTCAGAACATCACAGTTTGCTGTTTGTTCAAGCAAGCAACAAGCCCGGCTGAGCATGAGAAGAAAGCTTGCACGTGGGAAACAGAGCAATAATAGAAGCGCTATCCTGGAGAGAAAATCTGCACTCCATGATGTGGAGAAACAGGAGCGAGCCAGGCCTAGGTGCGATTCGACTCACAGATTCAGAACGTGGCCAAGTGCATGTCCTGGACACAATTCCAGGTTTCCAGTGATTTGAAAGGCCCATCGGCTCAGGGTTCGTAGGGCTCGTGTGGACACTGGTGCCTTGTTGATAAACACGCACTTTCTTCCCACTGCCCCACCCAAATATGCTGCTTGTGTTCTGCTTCCCCCATGTTCAGTGGCTAAATCATTCGTTTCATTTTTCAGTCCAGACACTTTTAAGAATTCTAGCTACATCTTGTTTGCGTTTGTTTGTTGATACATACAAATCCAAACATCAGGGCATACGGTGGCTATCTACTCTAAAACAGGTGAATCCATCACTGCTAGTCCCAGACTCTAATCTGAGCCACCCTCATCTCCCACCTGGAATATGGCAAAGCCACCTGACCCCTGACCCCTGACCCCTGACCCCACCCAGGTCCATGCTCTACGCAGCATCTAGAGCAAACTTTATGGAGAGGAGCTGATGTCACTTTCTCCCTCCAGGCTTCTCAGCGGCTTCACAGCCCAGAATAAAACAAGCCTCCTTCCTCAGGGTCTCCATGGCCCGACCGCCTCATCTCTGTTTTGTTTGCTTCACTTCCTCACTCATTTGTTCTAACCCAACACTGGCCTCTTTTCTCTCCCTTAGTTAATCCACCTCAGGGACTATCACTTGCTTTCTCTACTAATTTTAGCGCCTGTCTCTGGAACATCTGTGGCGTTTGCTCACATGCTTCTTTAGGGCTGTGCTTACTCTGCCATACGAAGGAGAAGGCCTGGCATTGATACACCATGCTGGAAGTGCCGCACTTGCTCTCCAAGGTGGCTTGGGCTCTGCTGATTCCCCACGATGGCTCTGAGCGTGGCCCTCTGTGACACTCCCTGTGCACATACGCACTGGTCTATTTGAGGATCATTCCTGGCTACTCAACTAAAATACAATTCCTGGGAGAGCAGACACATTTTCTTTCCTTTCTTTTGTAATGGCTGTATTCCCAGCACCTAAAATAAAGTCTGGTAAATGATGTTAATAATCCTTTGTCAGAGAATTATGGAATGAATATTAAGAACTTCCAATGATTTAGATACGCCAGTGAATTTTTTATAAAGCATTTAATACGTTTAACAGGCCAACAAAATGATAAGTGGCCTTCATGAACTATGATAACAGATGTAAAATTTACAGTTTCCATTAAAGGTGTCTAGTCTTCGAGATGTCTGGGAGGCTCAAAGCTGCCTCTCAACATTATTCAGTGACTTCGATATAACAGCTGGCACTAGTGGCCTCCTTCTCCCTTTTCGATCATATATATTTACTTGCTTTACTAAAGAGTGTCAGCTCTCTGTCTGAAGTAATTAAAAGGCAGTATATTAATGCCATCATATAGAGAGGCTCAGGCTGCTATTAGAGAGTGGGAAATAAAATGAAGAATTTGGTATAAAAAAGGGAAGGGAAGGCTAATTCTGTCCAAATGCATCAGAAAAAGGAAGTCCACAGGAAAGGTTTTGATGTGCATTTTCCTGATGAGGAATTAGGCAGTGCCACAAATAACCAGTGTCAATTCCAGCTCATAGCAACAAACTCCCCAGTTCACAGTTAGGAGACACAGCCTGAGCAACATGTTCAACTAGTGCTTCCAGTGCCTGCTTCTTCAACATCCGAGCAGCGTGTCTCCATGTGAGGGTCCCAGAGGAAATGAATGAAAGCACACATGAAAACACCTGGAAAAAGAAGGTGCATTAGGCTGAAGATGTTGTCTTGGGTGGCTCAGGGTGCCATGCAAAGCACCACAGGCTGGATGGCTTAAATAACAGAACTTTATTTCTCAAAATCCTGAAGGCTGGGAGTCCGAGATCCAGGTGCCTACTGATTCAGGTTCCAGTGAGGGTCTCCCTTCCTGGGTTGCGGACTACAGCCTTCTCAGTGTCCTCACAGGGCCTTTCCTCTGCGTGTGCAGGAAGACAGTGAGCTCTGGCCTCTTCCTCCTGTTGTCAGGACACTAACCCTATCCCATGGCACCCTTACGGCCCCACTTAGCCCTAGCCACCTCCTCAGAGGCACTGTCTCTACATACTGTAACGGTGGGGGTCAGGGCTTCAGCAATGAATGTTGGACGGCCACAACTCCATTCATATTAGATTTGCAGTCTCAACAAAACTCTGGAAATGGTGTCTAAAGAAACAAATAGAGGGGAATCTAAAGCCTTGGCCAGAACCTGTAGGAACGGGCTTTTAGGTTCCCTTTTTCAATTCAGATAACGATAGTGTCGCCCCCACATCTAGAGTTTGTGTTGTTCCTGAGAAATAGCCATCATATGTTAGTTGTGGACCTTTAAAAAAATATATATATATATTGACACGAAAGAGATCACCAAGGTCTCAGATGCCCTTTCCTTGTGACCAACAGACAAATATTTCTTTCCCTAGCACTCATTTCCTTTGTCTTACTTTTAATTTTATTTTCCCCTGATGGCACTTTATGCTGTCTTCATATATATATAATATTTATATATAATTTAATTTATAATTGTTTTAATTATATATAATTTAATTATATACAATTTATATATGATTTTATTTTATTTATATATTATATATATTATATATATAATTTTCTCTATTACATTTTTTGCATACTATCTCTGAGACTAATCTCTCTCTAGCCTTATCTGCTGAGCTTGACTCCTTTGAAGCAATGCAGAGATTCAAGAGAGAATTGACTAATAAATCTGATTTTGTAGACATGAAATGTAAAATTAAATGTGAGTACAGTTATTCTCCTTCCAGTAGCCCTAGAGTGCTGATCCATTAATATCAAGAATCGTAGACAGTAGAGGTAAACTTTTGGCTCCTTGTGATATTAAAACAGGCCAGCAAACAAAGCACATATTCATTACAATTGTTGATTTTTTTCAGCAATTTTTATTCCATTAGTTCCTCTAACTTGCTCATGTGCACAATTCAAATAAATTTCAGACTTAGTAAAACTAGTTCAATTTTATAAAATGTCATAAAGCAAATCATGCCACAACTTCATAGAGTTACTGTGTTATCTATGCCTTTACTACCATAACGCACATTTAAAATCAAAACATTTCTTGTCTGCTAAATTGTGAAATTTGTTTAAATTTTAATTCTCCTGGTGATGACAGAATAAAATTAGCACAATTTTGCCAGAAGGATGAATTGGTAATTTTTTTTAGAAAGAAAGGGTGGTTTTAAAAAAAATCAGAAGCCCTAAGTATTTAAAAGCCATTTGGTCCAATAATTTTATTGATAGAAAGCTTGTCTTGGAAAATAATAATAACAATAATATGTAAACAAAAGTGTTTAGCACAAATA
The DNA here is from genome assembly GCF_028878055.3 of Symphalangus syndactylus. Lineage (NCBI taxonomy): Eukaryota > Metazoa > Chordata > Mammalia > Primates > Hylobatidae > Symphalangus > Symphalangus syndactylus. The sequence goes on along the minus strand of NC_072432.2, from coordinate 7,596,493 downwards.
TGCTAATAGCATCATCATTTATATTGGTGAAAATTTTGAAACAAATACGGTTTTAATGAATTAAAGGCTCCTGCAGCTACATTGACAGAATATAATGCAACCACCAAGAAAGATGTCAATAAAAAAGAGTTACAACATGGAACATACTTATTCTATGATGCTTACTTACTATATGGTACTTTGAAAATTGGCTGTACCTGTGTTCCCAGGGAGAGCAAGAGAAAGATCTAGTAGCAGACGAGGAGTAAATGACCCATGGAGCTGAGTGTCCTGGGAACCTGGAGCATCAGAGTTCTGAGGGACAAGCAGACACCAGAAAGACAGCGGAGAGTTTCACGCATCCCGTGGGAAACTGGAGAATCCTTGATTATGACCCTCTGGGCCTACACTGTTCTGGAAGCAGCACTGCTCCAGCGCACTTCCTGACCACACATCAGACGCCTGCAAAGCAATAACGGTTTTGGAAAAGAATTCAAGATGCATGTGGAGTCCTAACTGGGGAAAAGGAGTTAGGCTGATGGGACAGAGGAAAGCAAAACGAGAAGGCAGATAAGCTATAACTCTGCCTTTCTTCATGGTCCAGGATACAGAGCCCTCCTGCACAAATAACTCACGATTTTGCTGTGCCCAATTCTTCCCAGACACCTACCTACAAGTTAGCTCACTGCAACCTTGGCGTTGTTAGTACTGCACAAAGCCCTCTATAGCACACAGCATAAACACTATTCTATAAAATCCCCAGCAAGTCTTTGTTTTCTTGCAGTCACCTCCTTTTTGCTGGTCTGCCTGTTTTATTTTTGTTTGTTTGTTTTTGCAACGGATTTTCATATTTTTTCTAATAAATTTGCCTTATATTTACAAAAAAAAATTAAAAATAATGTGACAAAGCACAATGCATTTCTTTTATTTTCTGCCCACATGGGACACTGGGTTATCAGCTTTATGTTTACCAAGGCTTGAAACACTCTTTAACCAGGAACTTTAGGAAAATCCCAAGACTCTTTGAACATTATTGGCCTCAAACTTTGAAAGAGCATCACCTTCGTAAGGTTGCAGTGATGGAAGTATCTGAGTTCCTTTGGCTGCTTTAACAAAAGACCATAGCCTGGGTGGCTTGTACACAACAGGAGTTTATTCCTCAAGTTCTGGAGGCTGGGAGGCTGGGTCAGGGTGCAGGCATGGTTAGGCTCTGATGAAGGCTTTCTTCCCAGCTGCCAAGTGGCCACCTTCTCCCTGTGTCCTTACATGGTGGAAAGGGTGAGAGATCTCTCTGGGGTCTCTTTGTAAGAGACCCACTTTTTAAGAGACCCACTAATCCCACTTTACCCTGATGACCTCATCTTCTCCCAAAGCCCCACCCTACCTCTTACTACCAACATCTCATCTAGGTGGTTAGCATTTTAACATATGAACTGGGGAGGTGGGGAAACCAGCTTATGACCACCTTAGAATCTGAGCCTTTATTCTGTCTTTGTGTATGGGTGAGGGTGTGGCCACAGGCAGAGGTGCTGTGGGATCCTTTTCACTGTTAATTAAAATTAATACGGTAACCTCTGCTTCACTCCACTCTGACATTTTCTGTGAAATGCCAAACAATATCTCCCAGGGGTCTGGTTAATTAAGTGATGTCAACACAGGACAGAAAAATTACTTAGAAAAAAAAACAGGCTCCAAGAATAAAATGTCAACAGGTTGACTGTGAGTGTGTTTGTTTGAAAGTATTTATTTTCTTCTTTAAAAGACACTCTGCATAATCCAGATTGGTTTTAGTGATCATGCACCTATTTATATAGAAAAACCATTGTTTTTCCTAAACAATAATATCTAACCATGCCCTGATTTTTGGGTGGTGTACTGTCATAACTGGAATCAGATGTTCCTCACTAACTTTCCTTCCTCTGACAGCTACGGAGTTATGAGAGAGGAGAGATGTTTGTGTACATTTGAAATTGCAAGTATAAAAATCCATCATGTGTATACCTGGGTCCAATGCACTCTGCAGAAAGACGTGAGGATGGATTCCCCTGGCCACTCACTCATGTATAAGGGCATGTAATTGGGCATACATGATCCAGGATTTGCCTAAACAGTGGCCATCTATGACTGTGCCTCATATCTTCTGACCGATTGCAAATTTCTAGAAGGAAGAGACTCTGATTTAACCACACCAGTTGGCATCTATGAGACATATTTGTTGAATAAAGCATCTCTGTGGGCCTGATGCTTTAAACTAGAATTCAGTCTCCAAGAGCCTCTCAGTTTATTTGTCTGATGTCCAATTAATGGCCCAAAAGGTTATTTATAAATGCAGATGCTCTCTCCATAGTAAAAGGGAATACATTTCATTCATATATTTTTAGTCACCCAGCCACAGCCTGAGGACAGCAAGTCCTGTCGTATAGAGTCATCTGTTTATCCTGTTGTTGGTGTCTGTTGTTTCTCTTAACTCATTAGGGTTGGGATATTCTGATCTTGGTAGGTGGGTAATTTTCTAATGCATCCTGAACATAGTGGGTGTTGTGTTTTGAGATGTTGTTTCCTACTTAAATCTTATTTTAGCAGGTGGCCATGCTATTTAGGTTGATATTGCTTGGCCTTGTCCCTACCCAAATCTCATCTTGAACTATAGTTCCCATAACACTCACATGTCATGGGAGAGCCCTGGTGGGAGGTAACTGAATCATGGGGGCAGTTTCCCCATGCTGTTCTCATGATAGTAAGTGAGTTCTCACGAGATCTGATGGTTTTATAAGCATCTGGCATTTCCCCTGCTGGCACTCATTCTCATTCTTGCCACCCTGTAAAGTGGTGCCTTCTGCCATGATTGTAAGTTTCCTGAGGCCTCCCCAGCCATGTGGAACTGTGAGTCAATTAAAGCTCTTTTTTTAAAAATTACCCAGTCTCAGGTATTTTCTTCATAGCAGCAGAGAAGAGACTAATACATAGGTCTAGCCCACATGTCCTGGCCACTTTGCTGACTGCGGTTCAAATGTCAATTTTCAAAGCCTCCATGGGGTCGCCTGGTGGTCCTGCTGGCCCTGCTGGCGTACTTCCCACAGGCAGCTCTGACACCTGGGCAGCAGTGGGCACTCTGGTTCCATTCTCATGCCTTTTGCTGTGCTGGTTCTTGTCAGGTCCACACATGAGTCCCTCAGGAGCAGTCTTGGAGGTTACACAGTCCTGGAAAGAATGCAGTGGGTCCATCTGCTTACCCTCCCCCCACACCCCAGCCAGGCAGAATGTCCACTGCGAGAGGATACGAGTGCCATTTCATGGTGTTCAGCAGGGCAGGGAGAGCATCACCACAGAATTCCATCCTGCTGAGCCACCCCTTTCAGGTGCCTGTGGCTAGACAGAATGGGCTTTCCTTAGGCATTTTATAAAATCTCCATCATTATTTCCAGGTTAAGGGCCTCTCCAGACTGGGCATTTCTGGAGGGGAGAAAAAAGGAAGTCACAACTGTATCCTTTCCCATGTCTCTTTAGACAATCTGACTTCTTTTCTCTGTCTTAATTTAAGAGTTTTCTGGGGAGGCTGAGGCAGGAGAATGGCGTGAACCTGGGAGGCAGAGCTTGCAGTGAGCCGAGATCGCGCCACTGCACTCCAGCCTGGGCAACAGAGCAACACTCTGTATCCAAAAAAAAAATAAAAATCAAAAGAGTTTTCTGATCTAGTTTTCTATATGTCTGAGATTTTTAAACTGTAATCATCTTAATGGAGTAGAATATGTTTACTCCATCATGTCCAGAACCAGGAGTCAAGTTGCCATAATTATTTGGCATATACAAAGACATCTTAAGACAAAATTTAATGGAAATCACAAAAGAAAACATTGAGCAGAGAGACCATTAATTACACACATATTCTAGTTTGGGACATTTATTCCAGTCCTATGCCTATCAGTCTGCTCAGAGATGATGTCAAGGGAGCAAGACACTTGGGATAAAGGGATGGTTCTTGAGTATCGTCTCCTTTTGGTGCTGAGGCAGCTCAGGGACTCAAAATAAAGAAATTCACCAACATGAGCTTGGAGCAGAAGTTTGGCTCAAGAGCAAAATTTCATCCCTCAGAGTAGGAAAGGTAGGGAGTGGAGCCCGGAACGCAAGCTGGAGGGAGCTTAGGCATTTTATAATTTCACTGTGACTCCTCAAGTCTTTGTATTTCTGTAAAGTATTTCAGCAAGTTTGGTTTATCAAAAAAGAACAGCTATGTGATGGTCCTGAGGATACCCGTTCTAAGCACGTTCTAGCAGAAGGAGAGTGCATCCATGGTGAGGATGACAGGACAATGACAGGACAGTGGCTTCCATGAGACCCAGTCTCACCTCCCCTTCCTCAGTGACAGAGGGAAAGAAAAAATGCCATTGGCATGAGTGCTGTTTTCATTTTAAATAATTAATATATATTTAGTATTAGCCACACGTTGTCCTTCCCAACTTCCTACTTCTTGCACAGCCAAGGCTCTGGAATCCTTCCACTTCTGCCAAAGAACTCACTTTGATATGTTTACTAGTTCAGGTCTATAGGTGATTAATCCTTCCAGATTGTATTATATTTGACTGCAAATGTCTTTATTTGGCCTTCATCACCATCATCATCAATGTAAATATTTTACTCCATTTTCTTTAGATTCCCATCATTTCCGTGTTCGTTGTTTAAAAATAATCTCTGCTAATATTTCAGAATGATTTAGTAACTATATTTCCAGATGATTTTAAGCTGTTGTTTCTTCTTTATCTTTGTTGTATTATGTCTCAAGGAGTGTTTTTTGTAATATTTATCCAACTCGGAGTGAAATGGCTTCTTAAATCTTTAATTTGATTTTTTTTAGTTACGTATGGGCAAGTTTTGTGCTGCCTTTTCTTCAAATATTGCTTTTGTCCTATTTATTCTCTCTCTGTCTCTCTCTCTCTCTATATATAGACATACATATATATACGTGGTTTGTGCAAAAGTAATTGCAGTTTTTGCAATTGCTTTCAAACGGCAGAAACCACAATTACTTTTGCACCAACCTAATATAGATAGATAGATGATAGATAGATAGATAGATACATACATACATAGATACATAGATACATAGATTTGGTTTTATTCCCTTCATCTTGTCTGTGTTATGTGGGTGGAGATGGTTTTTATTCTTTTATGACTGTTTTGTTTTATCTCTTGTATCTTTGATATATTTCATATCCATTGTTCAGAGCTTTGCCATTACTTGAGTACCTATTAGTTATTATTATTTGTGTATCAGGAGTGTGTTTAGTATTTTTTAATTGCAGTAAGCTGACCTCCAAAGATTTCCTTTTGAAAATGCTTTTTCCCCTCCCTAATTTTTATATTCCTTACTGTTTTACTAAATATTAAATGTTCCTTGACAATTTTGGTGTTCATGTGTTTTGGGGACAAAAGTAAAATGAATCTGTCATTATACCAGGAAGTTAGTTTGTTTTAAATCCTCAGATCAAATGTGCCTTAATACATTTCTCTTTTCATTTAGACTTCAAGCAGTGATAGACTTGCCATTTTAATACACATCATTGGAGATCTACTTATTTGTAAATAACCTGTTGCTCATTTGGAAGAATAAACCAGTGAACAATATTTTTCTATTGTACTTTTCAGAATCATCTTGTCTCATTATTCCTGTTTTAGCTGAAGAATTGTTTTATATGTGGAGAGTAAAAAATTTAAACACACAAAAAATCTAATAGATCTATCAATTATCTATCTATATCTCTCTGTAGATATAAATAGATCTATACATAGAGAGATATATATTCAAATTTTGCTATATAGAGATTATATAGATATCTATATATATATAGAGAGAGATCTTCCCCAGCCCCTCTTTCTGCCCTTGTCTTCCTTATCATTTTGAGAATAAAAATTACATGTATTTAGACCTTTTCACCAAGGTCTAGATATATCTTTTAAACTTTTATCAGTTTTCTTCATTATTTCTTCATTTTATGATTTGTTCTAAATACTTTCTCCTGATCTAAATTCCGGTTTATTAGTACTCTCTTCTACTATTTCTAATGTCTTAGCAAGCACTTCTACTGGATTAATACATTTAATAATAGTTAATTATATATCTATACTTTCTATCTTATAGGTTCTAGTCCTCTGGTGAAATTTTTATCTTATTTTCTAATTTATTAAACATATTGATCCTAGTTTAGAATTTGAGACTGATAGTGTCTGGTTTACCTACCGGTCTGCTTCTTAGACGTTAAGTGGTTTTTATTGAAGATGGCACATTAGGCATTAAAAATAGTAAATGATCTGTCTTGTTTTCTTTTTCCACATCAGACTTTATTTTATTCTGGCCCATAGTTACAATGACAAAAGCTCGCTTTGATGCAAGCAGAGACTGAAGTGACTCTGTGATAGCTGGTTCATCTTTAATGTCACTGTCTACTCTTGAAGTGGGGCTCTTTAAGATTTTTCCTTGGAAACCTGTGATACGTACCAGAGTGTTTGTCTGTTCAGCTCTGCTTGGGGTTGAGCTTCTTAGAAGCTATTTTCTTTTGATTTCTAGGCTTCTCACCCCTTATCAGTTTAGAATTTAACAAGTGCTCAGAGAGGAAATTCCAGGCAGAATTTCAGGCTCAGTGCTTTGTAATTTCCTTTTCTTCAGGGTTGTTTCTCCTCAATTCCTATGTGTATTGATTGCTTTCCAATGACTTCAAGCAGTTCGAGCTTTTGTGCAGTTTATTCAGCTATTTTTCGTTGACTTTAATGAGAGAATAATACAAGCTATGATAATATAGATGAAAGCACAAATGTTTTCTTCACTTTTCTTAAATGTTAATTTCCTTAAGGTCAGGAACCAACTGACAGGTTTATATTTATGTCACCAGCAGCTGTTTTTGAGCCCACATATGACTTGTCTTCCATGTGCCCAAAATTACTCATTTTATACACTTTATAAACAGAGCATAATTCTCTGTTTCTCTCTTGCGTGCTGTTACTTTATTACATTTTGTTTTATGGATTTTTATCTACACTGTATACCGAGACAGATTTTAAAATACAGCTGAAGTCACATGATTACAAAGAGTCCTGGTCTTTTCCACTCATCCACACACCCCTTTCTCCTGCCCCCTCACATTAGAAATTAAGGAAAGTACCTTAACTTCTGGGTAGTGCCTTTCAGTTTTTGTGCCCATATTTCTAAATAACATACTCCTGCTACTTGGACAGAAAAATAAATAAAAATTAGCTAACAGAGATTCGTGGTGGTAAACGAAGATGTAAGACAATATATGTGTGTTTGTATACTGTTATAAAGACACTTGCTGCTGGGCATGGTGGCTCACGCCTGTAATCCCAGGAGGCCAAGATGGGCAGATCACGAGGTCAGGAGATCAAGACCATCCTGGCTAACACGGTGAAACCCTGTCTCTACTAAAAATACAAAAAATTAGCTGGGTGTTATGGCGGGCGCCTGTAGTCCCAGCTACTCGGGAGGCTGAGGCAGGAGAATGGCGTGAACCTGAGAGGCAGAGCTTGCAGTGAGCCAAGATTGCACCACTGCACTCCAGCCTGGGTGACAGAGTGAGACTCTGTCTCAAAAAAAAAGAAGACACTTGCAGCTGTTACATCCTATAGGAAGGTTTAATCTTTCCCTGAACCTTAGAGATTAACACGCAAAACCTGGTGTGGCTGCACCATAAATGTATTATGCCAAAACAAAGTTGATCTCAGCACAGTAAATCTTCCTAAATTACAGGCTGATCTTTTCGAAGTGGCTGCAGTCCATGGGGTAATTACATAGAGTAACCACTCTAATCTTCAAGCATCTCCACTGTCCTAATCCCCATTCAATCCCACGGTCCCCTCATCCTACTTGCACGACCACTCCTTCCAACCACCCCATTCAATCCCATGATCCCCTCATCCTACCTGCACGACCACTCTTTCCAACCACCCCATTCAATCTCACAGTCCCCCCAACCTACTTGCATCCTACCTACTCTTTCCAACCATCCTGTGCCCTCCTGAAACCTGACTGTTGGCCCCGTTTACACAGTCACACCTCATATGCACTGGGAATAAGAGTGCAGTGGAAATTGTCCAGGATGGAACCCACGTAGTAGTAAATCATTATTGGAGGAAAAAACATACAAACAAAACAAACTGCTGTTCGAGGCTTCTACTGTGTTGTGTGTTTTTAATTACCCAATTTTTATCAACTCAAGAATGGATGACATTTTCTGGTATGTGTATGTAATGAAATATAATGCAGCAGGGAAAATAAATTAACTGCAGCCTCAAATTTAAGCTCTTTTGATTACTATATATAGATATACATATATAGTAATAAGTACTATATCAATATATAAGTACTAATAAGCTTATGTATTAATATAGTACTTATATAAGCATATTAGTACTTATATATTAATATATTAACATAGTATGTAAGTATATTACAAGTATATATAGCATATTAGTTATAAGTATCTAAAAGTATATTACTAATATACAGTAATAAGTATAGAAAATATAACAATATACTATATATATTCATATAGTCATAAGTATATATATACATATATACATCTATACACACATATATATACATCTATACACGCGTATATATACATATATACACATATACACATATATACATATATACACATATATACATATATACACATATATACATATATACACATATATACATATATACACATATATACATATAATACACTTTTATTTTAGGTTCAAGGGGTACATGTGCTTCTGGGAGACTGATTCTGATTCATGAAATATTTCACCAGAAGCTGAATGTGTTGGTTTTTAGCCCAATTAGCCTGCATTTTTTATCTTAAATATAAAAATCAAATCTAATAGCCAGCCTCTGACACCCGCATTGCATTCTAGATGCTGCCCTATGATTCGGTTCTCTCTCAAATTCATCTCTGTGCCTTGGGAGAATATCCACATTTCCTAAATCCCTCCAGATGCCTTCTGCCTACAATCTTCCATGCAAGTTGATACACACTTTAAAAATACAAAATGTTTTGAATTTATAGGTGTAAATTCCTGAGAATGTGTCTAGGAACAGGTCCTGTGAGAATGCAATCTTACAGGAAAGACCATAGTTTATATGGAGCTGAAATTACTCAGAGAGAAAGAGTTTCAGGAGACGCCAGATTACATGTAATGACTCAAATGACTGTGAATGTTTTAATTTTGGCTCAGTTGATTCACTGGAATCTGCACTCAGTACTGCCTATAGCTAAATGAACCTGAGATCTAATGCACTGTGTGCTATAAAGTGCAGAATATGACCCAAGGACTTAGATGGTGATGATTTATCGTTTGCAATGTGCACACCCATCTCCTATTCCCAAAAGGGCCCAGAATGTAAGTCTTTCATGAAGACCTTGATAAGTAAATATTTGTTGAGGGGATTTCATTATCCCTGAAGAATGTTTTGGTTGCTATTTAATGAAGGTAAAGGATGCAGGTAGAAAACATCCCAATTAAAATGCGTTTTCTCACCTAAAAGGGGACACCTAGATCCTAGGTTGTATTTAATTATCAGAGGATGGGGGCATGTTCACAATCAATGGAAGAAAAGCGGCATTAGTAGGTTGACACACAGCAATCCAACAGCATAATTTTTTACATTTGCACCTCAAAACATCAACCTGGCTATGGCCAGTTGATAGAGAAATGGTCATTCACACAACTCCCAAACCTAAGGTAGGTAGAAGGTGAAGGTGGAGTAGGCAGGTCACGTGGTAAAAGCAAAAGCAAGGGAGAGCCAAGGTGCCATACATTTTTAAACAACTGGATCTCATGAGAACTCACTCAGCAAGGCATGAGGGACCTGTCCCCATGATCCAAGCACCTTCCACCAGGCCCTGCTTCTAGCATTGGAGATTACAATTCAAAATGGGATTTGGGTGGGGACACAGAATCAAACTGTGTCATATATATTTATGGCTTAGGTTGTCATCTTCCAGTTGAAAATTTCAACTTCTGTATTCAGTATATCAGCAAGTTGCATTTACATTATATTCCTTTACATCTATTTACTTCATTCTCTGTTTTAACTCATTCTAAGCCGACACTCAAGCACATCAATTTTTAAATTCACCTGAAATCACATAGGCACCTGTCACACAAAACAGTCAAAGTACACTTATTCATGAAGAAAATATGATATTGCATGAATAAGAGTAATCTGCCTAAAGAGAATCTGCCTAAAGCCCTTCAATAGTTTCCTAATACCCCTAGAGGTGAGACCAAAGTCCTTACTGTCATTTTTGCCAAAGATATTTTCCTAATTGTCCTTCAGCAGCCTCAGACTAGATTAAATCTGCTTATTATGTGTTCTGATAACACTGCATTAATCCTAATTATCACTCAATTATTTGCTTTTATGCTTATTATTATTGCACAATAGCTGTGCTTTCCATTAGACTGTAAATGATGTAACGCCTGAATCAAATCTGAGTTTCTTGCAACTAGCATAGTGCAGAGTAGAACTTAATTATTTAATAAATGAATACGTAAATGGGGATAAGTATTGTAAAGCAGAGAATAGTCCAAGAGGAAGTTCAAAGGTAAAGTACTTTAATTTTGATAATTTTGTCCAATTTAGTTGTCTAAGTAAATTCAAAATTCAATAAAAGTTATGAAAATTAAAAGTTCTGAAAGAAATTTAGATACAATTACAATAGTAAAACAAACGATACTTGTTTTCTCATTTTAATATCAACATTTATCCAAGAAAAACAAAAAGGTATTACGATTGATAATCGTGATACATTGATTATGTTATACTAGAAGACATTATTTAATTCTTTGAAATATTTTTGATACCCATTATACTCACAACTATCTATGGCATTTGTCAACCTGATTAAACATTCCCATCTGCTAGAAGTTGACACTGAGACATTTTAATATCCTTACTGAAGTTTACACATTTAGACTTCAATTTTTATTTTTCCTCCTATGCTAGGAGGAAATGCTGGTTTCTTCCTTGCGGAAGTGCAGGGTTTGTTCCTCTATAGGAGATAAATACTTTTTTTCAAAGCTAAATTAATATTTTGTCCAAGTCAAAATGTTTTGTCAATTGCAATGCATAATTAGAATGGGTGATAGAAAACATCTTTCTTGAACAATTAAAATGCAGAAGATGGGTGGCCAAAGCAGGTGAATCTCTTGTGCCCAGGAGTTTGAGACCAGCCTGGGAAACATGATGAAGCCCTGAATTAGCTGGGTATGGTGGCACATGCCTATGGTCCCAGCTACTTGGGAGGCTGAGGTAGGAGGATGGCTTGAGGCTAGGAGGTTGGGACTGCAGTGAGCTGAGATCCTGCCACTGCACTCCAGCCTGGGCAATAGAGTGAAACTCTGTCTCAAAATAAATTAACTAATTAATTAAATAAAAGTTAATAAATAAGTAAAATTTAAAATAAAATGCAAATGAAGGAGGTACCATGGGTCTGTTCCATTGAGTCTTCACACTGACTCTTAAGATGATATATATTCCTAAAAAAGGAAGCTGAGACTTGTAACTGTGTGAGTCTTGCCCAGGTGTCCACACGTGGCAGTCTCTACTGGAATCTCTGACTGGGGACCTCTGATGCCACCACCCTGATAATGAAACTCCTCTTCTGTTTAGCTTTGCCAGAGGGACGAGTTGGCTAATACCATAGAACAGCTTCGAGGCACCTTGCCTCATCATCTATCAATAATTCCCTTTGTCCTAGATTTTTGTTTGTTTGTTTGTTTTTGTGCAATGCAGATAATTTCGCTTTTGTTAAGAAATTTTGCTATTAAGGGATAGGGCTGAAGTTCATCCATTCACAACAGACAGACGATATGTCCTTCACCACCAGCTCCCCAGCCCAATCCTTTCCTGTATTTTGGGACATAAGCTCTGCCCACACCTCTGTGGTCCTCTGCATTACCACCAACGATCTGGCATAGCCTACAGAGGACCCCTACTCAGAGATCTTCAGTGATAGATGCTCAATTGTGCCCAGTTTTTGTACAGTCAGGCATTCCCTTGACAGTGATTCGTGTTATAAAGGGGGTCATATGAGCTGCAAAGTGCATTTGTACATGGAGATACCTGTGCCACGTCTCAGCACACTGAATGGTTATATGATTTTTAAAAGGCAATTTCCATCATTTATATTCACCCCCCAAAATACATGCTATCAAATGTAACACACTTTTATTACAAAAGGGAGAATTGATGGATTTTTCTCACCGGGTTCCGAGGAAGCCTTCTTATCAGTTTCAGCAGTCTCAGCACGGTTGCCTGGATACTCAGTCTCCCTGAGTATTATTCTGATTAAAGGGCAATTTAGAGATTTTTTTCTAAAAAAAAAAAAAAAACTGATCTGTCATCTAGAAATATTATCAGCCCTCCCTTGCACTGATTTGTCAAGTGGCAGATTGAGCATTATTATTTAAAGATGGTTTTTCAAATGGGTAACATAAGAATGTGATTTTCCATTTTATCAGCCTCCTTTGAATACATATGTGCTAAATTTAGTGAAGCTTCTTTGGGGGAAAAAGAGTTCAACGGATTTGGGGCATTGTAGAGGCTGGGGAATGATGAAAGTATGAACTAAGTCTCCATTTCACAATTTAAAGATAACAACCCCTTATTGTAAATCAATGGCCGTCAAAATGGTTCTAGGGGAAAAACAGGACAAAATGCCTCAAAATCAGCATTTTTTGGAGGGTTTTTTAAACACCTATCTCTGATACTGTCATTAGCCGATAAGAAAACCAAAGCCCAACGATCCTCATTCACAGCATTTCAGGAAATAAAAATCTATGCCTGTAATCCACAAATTTACATATTCATTTGTATTGAGGTAAATTTGCATATAATAAGATGCATTTATTTAAGGGGCGCAATTTGTTGAGCTGTGATTTGTGTATTCATTCCTGGCACAGTCACCTCAACCAAGAAAGGGAGAAAAATGCCCGCATGTTTCCTTGTGTCACTGTGAGGCCCCTTCCTCCTGCCACTGCCAGTGAGCCACTCTCAGCACGCACCAATCTGCCACCCGTCCCGGCAGCTCAGTTTACACTTTCAAGAAATCTTTATAAATGAGAACATAAAGTACACACTGCTTTTTTCTAACTTTTTTACTCCGCATACCTCTTTTAAGAGTAATCCATGTTTCTGCAGGCATCCTTATTCCTTTTAATTGCTAAATAATATTCCCTTATAAGGATATACCAAATGTTGTTTATTCCCTTCACCTCTTCATGGCAGTTTTTGTTATTTTCAGTTTTCTACTGTTGCAAATAAAGCTCTTATAGACATCCAAGTCCTTTGTAAGGACATATAATAAGTATATATTTCAATTTTAAAGAAATTGCCAAATTGCTTTGCAAAGCAGTTGTGCAATAATGCATTCCCAGCAGTAATGTCTAAGAGAGCCACTTGCTCCACCTTCACACAGGCATTTGTGCTGTCAGTCCTTGTAAAAGGAAGCCATCTTTTTTGTTTTGTTTTGTTTTTTTTGGAGATGGAGTTTCACTCTTGCTGCCCAGGCTGGAGTGCAATGGCTCAGCCTCAGCTCACCGCAGCCTCCGCCTTCTGGGTTCAAACGATTCTCCTGTCTCAGCCTCCCGAGTAGCTGGGGTTACAGGCATGCACCACCATGCCCGGCTAATTTTGTATTTTTAGTAGAGACGGGGTTTCTCCATTTTGGTCAGTCTGGTCTGGAACTCCTGACCTTGCGATCCGCCCGCCTTGCCCTCCCAAAGTGCTGGGATTACAGGCGTGAGCCACCGTGCCCGGCCTAAAGGTAGCCATCCTAGAAGATGCTATGCTGGCTTTCACTTGGGTTTCTCGAATAGCTAATGAATTTGAGCTTATTTTAAATATTCATGCATATTTGTCATCTCATATCTGATTAAGTTTATTTTTAAAACTTTTGCAAACTTATTAGTTGTATTAACTGTTTTCTTATTTTTGAACTTTGAGAGTTTTTATAGATCTTTATATATCTTGGATACAAGTCATTTATCAGAAACACGTTTTGCAAAGATAATTTCAGGTGGTATTTTTGTTCTTCTTACAACATCTTTCAAATAACAGTTCTCAATATAGATGAAGTCTGATTTATAATTTTTTAATTGAATGAATCATGCTTTTCGCGTTATATTAAGAAATCTTTAATTAACCCTGATTAAAAAGGTATTTTTCTAAGTTTTCTGTAAATTTTATAAATTTAGGTTTTAAAATGAAATATTTTATACCTTTGACTTAATTTTTCTTCGATTTGAGTTATTTTATTCCTGTCTTCCAGGTCTTTATTCAACTTTTCAATATATTAAATTCAATCATAATAATTGCATCAATGACTTTGCTAATTTTAATTTACATGTCTGATCTAGTTCAATGTTGATTGATTGATCATTTTTCTAAATGTGAGCCTGTCTGCTTTTGTGCTGTGCCTGATTGTCTGTCATCAGCTGCCAGGCATTGTGAATTCTTCTCTTCTTGGGGGCCGGAGGTTACTGTTCTATTGGAAATGTGATTGTGTTTTTTGCTAGGTCACAGTTAAGTTACTTGGCAAGAGTGTGACTCCTTTGAATCTTGCTTTAAAGAACTTTAGGCCAAACCAGAGCATGTGATATTAGTCTAGGCTGATCACGCAGCAAACCAGAAGCAAGGCTGCTCACGACTCTAACCAGGGCCCCATGAATTACAGGCTGTTCTTGTCTGTCAGGATGGCACAGCCCCGGTTTTCAGTCCTGAGTGAGTTCCGGCCCATTCTCTCGGGTTATCCTCCCCTGTCCTGGCAAGTGTCCTCAGAAGCAGTGACAGGACCCTGCTGCACCCTGGAACCCTGGAGGGGGTCTCCTGCAGCTGTCCTGAGCTGTCTTTCTGAGACAGCCAGGTTGGAAGGGCTCCCGGGCAAAACACCAACTGACTGGCAACCAGAGATGAGCCTCGGGAAGTTCGCATCCTATGCAGGGAGGAGGAGCGTGGCCCCTCCTCTTCCTAGAGCCCAGCCCCTCCTCTTCCTGGGCCCAGCCCCTCCTCTTCCTGGAGTCGGGCCCTTCCTCTTCCTGTGTGGAACCTGCCATTCAATCTGTGAGGCAGGAAGCCTGGAGGAACACAAGCTCTGGCCTCGTGGGCAGTCCCTGTTCCCCTCTTTTTCCCTTTTGCCCAATAAATCTCATTATTCTGACTTTTCAAATTGTTTGCAAGCCTAAATTTTGGTGGCAGTGTGACAAGGACCCTGTCTTTAGCTGAACTTGGGAAAAGTCCTGCAACCCTTATGTGCAGCCCTCGTCCCTCCAGCACTGTGACCTGGAACCTGCACTGCCCTGACTTCTCCTGAGCCGCCTCCTCCCTGCCCTGCCGGGACTGCCGCACCTTCCTGGGTTCTCACTCCCTGTGCTGTGGCCAGAAGACCCCCTGAGGTCGCCAGGGAAAGAAATCAGCGCCGTTCTTCCTTTCCTGTCCCTTCAGCATTGCTGTGCTTCGTTGCTGAGTATCTGGCGTCTTGAAAAACATGGTTTTAGAGACTTTTTCTGGTTTTACATATTCATTGTTTCAGGCAAGTGAGTAAACCCGGGGCCTGTGACTCTACTTGGCCAGAAGTGCATGACCTCGACATTTTTTATTTTTGCTACAGGTAAATGGCTATAATCAAATAGTAATTATTAAATAGCTCTCCACGTTACAGTCAGCTAAAACCACCCTAAGTGTTGCCCTCTGCAAATCGCTGCTCATTTGCTGCCAAATCCCTGTATTAGCCACCTCATATTGCATGTGATGAGCCGCAAAGCAGGTCAGCACTGGGAGAGACACTGACGGGTCGCCTGGAATAAGAGCCTTAAATCAGAGGGAGCCCTGGAGGAGGGGCGGGCAAAGCCAAGGCTGGGTGGGAGGACGGACAGAAGCAGAAGACAGACGTGGACATGGAGGAAGAGGGCGGCAGAAGACAAAAGGAGACAAGAGATCATCTCTGCATTTTGGGCAGTCACAGACTCCTATCGTCCAAATTATGAGACTTTGTATTTCAGATATTTTGTCTATTATTTTCCCATTTCAATCATTTCTTAAGAACAATGTGGTAATAGAAGTAAATAAAACAAACTCAGTGGGGAAATTTGATGGATTTTAGACATCCACAATGAAAAGCTTTCTTAAAAAATAAATTTTTATATATTTTGGTAACAAGTTCCTAACACCTATGACCAAAAAAAAAAAAAAACTGTGTTTCACATTTAACTACTTTAAACGTAATTTACACTCTCCGTCCTGCCTCATGTTGTTTAAAGTGTGAATTCGATTCTTCTAAAGTGGTATTTAAGAACTAGTTCAAATCAAAGACTTCAGTTTAGTTGTGAAACAAACACAATTGAAAACATTCTCCTAGAGGGTCTGGGCAGATTCAGAACCTGATCAATCATAAAGATCCACATTTATAATGATTACTTTTTCAGGATCCTACCATCTATGAAGATTCATAGGGAGCTGATTGCTTGAGCTCAGGAATTTGAGACCAGCCTGGGCAACATGACAAAACCCACCTCTACAAAAAAATACAAAAATTAGCCAGGACTTGTGGTGCACTCCTACAGTCCCAGTTACTCAAGAGGCTGAAGTGGGAGGATCACCTGAGCTCAGGAGGTGGAGGCTGTAGTGAGCCATGACCACACCACTGCACTCCAGTCTGAGTGACAGAGAAAAAAAAAAAAAAAAAGGAAAACTCATAGTGATGTAATGATGTCTGCAGACACGTAAAGTTCTCATGTGAATTATTTATGCTATAATCCTCAATTCCAGGGGCTTTCCGATATTATTATTCACTTGACCTCAACAGTCAATTATTATAAGTTGAAGTATCATTGTCAAAATAATTGTAATTTTTAAAATGAGCTGAATTCAATTAAGCAATCATAGAACTGGATAGTTTCCATGTGTAGTGGGCAATAGGAAGATGAGAGCAGTAAAGACAGCTGGGAACGTGGGAACAGTGGTTTAAAGTCAGGCAATTCTGTTGGCCTCTCTAGCACCTGAATTAAGACAGGATTTATTGCTGTCAAAGAAGTGGAGGGATCAGATTCATGAGCGAGAAATATCGGCAGACTCATAGGGATCAGCTTCATGAGGGAGAAGTATCTGCAGGTCTGCAACATTCCAACATAAAGGTGTCTATGTTCTGCTTCTGAAGAAATTCAATTTCCATCCCAAGAGATGGAGTCTATTATCAAATTATATTATTAAATAAAGACATTATAGATCAAGAATGCATTGGTTGGCTTTTTAAAAAATTGGTAATAAACTCTCTAACGTAAAGGCTTTGAGACATCAGGAACGTGGCATGGCAGAGTAGCCCACATGATACTGAGAATGATTCAAAGGTACTCACCTAAGATGCATTGACCTGGGCTGGTGATTTCTAGGATCACGAAGAGACTGTGTTTGAGAAAGTTTTTCTTTACAGGCGAGGAAATTATATTCAGCACATCCTTCATTTAATGTAAAATAGGAAAAGCTCTTTCCACTTCACATTGTCGGGGGAAAGCAGCAGCCGTGGCCGAAAGATTCAGAATACTTGTTTGAACGAAGGCAGAAGGTTCAGGCCATCAAAATAAGTCGCCCTCTAGGTTAAATTAACCACAGACTTTCAGCTCCTAGAAGGAAACAATTCTAATTGTGAATATCACTGATTAAAACAGCTACTTGGAGGGAGGCTTAAGCTAGTACATAACTAAACAAGTATTGCTGAGAAGTGACTAATTGGGCCAATGCAGATTGAAGGAAGAATTGTTTGGGATGTTCAGACAAGGACATCATTATTGAAGCAGCTAAAAATAGATAAGTGGAAAAATGAATAAGTAAATAAATAAATGAAACAATTAGAGTACAAAAAAAAAGTAAGATGAAACTACATAAACATCATCTTGCACCAGGCCTCCTCCATATTTTGTACAGAAGTGATAAAACACAAAGGAATGCACACTTACCTCTAACTCTTTCAGTCTTGAATCCGCTCCCGTTCAGTCTCCACACCAGCACCAGAGTGCTGTGTGTCCCTGTAGACAGACACCAAACCTTTGAATCCAGAAACCAGGACAGTGTGGCCTGCAAATGTCACCCAGGCAAACAGGTCCCTCCAGACGGCTGGTTTGCCAGACTTCCCTCTCTGCCAGTGCATTGTAAATTTCATACTCAAGGAATTTGGATTCTAGACACAGGAAGTTCTGTTCTGACTTCACTGCTAAGTTCCTGATTAACTTTGAATATTTGAGTTCTCCTCATACACAAGTAAAAGGATAAAAGTTTAATAAACTGTAAGAATATTTGCAGTTCTTAATTTCTAAGCTAACTTTGCTGACTTGATACCTGAAAAGGATGGGAAGGCAGAGGCGGGTTTCACTGTCCCTTTGCTGTCATGGCAGTAGACGTGCTTGGGCATGGCTGTAAAGGAGACATCTGCTGTGAATGTTCTGCTGAGATACCTCCAGCCTCTGACTGATGGTTAACCGCGGGCTCTCAGCCTCAACACTCAGACATCCTGGGCTGCATCATCTGTTGCAGGGACCATCCTGTGCACTGCAGGCTTGTCAGTAGCATCCTCAGATGCTACCTCCTAGATGCCAGGGACACTCTGCCGTGTGACAATAAAATTGTGATCATATGCCACCAAATGTCTCCTGGAGGGCAAAATCGCCCCCACTGCAGAACTGCCTGTGTATGTGAGGCTGAGTGAGACTGTCTATCTACGAATTATTCAATCCATTGCACCTGCTTTTAGTTCCAGATGTAAGAACCTGCTCTCTGTCAGAAAGAATACATGGACGGACTTCCTTGATGCTTGAAGTAATTCACAACAACGCCAATGTCTTCATCGACACATCTTTAAAAGACAACGCCAGAGCTTCTTGTGATTATCATAGTTGAGAAAGTGAAAGATTATGTCAACATAGTCACCCTTGACCTGTGGGTTGAGAGGAGATTAGAAATGGAAGTTGGGATAACATGCATTACTTTAACAATTATAAGATGAGTTTTGAAGCTACCCTCTGGGGGTAACACACACACACACGTTTCTCTCCCCCCTTAGCGAGCATCTTGAAGACAGGTTCATGGCATATGAATCTTTAGAGTCCTGATCTACGCTACACTCAGCACACTGTTGATGCTTAGTAAAGTTTATGTTTGTTTGCTGATTAAAATTATAAATTTTAGAAACTGTCATTGAATAAAAGACCACCACAGAGTCCAGAGAATTAGACCTTAAACTTAGGGCTTGCTATTGCACCACAAAGTGCAAATAAAAGCTCACTAAGTAGAGTCTTTTTGTCTAGCCAGATTTAAAATCATAAGCATGGGTATATTTCAACGTAAGTTTAACAGTGAGTAATGCATGGAGCATCCCATTTCTTTCAATTTATTAAATACCAAATCATTTAAAGATGATACACATAAATTTACACATCCCTCTGAGAAGGTATAAATGCCCCTTCCTGATAAGGAAAGAAGAAAAACGGATACAGAGGCACCTCTGTCTCTGGTGCTTTATTTAAGATAGGGCTGAATAAAAACAGTGAAGATATTATTAAGAGTATGGCTTACACCAGCTGGAACTTGTAAAAGAAAAACCATAAATAGTAGTTTAAATTACACGAAGCACTTTCTTGTGCCATTGCTCATTAAATTTCCAAAACGATTCTAAGAGACAGTATTATTTTCATACCTCTTTAATGGATGAGTTGACAAATTTCGGGAAGTCAAAGCCAATTGCTGATGATCATAGAGTCCATTTGCAGCAAATTCAAAGATTTGAATTTGAAATTCTGACTCCAAATCTTCTGTTCCTTCTATTGTACAGGCTTCTATTTGGAAACTTAAATTTTACCCTGGCTGTCATGCAACTAGAAGAGACTCTGACTCATCACCAGGGACTACAGTTCCCTGTGGGACCATGATTTCAAGAATATAAGCAAGTTTACCCAGCAACTTAGGTTGGGAGAGAGTCCTTGAGGATGTGAAGTTGAAAAGGCTCTGTCTAAATCATCCAGAGGCTTGTGGGGCATAATCTGTTCCTGGGTGTTTTTTCCACAGCATATTAAATTCTGAACATAGTATAAAATGAAATTTATCAGATTACATTTCTAAAAATCCCTGTATTTCTTAAATATGTTATTTTACTTGACAATCAATTCTTATTTTTCAAAAGAACTAGCTTCTTTTTTGTCCTTCACAAATTAAGCTGTAGATTCTGTCAACCTGTCAACACCACACACATAAACATACACCTATGGACACCACACACACATACACACACCCATACATACACACGAATACACACATACACATACACGCACACACATATACATATATATAAAGTCAATTTGTTAAGCCCTAAAAATCCATCTTTTCTTTAGAAATTGTGACAAGAATTTTGTAACTTTGTAATCTTAAATTAAAAAAAAGCACAAGTATTGTGCACTGGAAATAAATAGTATAATAAACAAAGCAGGTGTACTCAAAATCCTGCATGGGGACGCCATGGGGAGACCAGGACGGAGGATACCAGGTGGCCTGGAGGGCTAATGTGTCATGTGAGGACCACAGGTCATACAGTTGTACTGTATGGAATTCATGCTGAACAAGTAGATTTTAGCTGGTATTGCCACACACAAAAAAAATACAGAAAAAAATGGGTAACTGTGAGATCACATATGTTAATTTCCTTCACTACAGTAACATTTTTACTGTATATATATATGCATGTATCCTATAACATCATTTATATACCTTAAATATACACAATACAATTTAATTTTAAAAAGATACAGCATTAATGACAGAAACTAGTTTATACGTATTGTCAAAGTGAAGATGTTCTTTAGCGTGTCAAAGAGATCATGAACGGAGACAATGTTTAATGATTTCAGTAGGTGAAAAATATCTTGAGATTAATGAACAAAATCTAGTTAAGACAATCCAAAATAAAACAAATACACATTCATAAAATTTAACTATTCAATGACTGAATTACATAAAAACATTATATTCATTATCTTCTATCTATTGAAATAATTTTTTGATTTGGAAAGTAACCTGAAAAAATACTATAATTTATGTACAACAATTTTTAGCTTTCACGCAGATATAGAAAACACATTTTAATCTTATTTTATTCTAGAAAATTGAGACACGGGCTTTATATTCTTCACCGGGATTGCTATGTGTGTTGCTTATACCATACTGAGCATAACATTGAATTAATTGTCCACAGTCATCTAAATATTCAATGTAAAAGGCCAGGGTTTGATTCATTTATCTTGCCCATAAAGCTCACGTTTACAACTTCCTGCTATCTAAAACTTATATCAGGATACATTTAGGAGTGTTCCAGTGAATGAAAATTCTATTTCTACAAGGTGACTTAATCAGAACTTTCTAACGGGTTTACAATTTCTTGAGGTGAGAAACATTTTCCCAGGGGGGAAGGAATTAAGAGGCAGTCTAATGAAAATCATTACTCTGAACATTAAAATGCAAGGTTAAGCTTCAGAGAACCTGTGTGTTTCATGGGCTCATGATTTCCCAGGATGCTTTGTGTTCTAACCAGACGTGTCTCCGCTTTCTAAAGATGGAAGGGCTGATCACCATGATTTGGACACTTCATAACTTTTACTTACACACAAACTACATATGGACATAATATCCTCCTGTGAATTTCTCCCAACTTCATTATCGTTCACATAACCTTCCTTGGTCATAAAATGTACATATATGTAGTCTGTTCTACGCTCATAGTGTGAAGTCAGTCTCTTAACGGTAACCGAACCATTGTCATTCAGGTCTGCTTTTCTTTAAGAACATTTTCATCCATCGGGTCTCAAGGTTGATATTCTCTTAAGTATTAACTCCTCACAGCTGGACAGGTTTCTGTTCTTCTTTGTTTTGTTTTTAACTATATTAGATGAACCAAATAAACTTCAATCAGTTGGAATAAATCCAAAATTTGTTCTAAATATTGAATTGCCCTGGACTCAAGTTTAGAATCTCTTCTCTTTCTGTATTGATCACATTAGTATGTACAGGCTCTTCTGAAATATTGCATTCATTACCAAAAAGACTTATCATACTTCATTTATTTCAACTTTTTCTTATTCATTTTTTGCAAATTCTACAGTAAAATAATTTCGTGAGTCTGAGGTTGGCCTGGACTCTATTAGAATTACTCTTAGAATTATGCAGAACTTCGTTACAATATATATCCATTTTTTGAAAAACTGAATATATTTTGATAGAATAAGAGATATATTGGCATTATCACATAAGAGAGACAAGAAGTTAAGGAAAGCTAATTGTGGCTAATGTTTGCACATTGAATATAAATGTATCCTATACGTTTGAGTTATATAAATGAAAATAAGTTTGAATAAAAGGGAAATTTGTAAGTTAAAACTTTATATGTAACATGGAAGACATAAGTTATAAACCATAATTGTCTATTATACATTCAATAAGAATAGATGTAATGATAAATAGTGTTTTATATGTAATCAATATTAATGTAAGCCGACTTAATTTTTAGGCTAGACAAACTTTTAGAAGCCATTGGAAAATGTATGCTTGCTTAAATAAAATCATTCTGTGGTATTTATAAGGCAACAATGTCAATGTCAGCATGTCTTGTTCCAATGTTGAAACAAGAAAAATGATGGACAAATGTTACAAACTGATGATTTTCCTAAGGTTTTTTTTTTTTTTTTTTAATGTGCATGGAAATAACAGGGTGAACAGACAGTGGTCTGGAGGAAATTGCTCAACTTCATCAGACAGGGAAGCAGTAACAGAAGAGTCCATAACGGAGGGGCACCAAGGGTGTCCACCCAACCCCAGGGGCACGTGCATCCCGGACTGCGGCTCCTGCACAGCAGGCAGCTGCTTGAAGAAGATGCTGGAGGCATTCGGGAGGCAGGACCAGTGAATGGGCTACTTCAGGCACTGATGGACATCTCTGCCTTCTCTCCTCTGCCTCACAGTCAGCACTGTCCTCACTTTCTGAGACATTTGGGCGGTGAACAAAACACCGTGGGCAAGCATTCCTTCTTGTATCCTGTTTCCCAAGTGTGCCTACAGTAATGAGACAACTGGCAAAACATCTGTAAAACGGCAATGCACGGAAACAGACGTTGAACATATGCACACATACGGCCAGGGGGCTCCTTAGGAATCCAGCAATCACAGACTAAAGATCCATGCTTTAGAAGCCACTGTTTGTTTAAAATAGGATTTCTTTGTTTTATACTTACTGTCCAATGAAAAAGAAGATATTGTCTTTCCTGTCAATGTTCTTTTAAACAGGTCATGTTCTTTCTCCTAATTGAAACATCTTTTTATTATGCTTGTTGGTGACTTATGGAGAATACTTCACAGAAGCTGGTTTTAGAAAAGCAGCTCTGATTTATAATGGGTGCGGAATATAACTGCAGGTAAGGTGTCTTCTCTAACGACTGTTACCCTTGTTCCAAGCAAACATTTCACTATCTTATTATCTGTGAGCTCAGAAAGAACGTGTTTAACATTTCATGTAAGCAACCAGCTCTTGGGAGAAAGGGAAAGTCTCATGCGTGTGTGTTTACATATGTGTATGTGTGTGCATATAACATTTTAAGTTAATAAACTTGAGGATTAGAAAGTCTTTTAATGCATGGTGACACCATGTGCTCAGAAAGAAAAGCCCTGAAGAAGTTTTGATGAACAAATCCACTTCATGATGACTTCTTATCATACTTTGATTTCTTCAATAAAATTTTGACCATATATATGTAGACAAAATAAGATTATTAAAAATTTCAGGAAAAAGCAATGAATATAATTAAATGGTATAAAATTCCTATGCTTTTAGTTTAGTAATTATTATATCAGATACACTTTTAAAATTATCTACTTTTTCAAATGTTTTATAAATCTATTGAGATGATGATGTATGTTTCTACTTAACTTACTGCTAATATTATTTATAAGATTCTAGTGTGAAGCCATCTTCACTTTTCATATATTCAGGTATCATTTTAATATACTGCAAGATAGAATTTCTAATAATTTAATTAAGCATTTGTCTTCATTTCATAGAGAGATGTCTACTTTTCTTCAGCAAATATCATACCTTTTGCTGTTAGCATCAGAGTTATGCAGTATCTAGAATGAAAACTATGTATGTATATATAACTATATATACTATACACACATATAATATACACACAGAGACACACACACATGCCTATATATCCCATTTTTTATGTTTGAGAAAAAACTTAAATATCTTGCTTGCATAATCAGTTTCATGAAAGTGCTGAGAGCATCTGGAATTTATGCTTGGGAAGGGGTTGTTGAAGTCAGCCATTTTCAATAATTTTTATACTTGTTATTGGAGTATATATTTTTAAGTCTAATTTGAACATTAAATTGCCACTCTCTCATCTGCATTAATTTATATTTGTGTAATCTCTGTAAACATCAGGAATTCCCTTTCAAAAACCCAACAGTCTGTGTTTATCTTCTCTTTTTGTTCCATGTATATATTTATATGTGTGTATTATGTTGGCATGTGTTTTTTATTTTAAAACTTTGATAAATATGTTATTATTATCCTAACACCAGGCTTGCAGAGTCCTTCCTTTCTTCATTGACTGATTTTACTCTTTATTTTTTTTTACTACTTTAATTACTGTATTTTAATAGGATGTTTTCATATTTAGTATTTCAAATCCCGTTTATTGTTCTTTTTCAACATTTTCTGGAGTAATTTTGTACATATTCTTTCTCTCTAATATTAGAGTTTGCTTACTAAGTTCCATTACAAATAACGTAGCTGAATTTCTGTATTCTAGATTTTCTAGAGGGGTGATTTAAAATACCTCTATGGTGTTAAGTATTTTCAGTCAAGAAGATGATCTATCTTTTCCTTTATGCAGGGCTTGCTTGGCATCTTTATTTTCTCCCCCAGATTTTAAGTTTTATGGAGCTAGGGAATGAAGACCATGTCTTACTGCCTGGGCACACCATCGGTGTTGGTTGAACAAACAGAAAGAAGTGTCACCTAGGGAAGGTAGCAGTGACTGTATATAACTGAGGAAGAAGCACACACTCCTTTGAGTAATTTTGCCAAGATCTCAGGCTGGTCATTCGCTGAGCTGAGATAACACACTTGTCTCTGGATCCTCGATTAGTGCTCACTACCTCTGTAAATGCACAGCAAGCGCGAGCTTGCGAGAAATAATAGCATAGAAGACTTCGCATCATAAACTAAGACCTTCCCAACATCGAACTTTTTCCATCACATTTTACAAAGCCTGACTCTTCCTTCAATTGATTTGATACACTGCCACTGCAAGGACTGATAAGTAACAATCTAGTAAGCCTCAGCCCAAAATGCATGTAATACTTCTGAGCAAACGCACAGCCCCTGAGGTTATAGAACATTACCAGCTCAACCCTGACCCAGACTGAAGACACTCATTCCCTTCTCATGGCTTTCAGGAGAAAGTTCTAGAGGCAGAGGGCAGCCAGAGAGTGAGGTAGGTGGGTGGGCTAGTTCCAATTTTTTGACTTTGCTGCACAAAAGAATTTGAGAGCAAGTCCAAGATAAGAGGAGGCACAGAAATGTATTGTAAAGTGAAAGCCTACTCTGAGAGGCAGAACGGGCTGCTCAGAGGGAGAGGCAGCCCCTGGTGCCTCGAGGGGAATTCCTTTCATGGGAACTGCACATCCATCTTCATAAAATACTGGTGAGGTCCAGGAGGCAAAGGTGGACCTGTGGTTGGCACATGTGCTCAGTGTCTGCCAGCTCCAACATACATCACATGTGTCATTAGTGTAGAAAATCTCCTTGGAGGTGTATTTGTTACTATTAATATGAGGAAAAAGTAGTGACTTATTCCTCCATAAGCTTTTTCCACTGTAAGCTAAACCTTAAGCCCAGCTGCACATGCAGGACCCCAGAGAGGCCCCGACCACACCAAAGGCAGGAGTTTGCAGCTAACAGCTTCTTGGGCTTTTGGTACTGATTGCTGGGAGATTGGGGAGAGGATTCCATCAGAAATAAGGGATTTTTGTTCTCTTTCACGGGTTGTCCCAGGTGACAGGAACTTGTAACCACCTGGTGGTCTGCTGGTATCCTGGAGGCCTGCTCATCTTGCAAAAGAGCCGCGTGCTCATTCATGAGGGTGCAAGGGACGCGTGGTCCACTAGGACAGGAGCCTCAGGGCCTCCACAGGGAACAAGCCAGTATGCCCTCCCTGCCTCAGGAGCAGAGGGTGTGGTTGGATCCCCATTGTAACCTCTTGCAGTCTCTGCCTCTAATCTATATTAGCCTGCACCCAGAGTGATAGGAAAGATGTAACACAGGGCTGTTTACCCCGAGCTACTGTGCAGCCAGTAGAGAAGACAGTGCCTTTCTCCAACAAGGCAGCATATGCGCACGTCATCACAGCAGGGCCCCCAGATCATGTAGCGTGTTCGCATTCCTAAATTCCTACGCTAATTGGAAACTCAACACACTGATACCTTAGGTATTACCACTCAAGTTTTATCTGCAGGAAGTGCGGTAATATTGACTCATAAGTTACTCATCATCATACTAAAATTGACAAAAAGTAAGACAATGTGTTAGCAGTGTTTCTTTGCAGAATATCTAGCTTCACAAAAAAAGATAAGCTGAATCATTTGACATAGTAATTAGTAGCTTATGGCACACACTGCTATATGTAATGTACAGATATAATTTTAAATGTACTTTTAAATGTTTTAACCCAGAAATATTTGAACATCATTTAAAAAATAATAAATGAAAACTTCTGTCTCCCACCCCCTCTGAAGCATCCTTATCCCCATTTCTGTGCCCCCAAAGATAACTACTAAAATTATTTAATTATTTCTGATATTAAATCACCATGTCCCTAAGTAATAGCTTTATGCTGCTTAATATGAGACATAATTTATATCCCCATGTACTGAGGACTCAGCTACTCCCCATTTTCCCTGGTTCCTCTCCAATATATAGAAATGTTACTGTTTTTAGTATTTTCCACACCCATTATTAAGACCACATGTTATTTCTTTTTCCATTATCTATAGGTACTATCTACTGATTTTTATTTTGTGATATTAATGCTCTTTTATTACTAGGCAAGCTTACAAAATTATCATCAGGTAATATCACAGTGTTGCTCAACTTTATATATGTATAAAAGCCCTATTATATAAATTTAACAGGAAATAACAGTGTCTTAACAGATAGGAATTAACAGAATACTTTTAATCAGGGTGGGTTTTCAGATTTTGCCATATCCAAATCACAAACAAAAATGTCTGATTTTTTTGAAGCTTCCTTGCAAAACAATCACGGTTCAGTCATTATTCTTATGGTGAAACATCTTTAGCCAGCGCTCTCTATCAGAACGATAAATGGGATTTAAATGGAGAGCTGTTCCCAAATATTCCTATTTTCTGTCTCTATTTCCGTGTTTCTGAACAGTTACACTGAACAGTTCCTTGTATATTAAAAACTAGGCTATCAAAATATAATGCCAATTTAAGGTACAACAATTATTTACATTACTGTTACTGGGAGAAAAAAATGATGTAGTAAATTAATCTTTGTGCAGCAAAGTACTCCTTAAAATAGGTTTTCAGTGTGGATGGTAATGAACTATTGCTATCTCTATGGAACAGACATCTTGAAATAACTATGTCCAAAGTTGTTTAAAATCCATTCCTGAAAATTTCAGTTTCAGCAAGGCGAGGAAGACTGATTTCTCACTTATAACACCAAACAGCACAAGCCTGTGATTTAGTTTTTTTCCCCAATCCTTTGCTCAATGTAGGGAGCTCGTGAATCAGCTGTGACTTTTACATGCTTTGCTGTGACCTTCCACTGATAATCATAATAATGTTTGGCTGCCAAGTACCCATCAGCTTCATAAAGTCAGCAGCCTTCAGATTCATCTCATAGCATTAATTTTACAAGTTAAAAAGACAAGCAAGACAGACGTGATGGCTTTCAGTATTACTTGCTCCCCTAAAAATATTTCCTATGAACAATAAACAAACAAATCTCCAATTTGGCGAAGCTATAAACTTTCAGGCTTCATAAAAATTAATTTAAATGGATGTGGCAGTGAGTTTGGGCTTGTAAAGATTAGGAGACGTCTGTTGCTGTAATTGCCTGTGCGGTGCCTCTGTCACTCAGGAGTGCCCAGGCTGCAGTAACAGCGCTCATCAGAATCTAATTCTCAGATCAAATTCCTGTCTTCAATATATCCTTTAATAAGGCTTCCACTCTCCATCTTTTAGCCTTAATTATTGCTCCCTGTCTCCCTTGACAACCAAATTAAAAGGTACAGCTGCAACTCCATAATGGCAATCGTCATAATAACACTTCAAAAATCACAAGCTACTCCACGGCAAATCCAGGCTCACCTTGTCAAGGTTGGGTGTCTTCTGATAACTAGATTTTCTATGGATAGCTTCAGCACTGGAAGATAAGAAATACAATTATATAATCTTTTATTGATTTTTTTTCTTTTGCTCCCCCTTAGTATTATGTACAATTATCTGGGCAGTTTTTAGAGTGTTAAAGCTGGAAGTGCAAAATTTACAAAGATTCACTGAAGTGGAATGTTTTAACTCTTTGTTGAATACAGTTATTTTTGTTGAAAATTAAAGCCATGGTAGTGCGCATGGTGAAAGACTTTTGGTTTTGACTCTGGGCTGCCTGGGTGTATGTACTGACTTTAGCTGTTGTGTGACTTTGTGAAGGTCGCATGATCTGATGCATGAACCATCGTGTATTTATTTGTGAATGTGAGTAAAGCAAACTATCATAGCAAAAACAGACCGATTCTACTTTTAATGTGTTATTTTCGACCATGGTTATAAACTTCTCCTTATGCTGTTCCTGAAATGACTTTGTCTTCAAGGCATATATCTACAGACTCCTTGTCTTTCCTAGTGGCATGAACTTCCCACTTTAGTTTTTATTTTCTTTGTAAGCAAAGGATTGACCTTTGGTGGTTAAAACTTAGAACTTTTTTTAACCACCTGACTTGTCTTTTTATTGCTCCGTGGCTCTTTCCTGACCAGCACCATCTTCCATGGGTGCCTATATTTGAGGAGGTGGTTAGTGGTGATGGCTGCTGCTGGTGGGTGGTGATGGCTGCTGCTGGTGGGTGGTGATGGCTGTTGCTGGTAGGTGGTGATGGCTTTTGCTTGTGGGTGGTGTTGGCTTTTGCTGGTAGGTGTTAGTGGTTGACGGCTGTTGCTGGTGGTGGTTGGTGATGGCTGTTGCTGTTGGGTGGTGATGGTTGTTGCTGCTGGTAGTGGTGATGGCTGTTGCTGCTGGTGGTTGGTAGTGGTGATGGCTGTTGTTGGTGGTACTGGTGATGGCTGTTGCTTGTGGTGGATGGTGATGGTTCTTTACAGTTAGTGGGGATGTTTGCAGTTGTTGGCAAGGCTCTTATGAACCATTTCACAGAGTAGCCTTGACTAAAACCACATCCTCTCTCTTACTACTCAGCTCTGTTTTTATTTCTTTCCATCATTTTCTCCTTAATGTCTTCTCCTTCACTTGTCCTGCCCATAGACTCTCAGTTTTGTAAAAACGACAACTGGGCTTCTGTAAATTCAGAATAATGTGACTGCCATCTTGCATAATTTATAGAAAGCCTTCCAGCCTCAATGAGTGGAGATGTCTTTCTGAGGAAAAACATCTGAAGCATTTCTCAGATTTTTAAAATTTTGTATAACACTTGGTGATCTATGTAATATCACATATTACATAATTGCAGTCATGGCTGGACTTGACTGAATATTTCATTTATTGTGCAGATATTGATCATCAGAAAGGCAGAGTTAGAGAGAGAGCTTCTGAGACTGTAAGAGGTGTTTTCTGGAGTCACTTTTTCAGAGAGCTAATGAAGGGGTGAGCATAATCCCATGATGATGGATTTATTTATCCAAGAAAGATGCATGAAGTGGGGAAGGGAATTTAGTTTGGCTAAGGTAACAGATACAAACCAAATGGCTCCATCAAATATTATCAGAATGGGCCACAGTAGGGATCGTATGAGCAAAAATCTTTTAAATAGCTCACCTGACACAGTAGTCAATTTGGAATAAAAAATAGCAACGTAATTGTGTATTGCGGCTGGAAAAGTCAAGGACAGCGGAAGCAAATATGTAAGGCAGTGTTTTTGTAGATAAGGAGAGCCTGCAAGAAGGTAAGAACTCTAAACCTGGAAGCCTTTAATTACTCAGATACCAGTATTGATTGGGATAGCAACTGCCGGAAATGAGGGCCAGAGATCGGCTTGTAAAAGAAGGGCAGGGCTGTTTTCTTAAGCAGTTTATTGAACTATCTACATGGTCTCAGGCGATCCTAGCTCTAATCCTACCAAATAGGAGGAGCCTCGGGGGAGCGAAGACCCGATGAGACCTTGACTGATGAGTGGCTTCTCCTAGACAGAGATGATTTATGGTGAGAAAACACAAACAAAGGCAGGGTCAAGAAATGTCAAAGAAGATTAAAAGTTAAAGGAGAGCTCGCAAGTCACTGATTGGGAAACAATTTGAAAGTGATGGGGGCGTTTAAAAATAGCCCTGTGATGACTTGAGACCTTACAAACATAGCTCCATGATAAGTGAAGAAAACGCACTGAGTGAATGCTGAGAATATCGACCATATACTGGAGATGCTTATACAACAGCCATTTCATCTCCCTGGCCACTTATGAATTATATTCTATTTTCCACATGATTTAGAGATGAACTTGCCGATGTCCAGGAGGAATAGGAAATTTCCTTTAAGTCATAGTTAATAGCCAAGACAGGCCAGCCTTATGTTGATTAATAAAATACAAACTGCCACCATGTTAAAAAAGCTGATTTCATAGGAAGATTTGTAAGGCCCTTTTAGATATTGATATATATTGGTTGTTGGATAGTTTAAGCGACGATGGTTCAAACAAAGATTCGTTTTTATCTAGGTAATTCAGACTCTAGGATTTGCATTTTCCACAAGGTCTGTGTGTTTGAGAATCAGATTGTCACAGTACATGACAGAAAATATGAAATCAGAACCTGGAGGTACTGATGTGAACCTAAGCCTCTCTAGATTCTGGCTGAATGGGTTTGGGAAGCTGCTTAACCACCTGTGCTTCAGTTTCCTCACCTGTAATACGGATAATAACAGGGGTTCTTTATGGCACTTTGATGAGGAATTAGTAAGTTAATATTTACAAAGGGCTTAGGAGACTGCTTGAAATATGTGAAGTAGGATGTAATAAATCTTTAATAATAACAATGCCTGGCCACGTAATTGCTATTTTCAAGGCTTCAAAAATGGCTTAGTGTCCAGGATGAATGTTTAATTTGCACTTACCCATTTGAAAGCAGACACGGAATTTCTTTTTTTCAGGTAATTGAAAGGATGAATAGTTGACCAGAATTAGGAGTCCAGAGATCTGGGGACCAGTAGCAACTTCAGCCCTTGCCTCCCCAGAAAAAAGAATTTGACTAATTTGACTGAGGGGCATAAAGCAAGAAAATAGACGGAAGCAAGTTCTAGGGCAGGAATGGAAGTCTACTTAAAGAGGGCTTATAAGCCGGGCGCGGTGGCTCACGCCTGCAATCCCAGCACTTTGGGAGGCCGAGGCGGGCGGATCATGAGGTCAGGAAATCGAGACCATCCTAGCTAACACGGTGAAACCCCGTCTCTACTAAAAATAGAAAAAATTAGCCGGGCGTGGTGGCAGACGCCTGTAGTCCCAGCTACTCGGGAGGCTGAGGCAGGAGAATGGCGGGAACCCGGGAGGCGGAGCTTGCAGTGAGCCGAGATCCCGCCACTGCACTCCAGCCTGGGTGACAGAGCGAGACTCCGTCTCAAAAAAAAAAAAAAAGAGGGCTTATAACAGGAAAGAATGAAAGGTGCCCTTGGAAGAGACCCAAGTGGGCACGTGAAGGTTAAAGAGAGAAGGTCAAGTGTCTGGTTTAATCGTGATCCTAAGATTTTGATAGACTCGCCCCTTTCCCACGATTCTTCCCTCAGGGTGCACTGTCCGCATGCGCAAAGCCCTCCTTGCCCTGGGAAATGCGCATGCGCAGTGTACTCAGGGACTGACAGGTCCCGCTGAGGCTTTCTTCCCATTTCCAGTGCTGTGTACCCGGAAGATCCTACATGGCCATTTTCGTCTCTTAGTACGCGTTCCCAGAAAGTTTCTTCTCCCTGGGGCCCGCATTCAATGAACATTTTGATGTTAACAGGTGTGGACCATCAGGAAAGGGCGCCTCCTGGCACTGTCGGATTATCACCCTCAAAGAGGCAATGCAATTATTGCTGAACTATCACCCGATGTTTCTCGTGGGTCGGGGAGAGCCCTCTCCTGCTCCGCTCAGCCAGTCCAACTACCTGTCACACACGTGTGGAGCTCAGTGGCTTTCCGTGCTAGGGCACTGGCAAGAAAACACGTAGAGGATGCAGAGGAAACGGGATTAGAAATGTGCAGAGCCATGACAGGTATGTGGAAAACACACTCAAACCTTATGGGTCTACAGTGGACATTTGGTGGAGGGGTTTTTGCTTGTTTCTTTATTTTTTTTCAAAATTGATAGTTGTCCTGGATTATTTGCAGGACATGACCAATATCACATCTATATTATATGGAAAACAATTTATTTGTACCTATTACTAACAAACTTTAATAAGTGTGTTAGAAAAGTGGACATGAACTTTTTACTACCCATGTAGAAAGTGACGTTACAAATCAAAAAGAGATGAAAAAGTATGAGCCAAAAAATATAGGAAAGATGTGTTAGTGAGATATTTCAGACAATTGATACAAATACTATAATATTTTATGGATTTTATAATTTTATGGTATTCAGTATGATTTCGTTTCTAACACTAAATAGCTACCTTCCTAAATAATTTAGATTCACAATTTTGTTCTTTTTTCTTAAAGAAAATCTTCTCTAATTTATAATGTTCAGTCACTATAAAAACTAAATCCACCCCTGAAGAAAATCCAGATGATTTTAAAGCACGTGATGTATGACTATTTGAAAAACATGCTACAGAAGAGGGGTCAGCAAACTATGGCCTGCAGAACAAAGCTAGCCCACAGCCTACATTTATAAAAAAAAAAGTTTGATTGGAGCACAGCTGTGCCCATTCATTTTCATATGGTCTACGACCGCTACAGAGTTGAACCAGTGTAGACCTTACGGTCTCAAAGCCTAAGCTATTTACTCTTTTGCCCTTCACAGAAAAAAAAAAAAAAAAAAACCCCAACGACACTGCTATTTGGTCTGGGTCAATATCTACATATGGTCCTTCAGATCTGCAAGGTCGCAGTTTGAGAGTCTGCTGTTAATGTTTTAAAATAACACATGTTTTACATTAACTGTGCCTCATATGATAATAAATATCTAGAAAAACAGGAAAAAATACAGAAGCTCATAATTAGAGCAAATAAGTCAATCTTCATGCTAAAATAAAATGTTGCTGTTTTTTCTCCATACACTTATTTCCTGAGATTCCTGCAAGTTTTAATGTAGTTAATTCGTCTCATGCCTCCTTATGACATAAAAATTAGTTCTTCTGATTTCTAATTCATAGACTTACTTTCTCTATTTTTATAGATTGAAATTCACTTTGTATTTTTAAAATTAAAAGCATTGAGTTAATCATAAATATTTATCTAACAAATCTATTTCTTAGATGTATCTATCATGATAAAATCTCAGAGACCTTGCCCAAGGATCTGCTTCTCTTTACAGGGGACTGTTTTCCTTTCTGTGATATCAACACGTAATAAAACATACACATGTTGAATTTTAAATACTTAATTTTAATCATTTAAATGTTTCTAACTTTTACATTTCCCACCCAAATTCCTTAAGAGTTTGTTTAGGTAAAGTATTTCTAAATGAAAGTGTATACTTTTAAACGGAGGAAGCACTTTGCAAACATATGACACATTTGTCATAGTCTGAGAACACACATACCGTTGCCCTAAAAGTAATTTTTCTTTGTTTTTGCCCTTGAAAATAGAGAAAAAAAATACATCCAAAATGTGTTTCTAATTGCTGTATGGCTTAACTTTTTCTTTCCGCATCAAATTTTTTTTGCATAAAGGATCTTTCCTCTCTGACAGAGACAGCTTTTATACTTGATTGATGTTATAGTGAAGTTGTCATTCGAACTGAAAAATTAGCCCTGCCATGAAAGGTAAAGAAGCACAGATGAGAGGGCAAAATATTTTTCTGCATCACTTTGAGGTCTGGTGAAATGAAAAGCAGTATTTTCACAGAAGCCATCCTCTCCCAGTCATAGAACAAAGGATACCTTTTCTGATGGACAAGCCAAGCTTCACTCTGGATTTCACTCCCAGGACTGTGTGAGGACGATGGCTTCGCAAAGCTCTGATCACAACCATCTCGGTGTGGCATGAAGCTCTTAGCATGATAACATCTCTAATATCATCAGGGAATTCACAGAAGGGGGGTGTAGCCTCAAAAGGAAAACAGTCCTGTGTAAAGAGAAGCAGATCCTTGGGCGAGGTCTCTGTTTTGAGCTGTAATCACAAGTTTTTCTCCTGAAGTTGGGGCCACACACCTCAACTCTTATCTCAGTGAATCCACAACAAAATAATTTCCTTACTTCAAGCATGAGATAAAAATAAATCACAGTTCTAGGATAGTGTAGAAATTCAATGAAGATCAAAGATATGTCCTTTCTCCAACAATACTTTAAATTCTCACTATATCTTTGGGATTTTATTTTCTTTTGAGATCTGATTCCAAGTATACTATTTGGCATTTACATTAAGAATGCACATTTAATAAATAATGTGATAATGAATATAAGGGCGGGTCTGTATACACATACGATTAAAAAGGATTATGCTACGTCTCAACGAAGGAGGAAAAAGGACGGTACAAGGTTAAGAATTCACTAAGAAACGGGGTGTTTAGAGATCTCTGAAAAGTTTTACTTGAAGTGGTATTAAGAATATTTCATGTAAAAGTAGGTTATGTCTGTCAGCCCTTTTGTTACGGGATCTTGTGCAAGAAAGAATTCAGGTCGAGTCCGTAAAGTGAAAACAAGTTTATTAAGAAGGTAAAGGAATAAAAGAATGGCTACTCCATGGAGCAGCCCCAAGGGTTGCTTGTTGCCCATTTTTATGGTTATTTCTTGATTATATGCTAAACAAGGGGTGGATTATTCTTGCCTCCCCTCTTTAGACCATATAGGGTAACTTCCTGATGTTATCATAGCATTTGTAAATTATCATGGGGCTAATGAGAGTGTAACAGTGAAGACAACCAGACATCACTCTTGTTGCCATCTTGGTTTGGGTGGGTTAGAGCTGGCTTCTTTACTTCAGCCAGTTTTATCAGCAAAGGTCTTTATGATCTGTATCCTGTGCTGACCTCCTATCTTATCCTGTGACTTAGAATGCCTTAACCATCTGGGAATGCAGCCCAGTAGGTCTCAGCCTTATTTTACCCAGTCCCTATTCAAGATGGAGTTGCTGTGGTTCACATGCCTCTGAGAGTTTTATGGCAGAAAACCATATCTATGAATCAACCTAGAAAGTCTCACTCAAAATGCTATTGCTAAAAGAAAGAATATAACAAGACCATTATGTGAAGCAGAAGGCTTTCCAGCTCTATGTGGTTGTGCAAGTAAGTAAAGTGTGTTCCTTGCACCTCGTGTGGAAGTCTGATCATTGGCCAGCTCTGAGCTATTACTGTTCTCTTCCTTCACACCCAGTTTGAAGTATATTTTCCTTGACTCTTCAAAGTAGACGGCATGTCACTTTTTAAATGTTCATTTCCCCAGATGAATTCCCAAGATGTAGTCATCATCTCATCCTACCACATCTTCCCTTCTTCCCTATAACTGAGATAAAAGAAAACAAAATGAAAAATTCATAGGAAAACCAAAAAGTGTCCTGTGTTTATCCTTTGAAAATATTGACGATGATTAGGTGGAAATAAATTAGAGCACAGCATATATGAAGTGTCAATAAGTCAATTACAGTTGTTGGGGGAAGATCTTAAAAAACTGCATGTTGAAATGTAAATGGAGTTGGTTTTTTTTTTGATAAATGGCACATAAATATTTGACAATGATCATATAAATAATGAGAAAACATTGAGAGAATAGCTTCAGATAGTGTTACAGAATTATAAAATCTGTGATCCATAAAGAAATTTACAAGAAACAAACTGCCACATTAATGGTGGTTGAAATATTATCTTTTATTTTTTTCCATACGTTTGTAGATGTGATTTTTTCTACCTTTTATTGACCCAAAATGCTCTATTTTTCTTATCTTCAAGAGCAGCCAGCCAGGTGCGGTGGCTCGTGCCTGTAATCCCAGCACTTTGGGAGGCCAGGGTGGGTGGATCACCTGAGGTCAGGAGTTCGAGACTAGCCTGGCCAAAATGGTGAAACCTCATCTCTACTGAAAACATTAAAAAATTAGCTGAGCATGGTGGCACACGACTGTAATCCCAGCTACTTGGGAGGCTGAGGCAGGAGAATCACTTGAACCCAGGAGGCAGAGGTTGCAGTGAGCCGAGATCGTGCCATTGCATTCCAGCCTGAGCAAAAAGAGCGAAACTACGTATCAAAAAAAAAAAAAAAAAAAAAAAGAAAGAAAAAAGAAAAAGAAAGAAAGAAAAAAAAAATCAAGTAGTCTTGGACCCTGAAGCAAGTAAAATATTGATTAGCCATTGCCAAAGTTTCAGTGTTACTAACTCATTGTATTTGCACTTAAAGCCCTATTGTGCCTCCAAGGAGCACTGTATTTTATACCATTTGATAGAATCCAGAACATATTTGTTTGCTTCTGCAAAATATAATAGGGAAAGTTGACCAGAGACAAAATCTAATGTTATTTTTTTCAGTATACATTAGCTATTGTTGATTACTTTACTCATCATTAGTTAAGTGCCAAATCTGCCTGCGTTTATGCTGCAAGAAGAGATATAAATCCTTTTATAACAGGGATGACACTGAAAATTAGGCTAATGGCAGCAAAAGCTGACATTTATTGAGTGCTTGTTATGTGTCAGACACAATTCCAAGTGCTTTTTCCTGTTCAAATCCATTTAAAAGTACATACCAACAACTTCATAAGGTACAGACTGTAAAGCAAAAATAAAATTGTTAGTCCCCCATGGACTGAACAGCCCCGCCCTCTTGGCCGAAGGAATTGCAAAGAAACCTGAAAACTAGTTCAGGCCATGACAGGAAGAGAGAGGCAGACATGCCTCATTACATCCTTCTCCCTCTGGAATTCAGGCACAACTGACCAGCATTCACGTTAAAACAGAGATCTCGAGACTGACAAAGCAGGCTCTTTGTAGCAGTAAGACACCAAATCCCAACCTGACTCTGGTATAGCATCACATGACACATCGCAGACCCTAAAGCAAATCCAAGTATTTTACCTCAAAATATATTTATTTGGCAATTTTGGAATGGCCTGCAAAGCCATCTCTTGGGGAAATTTGCAGTCTGTAAAAAGCACAAGTAAAAGTGCAAGTGTAAAAAGGATGCCGGTCCCTCACTAGGTCTTTTCCAGAGAGCCGACACCTTCTGAGGTCCAATAAGAGACATTTACCTTCTATTCTCTCTGAAGCCTGTTACCTGGAGGCTTCATCTACATGACAAGAGCCTGGGCTTCCACCTCCCCCATCCCCTTATCTTGACTCAAGCATTTCTTTATGCTGACTTTAACTCTCTAAGCAGGGCTTAACTCTTTCAACCAATTGCCCATCAGAAAAATCTTTGAATCTATCTAGAACCTGAAAGCTCCCTGCTTTAAGATGTCCTGCCTTTCCAGGCTGAGCCAATGTGTATGTTATGTGTATTGATCTATGTCTTTGCCTGTAACTCCTGTCCGCTAGAATGTGTAAAACCAATCTATAACCCAACCACCCAGGGCACGTATTCTTCGGACCTCCTCAAGCTGTGTCCCGGGTCATGTTTCTCTAATCCGACTCAGAATAAATCTCTTCAAATATTTTACAGAGTTTGGCTTTTTTCGTGAACAGGGCTATTTTTATTCCAGTTTATAAGTAAGGAATTCAGAGCAGGAATTATATATCAGATATTGCCTTACAAAAATGTCAGTACCATGTGAATCTTCATCTTTCTAGACCAGCCTGGGCAACATGGTGAAACCCCATCTCTATTAAAAAATACACAAATCAGCTGCTTGGTGGTGTGCACCTGTAGTTCCAGCTACTTGGGATGCTAAGGTGGGAGAATGAGCCTGGGAGGTCCTGAGCCTGGGGAGGTGGAGGCTGCAGTGAGCCGAGATTGTGCCACTGCACTCCACCTTGGGTCATAGCCAGACCCTGTCTCAAAAATAAAGAGAGAGAGAGAGAGAGAGAGATAAACAGAATAAAACCCAATGCATTATCACAAATAAACACAGCACCACACAAGTCAGGAAACCCAACGTGCTAGCACTCCACTCTAGAACCTCTTCGAGGGCTCACTCCCCATCTCTTCTCTCCTGATTTTTATGAAAATTACTGACTTACTTTTCCTTGTAATATTACACTCTCACATTTGTTCCTCAACACTGGAGTTTCATTTTTTTCTATTTGTTTTTCTTTTATAAAGGCAGAATTCTAGGTGTTCTTTATTTTTGTGAGAATCACCTATTTTATTGCATGAGTGATATTTTATTTGTTGTGATTGCTGTACTGCACTGAATGAATGTACCACAATATATTTATCTGTAACCACTGTTGAGGTAATTTTTCCAGTTTATGGCTTGAATAAAAAATACTGTCTTAAGCATTCTTATACATGTATCTTTAGGCATATGTGAACATATTTTTGTTGGGAAATATATTTGAAAATAGTATTTCTGAGTCTTAGAACATGAATTTATTCACGTTTAGTAAATTACGCAAATTTGTTTTCAGGAGTGCTTGTAAATGTTTCACATTGCATATTTTCTGGATTTAAAGCCATTGCCAGTTATATATTTTGCAAAATTTTTTTTTTTTTTAAGATGGAGTTGCACTCATTGCCCAGGCTGGAGAGCAATGGCGTGATCTCAGCTCACTGCAACTTCTGCCTCCTGGATTCAAGCGATTCTTCTGCCTCAGCCTCCTGAGTAGCTGGGATTGCGGGCTCCTGCCACCACACCCGGCTAATTTTTTGTATTTGTAGTAGAGACAGGGTTTCATCATGTTGGTCAGCCTGGTCTCAAACTCCTGACCCCAGATGATCCACCTGCCTTAGCCTCCCAAAGTGCTGGGATTACAGGCATGAGCCACCGCGCCTGGCCTGTAAATATATTTTACCCGCCGTGGTGTGCCTTTTTATTCTCCCCATTTGTCCTTTGATAAGTAAAAGTTCTTAATTATAGCATTGTTAAATTTATCAGCATTTTCACTTACAGTTAATGCTTTTAAGTCCTATTCAAGGTGACTTTTTTTTATCAAAAAAGAAAATATTTTAAAATCTAAAAGATATATTTATCCTATCTTTCTTATTTACATCTATAATACTTCCTGTATTTATATGATGTGAAGTAGGAAGCTATGTTTTAAGGATTTAAGTATATATGTGTGTGTGTGTGTGTGTGTGTACACACACAAAATGCATAAATAATGCAAATATATATATATTTTTTACCATGACTATACAATTAACCAAGTTCTGCTTATTGAAATGGCCATACTTTTTCCATTGACTGCAGTGACAGTTTTGTTTTAAATCTACTGTTTTTATGAATGGGTATGATTCTGGGTTTTCCATTCTATTTTATTGTAGTATTTCTCTATCATTGTAGAAACACCATATTATCTTTTCTTCTTTTGTCTTAAACCAAGGGGGGGGATGCTTCCCCCATTTTATTTATTTTATTTTATTTTTCTTTACTGGTATCTTTCATAACTGAACTTATTCGTATTCTGTGAAAGCCATTCCTTCAGCTACAAAATACTTACTTGAAGAAAGGAAAATATTTTTTATTATTTTTCAGAAAATGACAAAAAGAGCCCTTTATTCATCTGTTCATGATGACTCAAAAACATGGAACGCTTCACAAATTTGCATGTCATCCTTGTGTCGGGGCCATGATAATCTTCTCTATATCGAAACACCGTATTATCTTAATTGCTGTAACTATAAAAATCTTGGTATCCAGTAAAACAAATTCTTCCACAAGTTGCTTCTTCTTTAAAATTTGTCTATTTCTGACCTTTGCATCCTCCTGGAAATTTTAGAGTTTTCTTACCAAATTGTGCAGGGTAATCTACTGAGATTTGCATTAGAGTTGTAAGTAATCTATTTGGGGAGGATAATATTTCTATATTTTCATTGCTTTCATTTTCATGTGAAAGCAATACTGATCTCATATAACAAGATCAGTAGTATTCTGTATTTTAATTTTGGAAAGATTTTTCTAAATTTGGAATTACTTAATATTTTGTAAACTATGTTAAATTACAATTTGGGGGAATTTCTTCATTGGAATGTTTTTAAATAAAGCTTAAATTGCACTGTGATTTTTAGGCCTTTCAGATTTTCTATTTCTCTGTCAGCTTTGCTGATGTTCCATTTTTTCTGGGTACTTGAACATTTCATTTAAATTCAAAATAATTAGCTTAGAGGCAATCAAGATTATCTTCCTTTTTTACTGTTTATTCTGTCTACCTTTATCTTCATAGTAAGTTTTGAAATAAAAACTTAGAAGTTCTCCAAAATTATTATTTTTAACTTTTTTTTTTTTTTTTTTTTGCTTTTTGGGGTACCTCAATTTTCCATATGAATTTTAGGATCATTTTGTTACTTCATGCAAAAACAAAGGTAGGTTTTGATAGTAATTGTATTGAATCTGTAGATCATCTTGGAGCATATTGTTATCTAAACAATATAGAGATTTCAATCAATGAGCATAGGCTAGATTCCATTCAATTGGGTCTTTAATTTATTTCAATGATGTTTTGTAGCCTCCACTGTACACATATTCACTTCTTTTGTTAAATTTATTTTAAAATGTTTCATTTTGGATGCTATTTTAAATAAAGTTACAATTGATTTTTTATACTGATCTTGTAGGCTGCAATCCTGCTGGTTGTATTTATTAACTTTAAAGGTTGTTTTTTTGTGGATTCATTATGATGTTTTATAAATTAGATTGTCCTTGCAAATAGACATGGATTTACTTCTTTACTTTCAATCTGGATGCTTTACTTGACTATTTGCCCTTGCTAGAAATCAAGTAGAATTTGAGTGTAAATTGTAAGACAGGGCATTTCTGTCTTATCATTGACCCCCAAGGGAAAGCTTTCAGGCTCTCATGACTAAGAATAACATTAGATACGGGTATTTTGAGATACCCTTTATCAGTTTGAGGGGCTCTATTCTATTGTTAGTTGTTGAGTATTTTCATCATAAATTGGTGTTGGATTTTAACAGATTTTTTTTCTGTGTCTATCGAGATGATCATGTAATTTTGGGCTTTTGTTTTCTTGATAAAATACATTACTTCAATTGATTTTCTAACAGGGAACCAACCTTGCACTTTTGGGGAAAGTCTCACTTGGTCATTTTCTTAGACTGTTTTCTGATACTATAACAGAATACCATAGACTGGGTAATTTATAGAGAATAGAGATTTATTTGGCTTCTGGAGGCTGCGAAGTCCAACAGCATGGCACCAGCATCTGCCCAGACATCTGGTGAGGGCCTTCTTGTTGCCTAGTTACATGGTGGAAGGTGGAAAGGCAGAAGCAAGACATGAGACAAAAAGAACAATAGGGGGCTGCTTTTATTACAAACGCACTCTCACAATCACTAACCCATGCGTGTGACAATGGCATTAAGTCATTCATGAGGACTTGGCTCTCATGACCTAATCACCTCTTAAAGACCACAGATATCAACACTGCTGCATTGGGGATTAAGTTTTCAATGCATAAACTTTTAAGGAAACTTAAAAGTTGAAACCATAGCTGTCATGCTATATAGTCTTTTAAATACGCGGCCGAATTCTATTTACCAGTTTTTTTATTTTATTTTATTATTATTATACTTTAAGTTTTAGGGTACATGTGCACAACATGCAGGTTTGTTACATATGTTAAAACCTAGGCAATACCATTCAGGACATAGGCATGGGCAAGGACTTCATGTCTAAAACACCGAAAGCAATGGCAACAAAAGCCAAAATTGACAAATGGGATCTAATTAAACTAAAGAGCTTCTGCACAGCAAAAGAAACTACCAGCAGAGTGAACAGGCAACCTACAGAATGGGAGAAAATTTTTGCAACCTACTCATCTGACAAACGGCTAATATCCAGAATCTACAATGAACTCAAACAAATTTACAAGAAAAAAACAAACAACCCCATCAAAAAGTGGGCAAAGGATATGAAGAGACACTTCTCAAAAGAAGACATTTATGCAGCCAAAAAACACACCAGTGTTTTATTGAGATTATTTTAGTCTCTCTTCATAAAGCTCCTTTCCCTTAGATTTATTTTTATTATTTTCCATAAAAATAATATATATTTTATCTTTTGTACCCCATCAATGCAGTCTTATAATTATTACTTTATCTAATTGTTTTCAAATCAAATAAGAGAGATAATGTCATTAACAAAAAATACATTTATATTGTCTTTTTTACTTAACTATGCAATTCCTTTCATCAGTGCCCTTTGTTTCTTCATGTAGATTTGAGTTACTGTCTAGGGTCATTTTATTTCTGCCTGAAGAGCTACCTTCACTATTACTTGCAAGACTAATAAAATGACCAATTATTTATATTTTGTTTTGTTTTTGTTTTTGCTTGTATCTTGCAATGTGTTTTCTCCATTTGTGAAAACAGTTGTGCTGCACAGATAATTATTCGTTAATGGCCTCTTTCTTTCTTTCTTTCTTTCTGTGCTTTCAGTACATCATCCTACTGACTTCTGGACATCATAATTTCTGAAGATAAATAAACTGTAATCTCATTGAGGCTTCCTTGTATGCAATGAGTTGCTTCTGTCTTGCTGTTTTCAATACATTTTCTCTGTCTTTGGCTTTTTACAAGTTTTTATGGCATGCCATGGTGTGCATTTCTTTACAACTCTGCCTCAGCCTTCACTTCGTGTTTGTGCAGAGGCTTCAGGTTCAGCAGAAGTGAGTGTGTATGTCCTTCTCTGTCCTGCCCTGAACACCACACAGCCCTGGCCATGTGCAGAGACCCAAGCTTGTGCTTGGGCTTATGGATGCCCAGGAGCCCATGCAGCTTCTGAAAGCTCCCAGGAATACCTTCTTCCCCAGATTTCACTTTCAAGGTTTTGACTTAGCTTGTTTTTGTTTCAAGTGTTCTCCCAATCTCAGGCAGCTGTGTTATTGAATAGTTACTTCTGTTTGTTTGTGTTTTTGACAAACACCCTCTGAGAAAAGGCTGTTCACCCTGGGCAATGTCTGCACCAGGCGAATGGAAGACAAGCCTTACAAATGAGACTTTCTACAGAAAGTCCAGACAGGTCAGATGATGACAGTCGTCTGAGATTGGGACTTTGAAAAAGGCCAAGTTCCATTCTAAGCCTTTGAGTGGCTGCTTTGCTGCTAGTTGTGATCACAGCATTTGATTTTCAAGGCTGTCATGGAGCTGGGAGAGGGTGATGTGAATAGAGCAAGTAAAAATATCACAAAGCTCACTCTTCTACCCAGAGTTAGCTGGTTTTCTTCAGTATAAGTGCTTCCAGATGAGTATAAGCCTTTGGTTATGTTCTGGAGTTTTAATAAAGTTTATTTTGGTAATTTTGGGGAAATGTTCTCGTTTTTATGGAAAGAAGTGTTTCTGGAGCTCCTTGCTCCACTTTTCCTAATGATCTCTAATCTAACTTTAAATCACACACCAAAGTCTAAATCTCGAATATGGCTTTTTGTTTGTTTGTGTTTTGTTTTGTTTTTGTTTGTTTGTTTGCATCTTCCGATCTAGTTTGCTTTTGATACTTTCCAATTCTCCATTGAGATTCTAGATTTTACCTTTTATCTCATTGAATATGTGATTAAAATTAAAGCAGACACTTTCCAATACTAATCAAAAGTTACTTTACATCTATAGCAGAAGGCTGCATACCATTTATATAAAATCAAAGGTACAAGAACCAAACAGTAGAATGTGTAGGGATATATTCTGTAATAAAGCTAAAGAATAACAAAGAGAAAAAGAAAACAAAACAAATCCAAGATCGTGCTATCTTCTCCAGTTAAGATGAGAGGATAGGATTTGAGAAGGAGCACGTGGGTAGTTTAGTGATATAACAAATATTTTATTTCTTAATTTGTATGATGAATTCATGAATACATCTTCCATCATTATGCTTCATAACTTACATATAGTTTATATTACTCTACATAATCATTGCATATTATACATTTGCAAACGAAATCCTATGTATCAATAATAAAACTGTAAGTAATTCCATTATCTTTTACCATCTGAACATAAAAACTAATTAGAAAGAAATAACTTACCAAAAGTAGCATGATTTAGAGTATAAAAAGAAGATGAAAAGTGTTGACAACTGTATATTCATTAAAACATAAAGTCCTGGAATATTAGTTTTGATATAAATGATCTGAAAGGTCAAGATGCTAAGAAATGCTTTCATTATAAACAGAAAGTCTGCAACGTGAACTAATCAAGGCTTCTCAGATGATGACAGGGATTGAAACCTTGACACAAATATGTTTTGACAGTAGTCAAGGGATTCAGAATAAGAGTCTATAATTTAATCAGCTAATTCCAGAAGAGGATCCACAACCAGAAATAGTTTCACATAGGGAGGTACAGAGGTACAAAGAAGGTGGACAGTAAAAATAAGGCAA
The DNA here is from genome assembly GCF_028878055.3 of Symphalangus syndactylus. Classification (NCBI taxonomy): domain Eukaryota; kingdom Metazoa; phylum Chordata; class Mammalia; order Primates; family Hylobatidae; genus Symphalangus; species Symphalangus syndactylus. Next base: position 7,551,567 of record NC_072432.2, on the reverse strand, counting down.
ATGAAAATGACAAGCACTTTCCAAGATATGGGAGCTTGCTTTGGGTAAGAAAGGATGTCTGAAGTTAAACAACTTAGGATAGCCCTGCAGAGGTGCAGATGATTCTCAATGCTTATGTAGAATGTTTAATCTTATAATTATGCAGCCCATGGTATAAGCATCATAGCCGGAAGGCATAATAGGATTTTATCAGTTTACAGATGTGAAGCACAAAACTCAAAATGTTCACCAAAGAACACTATTACCTCACTCAGTCATATTTCAAATGGCAAAACTATGATTTCAGCGTTCATGCTAACTACTATCATATTCAGGTTACAACCAATACTTAGCATAAAAATTGAAGGACTCTAGTACAACCTGAGGTTTTCAATTCTAACAGAAAAATACAATATTTATTCTACATATATATATATATATATACACTTTGCTTATAACTACTTAAACATACTTATCTTTTATAGTATTTTAACCTTCAGTTTTCCAAGGGAATGATGGTAGGTACACTTACCAACTTATGTAAAAGAATATTACCACATATTACACATATTCAAATGCATTGATATTTATAGGTAGAGGTAAGCACACATAATTCATACCTATTTGTGTTAATTAAGATATGTGCATACACAAAATTCCATTAATTAAATATCTATTGAGCACATACAGCAGAGATAAAATAATATTAAATCTTAATTTAACCTTCATACATTGAATGAGCAAGTTACTATTTTTATTAAGTAAAGACACTTTGGAGTTCAGAAAGTGGAAATAGATTGAATGTGTCTAATAGATCCTTCTTCCAAGTCCTCAGTACCATGGCAAAGGCATTTAAAAATAAGTATGCAAACCCACAAAGAGGTGACCATCAGGGGAGCAGAAAGCGATTAAACAATATTGTAATCTGTAAAGAAAACAGTAGAGTAGAAATTCATCTAACAGATCCAAACAGGCACCGCAAGCTCATGGTGAGGAAAGATGGAAAAAAATCTAATTTAAATGCAGATCCTCAGTCCTGGGCATGTTGGCTCACACCTGCAATCCAGGGACTTCGGAAGGCCAAGGTGGGTGGATCGCTTGAGCCCAGGAGTTCAAAACCAGCGTAGGCAACATGTCGAGACCCCGTCTCTACAAAAATTACAAAAAAAATAGCTGGGCGTGGTGACACGTGCCTTTGGTCCCAGCTACTTAGGAAGCTGAAGTGGGAGCATCACTTGAGCCTAAGAGGTCAGGCTGCAGTAAGCCATGCACCACTGCACTCCAGCTGGGGTGATAGAGTGAGACTGTCTCAGAAAACAAAACAAATAAATAAATACATAAATAAATAAATGCAGATTCTCAAAAGGTGCAGAGACCCCCAGTACTGTTGAAATTAGGGATGAAAAATAGGACTGCATCGAAGAGGTAGACCGTGAGGGTTAATTATGTGTCAGCTTGGCTGGGCCACAGGATATTTGGTCAAACGTTCATTATTCTGGAGGGTGGCTGTTTTTAGATGAAGTTAACATTTAAGTTGGCGGACCGAGTAAAGCATGTTGGCCTCCCTGATACAGGTGGGCCTCATCTAACCAGCGGAATACCTAAATATGAATAAAGGGCTGACATCTCCCCAATTCAAGGAGAACTCTTTTAACTGATGGCCTTTAAACTGGGACGTCAGCACTTTTCAGCCTTTGACTTGAACTGAAATACTGGATCTTATGTCTTGAGTTTGCCAGCCTTTGGACTAGAACAAAACCTTCAGCTCTCCTGGTCTTTGGGCCTTCAGACTCAGACTGGACCTAAATCATTGGCTCTCCTGGGTCTTCAAGTTGCTGACTGCAGATGACATGGTCTCCTTCATGGTCATGAGAGCCAATCCCTTATTACATACACACACTCACATGCATGCCTGCACACACACATCCTACTGCTTCTGCTTCTCTGGAGGACCCTGACTAGGACAAGGACATGGACTCTTCCTGTGAAGCTGTTCGGCCCTCAGATTGTTTTTGCCGTCTCCAGGTATCCAGCGGCTGCACCTGTTCTGTTTCACTCCAACATACTCAAGTTGACTGTGAGAGGGAGTCATGGAGGTTCTCAGACAGGGAGAAGCCACCGTGGCTGAGGGCATGGCTGCCATTTTGCAAATGAGAAGCAGACCAACCTCTGCACACCAGATGCTGGCTGCTAGTGGTCTTTCCAGAGCTAGTCCCAGAGCACAGTTAGATGAATTCCTACTTTTCAGACAAAGATGAGATGACACGTTTATGAAAAATCTCAACTGCCCAAGAGAAAAAATAAAGACATGACATTGTGTCCTCCACAGCAAACAATCCATCTAATGACCAAGCTCAATGTTCAGAAAACCCATCTCTGGCTCAGAACTTCCAAATAGCAGCTTATTTCATCCTTTTTATGTATAAATAAAGAATTATGGATGTCCTGATGCCTGAGGAAAGTCTATGATGTGAAATAGAAAGTTTATACAAATCAGAAAACCAGTAAACAGCTTAAAGGAGGAAGAAAAAAAGCCGGGATCCAGGTATGGTGTGTGCCTGTGGTCCCATCTGTTCAGGAGACTGAGGAGGGAGGATTGCATGAGCCCAGGAGGTCGAGGCTACAGTGATCCGTGGTCATGCCACTGCACTTCAGCCTGGGCAACTAGAGAGAGAGAGAGAATGTCAAGCATATTATCATAAGATTCTCAGAAAGACAACAGAAGTTACTCTACACATGAGGTAAGAATAGGGTGTGACTCATAAGGACATGCTTCTAAGAATTACAGGGAACCTCAATTAAAAACTCAGAAGACATAGGCAGGGCATGGCAGCTCACGCCTGTAATCCCAGCCATGACTGGGAGGCCGAGGTGGGCGGATCATGACGTCAGGAGATCCAGACCATCCTGGCTAACATGGTGAAATGCCATCTCCACTAAAAATACAAAAATTAGCCAGGCGTGGTGGTGGGCGCCTATAGTCCCAGCTGTTTGGGAGGCTGAGGCAGGAGAATGGCATGAACCAGGGAGGCTGAGCTTGCGGTGAGCCAAGAGCGCCACTGCACTCCAGCCTTGGCGACAGAGCTAGACTCTGTCTCAAAAAAAAAAAAAACTTGGAAGACACAGTTAGGAAATTCTCCCAGAAGACAGAGCAAAAACACAGGAACACAGGGAGAGGGGACAAGGACTAATCCTAAAAGTCTTACCACAGTAATAACAGGAGTCTCAGAAAGAAAAAAAATAAGAGAGAAGATGGGAAGGAGGGATTCAATTAAGTCCAAAAAGAAGAGGTTCTTACCTCAGAAAATAGGGATTAGAATACCTTAGATTCCTCAAAAACAACACTAGAGATTAGAAGACATTGAAGAAATGATTTCATAACACTGAAGAAAAATTACTTCTAAGTTACAATTCAGACAAACTCCTAGTCAAATGAGAAGATACGGTGAAGACACTACGGTTATTAATGAATTAAAAATAAAAAAAAATCCCCATACATCTATTACCAGAATCTACCTGAGGATGTGCTTCACAGAAATGAAGGCATAAATCAAGAAAAAAGAGTATATATATATATGTAAGGTATAGGGAAAACAGAAGATTCTCACAGGAAGGAGAAGAGAGGAAACCCAAGATGGCGGTGCAGGGGATTTGAAAATGGCTACCATAGGCAACAGGCAGACGGTGATCAGTCCAAACTGGAGTAAGTATGGAAATTATTGGCCGTGAACAGTGCAGAAACCTGTATCCTAACTGTGCTTCCTCCCTAGACAACTGAGAGTCATGATGAAAACAAATAGGACCATTATTTCAATCTCAGAATTCTTCTGTTGGACTGTGCCTATGAATTTCAGTGGTTACCATGAAACTTGGGGTTATTTTTTAATCAACTTTGTGGCAAAAACATTCTGATCTCTGTAGAATATAGAAGAAAACAAAGGGATGTTAAGATAAAAGAAACTGTCTCGTACAGATATATATGTCTATATATGCATACAATATTTATGACAGGATAGGATAATCTGTTAGCATTAATTGTATTACAAAGGAAAATTAGATGGCTGAAGAAATACTTTATAAAATAGATTGATATTTTCACTATTTTATTTCTTTTGAATTTTTCACCATGTACACATTTTATTTAAATTTAATAAAAAACAAATTTTTTCTGAAAACATTAATGAAAAATGAAAATACCACTTGAGCCAGCAACTTGACTTCTAGATATTTGTCTTATATATTTACACATATATCAATCATCTACATAGAAATATTTTTATATAAGAATTTTCATTGCAACATTGTGCTAGAAAAATATTGAAAATAAAACAAATGCAGACAATCAAGAGACTAATAAAGAAATAAATAGATAATAGAGAGAAAAAGAGATGAGATAAACGGATGGATGAATAGATGGATGATTAGATTGATGTATGGATGGATTGATGGATGGATGGATAGATGACTGATAGAGATAGGTAGATAGATGATAGACAGATAAATAGATAAATGCAGGCAGGCAGACAGCTACAAATTCTTCAGTGGCAAAAATGTGAAGAAAAAAGTTATCAACACAGAACTTTTTTTTTTCTTTTTCTTTCTTTTTTTTTTCTTTATTTTTTGAGATAGAGTCTCACTCTGTCACCCAGGCTTGAGTGCAGTGGCATGATCGTGGCTCACTGCAACCTCTACCTCCCATGTTCAAGCAATTCTCCTGCGTCAGCCTCCCGAGTAGCTGGGATTACAGGTGCCCTCTACCCCGCCCAACATCAGGTGACCCTCCCCCACACCTCGGCATCCCTAAGTGATGAGATTACAGGACTGAGCCACTGTGCCCAGCCAACGTAGAACATTTTCTGATGTGCATTGTTAAATGAACCAAAAGCAAAGTTAAAGTATAATATGCTACCATTTGTGTGAAGACATAAGAAAAATACTAACTTTTCATGTTTTGTTAGATGTGCATAAAATACAAAGCATGTGGAAGAATATGAGGTAGTTAAAAACATCAATTTTATCTGGAGAAGAGACTTCCTGGCAGGGGGACACGTGTTCTCATGAGGATTTTCAGTGCATATTTATTTGTATCTTTTATATTTTAAACATGTGGATATATAACTCATTCAAACATTAATGCTTCATTAGAAAAGGTCAAGGAAAATACTGGATGTGAGAAGCAAATGAGAAACCATGTGGAGATATGTGACCCAAGAAAGAACAAATCATATAGAGAATTTTTCATGATAGCTTTATAAACGAAAGTGTTGCAGTGCTATTTAAGGCAATCTTGATCGATAAATGTTGTTCTGGAAGAATATAGATGAAAATTGTTTGAAATGCTTGTTCCCTGGTGCCATAAAGAAATAGTACTTGAACATAAATTTAATTTCCTCAGCAAGCCCATTTTTATACTTTCTGCAGAAAGGGAACACTCGCCAGCAGTTTTGCCACGAGAGTACACTCAACAAAGGAGACAGGGTCAGTTATAACCTGACGCATCCACCCTACTGCTGTGTCCGGTTTCCATTGGCTGGAACGGGACCTCACGTTTGTATTTGTCTCGATTGGTTAGCAACTTAGAACTTTTTAAAAGAGGCAAAGGCAGAGGAGAACAAAGGAAGGAGGAAGTAACTGGTGGAATGCTGAGAAAGGTAAAAACACCTTCAAATAAGGAAGAGGAACAGGCTATGACCTAATGCTTGCTTGAACCAGTATAAGCATGCCAGGGCAAATATTTAGGCTAAATTTTGGAAGCTAAGAACATAAAGTACATTGATTTCTTTATTACAGCTAGCAGATATTTAAGAATGTTAGCACAGGTGTTTGAATAAATTTTGCTTCTAAGAGAAGTTATTATTTATTCCTAATTAGATGGGGAGGAAAGTCTTTGAAGAGGAACCTCTACTTTACTTTTTACAAAATGAAAGGGAGAAGGTGGTCAAGATTAAAACTTTCAGGCAAAGAAAAAAACCTGAATAAATATATGGATATAGAGAACCTATGGACCATGTCCCAGGATGATTGGGGCATGGGAAATATGTAGGACATCATTAAAAATAAGGCTGATACTCCTGTTGCAAAGTTGGTGTTGAGTGCAGGAATGGCACAGTGTCAGAACAGCACTGTACAGAAGAATGATCTATGCATAAATGAAAATCTTTTAGACTAAAGGGGAGCCTAATTATCATTTTAGAAATTTAATTGTTTGCAAATCATTCACCATTTTGTGTAGTATTTTGAGATACTGTTGATTTTACATAAAGTCTTGCTGGAATATTATGGATGTCCATTTTCTTGATTAATTGGTTTCTATTATGTTTATTTTACCTTACGTTTCTTCATCATAAAATTATGGCTAATTAGAGTTGGTTGACTTTCTGCATGAATTGTCACTTGTGTGCATGTTTGTGTGAATGAGATAAAAATTAGAAAACACTATTAATTTTGTGGTCAAGCCTTTGGGAGTTGGTGGCAGAAACCGTGTGCACGAAGTGCTCATCTGCTCCCAGACATCTTCCACTTCTCTTGGTCATTGTTTTAAAATGTACAATTAGTCATGGCCTGTGGGCAGTGGGAAAAGTTGACCAAATTGCATAAACAATATTTTTAATAATCAAAAGTCTTTTGAAAATGTTAGAAATCCAGTTAATATCTACAGTGTTGAATCCATGGAAAATCATATCTACAATCAAAACAATGTGTTAAGCAACGTGAACATATTTATTAATGATGTGAAATAGGCAGTGTATTTTAGCTTTTCCAGAGTACTTTCTAAGACAATCCCCAACTGAGCAACATTTAATGTGTTGATTATCAGCTATGTTGCAAGGTGCTGGGCTATGGAATACATACATACATACATACATACATACATACATACATACATACGAAGTATCTCCTACCTTTAAGGAGGGCAGTATAGTAAGAAAGATATATTTATAGACAATTAATGATAATGTATTTTGAAGTATTGTATTACAGATATGCAGAAAATTATTGGGATCTGGTATTTACGCTAAAACTTAAGAAAGTTTTGGACTCTTTTGAAATGTGCAGAAGGGCACACACAAGCCAAGACCAAAGTAAAAATCTAGAAATGATTTGAGGATGTTCATACCCACTCCCCCCTGTATTTTCATGTCTATTTATTTGACATCATATTAAAAAACGTTCCCAAATTTCAGCATTTCATTGTGCGGCATCATCATGCATGCTCTGTAAGAGGAGAGTAAGATCAATACTCCTACTTGTAAATGAAAGAGAAGAAAACAAAAACAAGCAAATTCCTTCTAAGGTGTGAGGAACATGAGTAAACAGAGAAATCACCTAAGGAGAAAACAGCAAGCAGATTTGAAACTGTGGCCACCAACGACCCGAGGGAGCACAAAACCCAGCCCGCTTGCCAGGGAGGCTGGCAGAGCCTACACCCACTCTGGTGCCCTGGTCGGTTACATTCTGCTGTATGTTATTCCTGCATTTAGCTCATTCTATCAAAAGCCCAAGCTCTCAATGCCCGCAAAATGAGCCAGCAACAGGATTATTCTCATAGAAAATGGACCATTGACGGCTCAGTCGTTAAAGCCAATTCAGACGAATCATGTCTTCTTCCAAGCGCCCAACTATCCCTAATGTGTAACTAATAAATATTTGTGAAATAACTTATTACTGAAAATTAGGTTTTAGTAATTTGCAGTTATCAAAATAAATTCAGTTTGAACAAATGGAATATCAGACCATAAAAATTCATAGGATGTACGGAAGAAAATAGTAAGAAAGGCAGATTTCTCATAAATATTATAAGTTTTGTGATGGTTCTACTCTTATAATTCTGAAAATATGTAAGCAAACATCTTAAATATCAGTGAAAAAAAACATGCCCTTTTAGATATATTAGAGAACAATTCAAGGAGAAAAAAAATCACCAATTCAATGGTGAATTTGAATGGTGAATATTATCACCATTCAAAAAAACAGGGTATCATTAATATACAACCACGATCCTATTAATATCTACTAATTGTGGGAAAACATGATTGGAAATGGAAACAAAAAATGCAATATGAGATTGGTGGGAAATTTATGTCTTACCATAGGAAAAAAAAGGTGAACGCAAATTATGTCTTTCTTTCGGGATGTACACTTCTCCCGCTTACGACCAATTAGTGAATAAGGTCCACAAGGATTATGTGAATCCTGGGCAGGTCTTGAGCTACTCAGCATTGAACAGCATTCGAGGCCACTGCAGTGGAGCCACTCTCATCAGTAACAGGCATATTCTCCCCGGGTCTTCATCCTAATACGAGCAAGTGAGAATCTTGTCAGCATGTGGTTTTTCTGCCCTTTCCTGGCAGTTGTCAGATTTGTACTTATGTAGCAGCCAGGAGTACATTATTGTTTCCAAGGAAAGGAAATGGCACATCTCTTTGACACTGCAAGATCTGACCCACTGCTTTAATTAGCATTTTTACAGGAAATAATCTGAAATGACAACCAGTCTTTCCTACTTCCTTTCTGCATTTCAGTTTTGAAGCAGCGTTCAAAATCAGTTGTGGATCAAGTCAAGGTGAACTCTGAAACAATACTTTAAATACCCCTGGATGATTTTGAAGGTATTTGTAAGTGAGAATAATTCATTCTGTTTTAAAGCATAGAATTAAGTTTCCCCAAATGCAACATGTGAGTTAAAAGAATCACACCCTTTTTTAAAAAAAAAAAAACGTTGATGGCGTCCAGCCAGAAACTACCTGCTCATAATTTGCTGAAATCTACATAGCTCATCATTTCACGTTGTAAACTCCATTGCACATAGAACACATAGTTAAGACAGAGGAGCCTGCTAAATGCACATATTTGCCATTGGGCTGGTCCTGGTCTTTAAATGTGGCACATCCATACCACAGAAGAGAAGGTCAAACTGCTTTGAATTTGAGAGACTCAATCCTTTATTTCCATCAGACTTCCAGAAAAACAGTGACCGGAAATGGCAGAGGGGTTCCTCAATCCTTGTAGACAAAATATGAACAACCAGGCTTCTCTCCCTTCCAATGGAACGTAAATGGAAAAAAAGCAAACCACAGCCGCCTACATTTAGGAGAAGCTTTTATTTATCTCATTATCAAGATCCTTTTAATTTGCTAAGAGTTTCTGATGGCAAACAAATACCTCTTACCCCCCACTTCCGAGAATGCAGGAACAGATGAAAGGAAAGTGTAATGGTTTTGATCTCATTAGGACATCGGCATTAGTGGGGCAGCAATTATAAAAGTAATTGACTCTGCTTCACCCGGTGTCGGGAGGGAGTCATTCTGAAGACCCATCGTGCTCCGAGGTTGGGCTGTCATCCTTCATCTTCTGCTGTGTGCCCATGTGTTAGGTTTTCATCCCTCAAAGGCATTCAGTCTTTCTCTGGGACTCAAAGTGTAGCATAAGAAATATCTTGGAGTGTTGGTTACTGCTGCCTGGGATTGACTGTTCAGATACAGCTCCATCAGGGAAACCAAATATGTTGCTGCCACCCTGACATTTTTGTGTTTTTCTACCTGATCATCTGTATAGGACAAGGGAATTTCTTCTCTGTGGTAACCTGTCATGAATTAATGATGCCAGCATACCCAGTAAAGTTTTTAATGTGCAGTATGGGTTAATTCATAAGACGTGGTCTGACTCAGGTTTGTTTATACAAAAATGTGCTCTGTCCACACCAACATGGCACATGTATACATATGTAACAAACCTGCACATTGTACACATGTACCCTAGAACTTAAAGTATATAAAAAAAACAACTAGTTATTGGGCACTATGCTCTCTACCTGGGGTTGTACCGCAACTCTCAGCATCACACAATATACCCATGTAACAACCTGCACATGTACCCTCAGAATCTAAAATAAAAGTTGAAATTATTTAAAAAAGTGCTCTGTCTATATGACCCATGTTTTTCAGTAACCTTTAATTTTAGAATAGTTTTAAATTCACAGAAAATGTTTAAGATACTCCAGAGGGTTCCCATGCACTCTGTATCCAGTTTGTGTTATTGATAATGTGTTATTAGGGTATATTTGCCACTAGGGAACCATTATGGATGTGTTCATCTTTACTAAAGCTCATATTGTATTCTTGTTTCCTCATTTTTGTCCCCCATGTCACCTCTCTGTCTCGGGATCCCTGAAGGACACTGGGTGACTTTGAGCTGACATGTCTCCGAGGCTGTTCTTGGCTATCACAGATTCTCAGACTTTCCTTCTTTTGATGACATTGACAGTTTTGGGGGAGACTGATCAGGTGCTTGGTGGATTGTCACTCAAATGGAGCTTTTCTAACGTCTTTCTCATAACTAGGCGGGAGCTAAAGACATTTGGGAGGAAGACCACAGAGGCAAAGCCTGTTCTCATCACGGCACATCAAGGGCAATACTAAAGAGACTTAGCGTTGTTGGGGTTGATCTTGATCCCGGCCTCAGGTTGTGTTTGTCACGTTTCTCCACTTAAAGTGGTTCTTTTTCTTTCTCTTTCTCCTTGTCCCCCTTTTGCTGTTTAAAAGTAAGTCGATGTGAGAATCTCACACTTCAGGAATGGAAAGTTGTCCTCTGTCTCCTTGAGGGTGAAATATCTTTGGGAACTACTTAGAATTCTTTTGTATGGGAGATCTATTTTTCAATCAATAAATAGAGACCTATAAATTGATCTTGTTTATTTATTTATATGATCAATCATTTACCTGTATCACTGTGGACTTGTGAATACTGATGTTAGACTTTGGGTTATATTCCAATATGATTTTATTTATTTTGTTGTTCAAATTTTCCAGATTTGACCACTGAGAGCTTTTATGCTGGGGCCCGTGTCCCTCTGATATAATCTCATTGTTGTTTTGTGTCTGGAAATTTTTTTGTTTTGTTTTGTTTTGGGGGTACACACTACTTTTTGGCACTACAAGGTGCTCCAGGCTCATGTGGTTTGTTCCCTGCCCCTGTCCTAGGGTCAGCCACTTCTCTAAGGATCCTGGTTTCTTTTATTGGAGAACAGTATTCAAATCCACGATTATAGCTGGGCGCTGTGGCTCATGCCTGTAATCCCAGCACTTTGGGAGGCCAAGGCAGGTGGATCACTTGAGGCCTGGAGTTTGAGATCAGCCTGGCCAACATGGCAAGACCCTGTCTCTACTAAAAATACAAAAATTAGCCTGGTGTGGTGGTGCACATCTTTGGGCCAAGCTACTTGGAAGACGGAGGTTGCAGTGAGCCAAGATTGCACCCCTGCACTCCATCCTATGCAACAGAGTGAGACCCTGTCTCGAAAAAAGAAAAAAAAAAGAGAAATGTGTTAAAAAAAATTCATGATCAGGGTTCCAGTTGTGCTCCTTGTTACTGGAGCATTCTCAGCCTGCAGCACAAGAAAATGTATGTGTATGTTCTAATCCATATACCTAGAAATAACTCCAAATATTTTATATGCATCCATTTGTATCTATATTAAAGAAAATATGAGCCTCCTGCTGTCCGCATTCCAACCCATTGCCCATGAACTCTTTGACAGATGAGAAAGGAGGAGACAGAAGAATTAAGTGGGCTGCTCCAGCTTCTGCATTGATTAGTTTTCAACTCTAAACTCCTTCTCAATGTTCTCGGCCTCTGCTGCCAGTTTCATCTCCACCACATCACGGTGTGTACTCAACATGCCAAGTCCAGGTGGGCATGAAAGTGGACGACCCTCGTCTGCTCTAGGGAGGCCCAAAGGCTGAGAGGTGCACTTTGACCAAAGCTTTTGCAGTCTCAGTGTATCATCCTATGGATTATGCATGGATTTCAGGATACAAGAAGAGCGAGTTTCCAGTGGAGAAGCCTGGCAGACAATGGCACGATCAGATACCTGAAGTCCACATCACCAGGGTGGGGGACTCCAGCCATGAACACCCCCCTGAGCAGGAGACTAGGGGTTCACCCCACCACAGCAGACTTCCTGCCACAAATATCCGATTGTAAAGCAACAACAGAAAAACCTAAATGGAAGGATGCCTTATAAAGTCACACATGCACTCCAAACGGGTCACAGCCCAGAAAGAGAAGGAAGGAGGAGAGGAGGCAGGGCCACACCAGCCTGAGCCAGAGGGCACCACAAACCAGGAAAACTTTCCATAAAGTGTGGTACGGGGACCATGGGTGGGGTGTGATAAGGAGCTGTGATTTACATAATAATATTCAATCGAAGTGAACATGCTTTATTTTGATGATGCTTTGGTTTATAAAAGAGAGTATCTTTTATTTTATTAATGGAATAAAGAGGAAACATGCCTCCAACTTAACATCAAATAACTCAGACAAAAAATCATCTATATGTATATATATATATATATATATATATATATATAAAATCAAATATATTAGTCACATGTGTGTATGTGTGTGTGTGTGTGTGTGTGTGTGTGTATGATGAGAGGGGAGAGATAGAGATAGATGATAGATAGATGATAGATAGATAGATAGATAGAGCAGAGATGGAGAGAGAACAAGTGAGGAAAAATATAAAAATTGATGGATTTGGGTAAAATACATGCTCTAGTTCCTTTTGGTATTCTCAGACTTTCCATCTATGTTTGAAACCCTAAAAATGTAAATCAAAGTTAATAACAAATTATATTGGAGGAAATCAAATTGAGCACACAACCAGTGTGTCAAGCTCTGGGACTTCCATCCCCAAAATGGCCCCATTTCCTAATTTGCACAAAAGCTTTTGGAGCCCAGGGATTGCTCTGTGCTTTGCTCTGAGGCTCGTGGAATTAATCCATTCATTAAATAAATGATCATGAGCTCTTGTAACATGCCAGGCCTTTTTCCAAGCTCTCGGCATAGAACAGTGAACAGCATTGACAAGGTTCCTGCTTCTATTGGAGTTTACATTCCAGCAGACAGTGACAGAAATCAATCACATAGAGGAATATTTATAGAGTTTCTAACGGTAATGATTTCTTAAAAGAAAAATATACTATGGCAAGGAGATAGACAATAGGTGCAAAAAATTCAATTTTTGTGTGTGTGATAGATAAGGAACACTCACTGATAAAATCATGGTAAAAATACAGATTGTGAGCAAAATATGAAGACTTGTGGGGCAAGAGTATCCCAGGCAGAGGAAAGACAGAGAGAGTAAGCATGCTTGCTTTGTGTTAAGGTGAAGGAAGGAAGGAAGGAAGGAAGGAAGGAAGGAAGGAAGGGGAAAGGGAGGGGAGGGGAGGGAGGAAGGAAAGGAAGGAAGGAAAAGAAGGAAGGAAGGAAGGGATGATTGAAGGAAGGAGGAAGGTAAGGAAGGAAGGAAGGAAGGGAAAGGAAGGAGGGAGGAAGGAAGGAAAGAAGGAAAGGAGGGAGGGAAGGGAGGAAGAGAGGGAGGAAAAGAGGAAGGAAAAGAGGGAGGGAGGGAGGGATGGAGAAAGGAAGGAAGAAAGGAGAGAAGAAGAGAGGAAAGGAGGATTGAAGGAAGGAGGAAGCGAAGTGAGGGAGGGAAGGAAGGAGGGGAGGGAGGGAGGAAGGAAGGAAGGAAGGAAGGAAAGTAAGGGAAGGAAGGAAGGAAGGAAGGAAGGAAGGAAGGAAGGAAGGAAGGAAGCAAGGAAAGGAAGAGGAGTGGGAAGAAAAGCAGAGGGCAGGGACTGCGGGAACCTCGTGTGAATCACCCAGGGCAGAGGACTCCATCCTTTGTTCTGTATTTGCATCTCCCGAGGAGCTTTTAAAAATATCAGTGTCCAAGTGCCATGACTCGGGGTTCTGATTGAATTCATTCGTGCTTGGTAATTAGCATCTATATTTTTCACAGGCTTCCCTAGACTGATTCTAGTTTGTGACTGGGGTGAGATTCATGAATCACTGCCACTTAGGCTGTAGTATTTCATTTTTATTCTGCTTCTGATGGGAACCTCCAGATTTGGAGCTGAGGAATGACATAGTCTGACTTGCCTTTAAAAGCACCCTAGAGAGAACTGACTGGGGAATAAGGTTAGAGGTTAGGACAGTGTGGCAGTCAGAGAGGCTGGGTGCTGGTTTGAACTGGGTGGTTCCTGCAGCAGTCATGAGAATGGTTAGGGATCTGGCTGCCTTCTTACCACAGAGTCGCTCAGCTATGGACTCGGTGGACCGGAGGCTTTTCTTCCCGCCAAGTCTGTTTGTTGAATCCTAATCCCCGATGTGATGGCATTTTGGAGATGGGGACTTTGGGGGGTAATGAGGATTAGATGAGTTCGTGATTGCAGAAAACTCAAGGGATTGGTGCCTTCATGAAAAGATGCCCCAAAGAGTTCTCTCCCCTGTTCTGCCATGTGAGGGACACGGAGAAAGTGCCATCCATGGACCAAGAAGCCGGCCCTGCACGGACCCTGAATCCACCTGCATCTTGATCTTGGACCTCCAGCCTCCAGAGCTGTGAACAATAGACCCCTGCCGTTGTAGCTTCCTGTCTGCGATACTCGGTTCTAGCATCTCAATAGACCAAGACACGCTCCAATTTGCCAATGTTTGAAGCAGGGTATGTGAGAAAAAGAACATGAACCCTCGCCATTCTCTGAACAACAACGTTTTTGCCATTTGCTAAGACACAAGAGAGCAAGGGAGAAGAGAGTTGGTGTCTGGGATCAATACTTTAGTTTTGGACATAGTAAATTTAAAAGATCCAAGTCAGAAGTCAACTAGCCCAGGGGAATGAAGAAAACTGAGCCCATTAGTCTAGAAAATTAATATTTACACATGATTCATTCAAAGAACTAAGAAGGCTCGTGCTGACTCTTACTTCTCCTGAAATTGCATTTTCACTCATAAAATAAAGGCAGTTTATGAAATAAGACATATTATTAATTTCTTCAACTTTTTTGTAATTTGTAATATATGTGATGCATCATAAACTTTCATTTCAGTATAAAAATATGTTTCTGTATTATTTTCTTTGAATAGCAACAAAACGACAGAAAACAAGTCTCTAAGATAATTATTTGGGAATTGTATTTAAAGACTAACTTTTGAAGAAGCGGAGATCTGACTCATAAGTTGTTTTCTATACAGCATCGCATTAAAGCCTCAGGACTGCCTTAAAAAGACAGGTTTGGAACTTGCTGACCTCTGGCAAGCGCTCTGCAATCCGTACCGTGCTCAATTCTTTCACCGAATTCTGGCACCAGAGGAGCCCCTGTCAGAGCAGAAGGTCTGGGTCATTGCTGACCGACCAACAGCCAGGGCGTGGTTGAGGTAGCTGATTTGCAGGTTCCACAAGGACCCTGCTTTATGGCATCTGTAGTCTCTGCCCATCCAGTTCCAAGACCAACTTCACCAAAGTCTGAAAGCAGAGTTTTGATGAAATTGTATTAACCGAAACCCAAAGTGAATTCAATTTTAATGTCCTTTTTTCAGAATAAATATTCTGACGTATTCTTCAGTAGCACAAATTGAAGTTTTGAAACAAAGAAACAGGAAAACCACCAGCGTGTTCTGAGTAAGGACAGCTTTGACCCAACTTATCTCATCAGAAAAGTAGACATCAGTGACTCGGCGGTCTCGTCAGAAAGCTGTCACTCAAATTCACTGGCACTCCTGCCATTTTGCCCAATACTGAGGGGTCCGCACGGTTCATGTCACCTCATGAACTAACAACAATTTAATACTGAAGAATACGAGGAAATAATGTTCACATGATATCAAATTATAGCCACAGGTTCAAGTATTCACTGAAATGTCTTAATCTGTTCCTAAGATTTGGGTTAATTCCAGTTTATTACTGGTTTGCTTATTCCATCATCTGTTAGCTCCCTGCAGCATTTTTTAGAAGGTACCAAATAAGAAAAATGTGGATGAAGATGGAGAAAGCATACAAAACTTTTACACACTGGTTTGAAGGTAATACTATTTATTTTGTTTGTTGGTAAACACCTTAATCTAGTTCACTAGCCACTAATGGGCTGCAGAAATAGATTGGTGCAAAAGTCATTGCGGTTTTGGCCTTTTTTTTTTTTTTTTTTTTTTTTGACAGAGTCTCACTCTGTCACCTAGGCTGGAGTGCAGTGGCATGATCTCAGCTCACTGCAAGCTCTGCCTCCTGGGTTCACGCCATTGTCCTGCCTCAGCCTCCCAAGTAGCTGGGACTACAGGTGCCCGCCATCATGCCCGGCTAATTTTTTTTTTTTTTTTGTATTTTTAATAGAGATGGGGTTTCACCGTGTTAGCCAGGATCGTCTCGATCTCCTGACCTCGTGATCCTCTCGCCTCAGCCTCCCAAAGTGCTGGGATGACAGGCGTGAGCCACCACACCCAGCCGGCCATTACTTTTAATGGCAAAAACTGCAATGACTTTTGCACCAATCTAATACATTAGAAATAGCCATTTCTGAAAGCTAAACATGTAGGTTTCACAGAACAGACACTCTGTGACATGTGGCATTAGGTAGCATGTGCTTTGCTTACCAGCTTGTCTTACCAAGCAGATGAGGTGACCTGGTGCAGACATCTGCAGACTGGCTTCAGGACTAGGCAAAACACCTAATGTCTTGAAGCCTCAGTTTCTAGATTCTTACCTGCAAAATGAAAAAGAAGCATAGTATGGGAATCACAGATTTTGTATGAATTACATGGAGAAACGTGAAGTGCTTAGCAAAATATCTAACGTAAGTTTCCAGTATATTTTAATATACTCATAAATCATCTCACAAAAATTGATATGCATGTTACCTTTACAAGTATGGAATAGTGGCTTAGGGAAGTAAATTGAGTTATTTAAAGTCCAACATGTAGAAGATGACACCTAAAATCCAATCGAGGTCTATGCACCTGCACAGCCTCTGTTCTCTACACCATACGTCAGTGGTTCTCATGAGCATCCAAGGATTCCACCCAAGAATGTTTGAAATAGCCTGCAAGTTCCAATGGTAATCTGGTATATAGTTTCTTTCATAAAAAGAAAGAGTATTTACTTTTGCTTTGATATTTTTTGCTAAAAAAAGTTTTCCCTGTAGTTTTAATTATAAGTTAATATATGTGAGAGAATAATTTAACATCAAAAAATTCAAACATCTCAGTGCTGCAGGCAGTACTTCTTAAGATACTCTCTGAATATTTTGATAATATTGGAAGCAAATATACCATATTAGAATTGATTTTTAAGCATTGGAAATTGACCCACATTGCAGCCTGTTGCAAAGAACAGGTACAAATACCTGGATAGTTGGTGGTCTGCACCCAGCATCAGAGCACCCTGGTCAACTGCACTCTTGGACGTGAAGTACACACAGATGCCAATCCGTGCCATATCTGCAGCTCTCTGCCTGGCCAAGCTGCGACCACCTTCATCCTTGCAAGTCTGGCATTTCCCAGTGTTTTTAAAGCAATTATTACAGCCCTCGACAAATACAGGATCTGCTGGCCAAGGAACTTCATTTCTAAAACTCACACTCAAACTCAACCAACATAACCTTGAAGGCACTAGGCCGTGTTTTGGAATCCCAGAATAAAGACATTAACTTGGCAGAAACAGAGAGACACATTTGTGGCCAGGGGTGCTAGAATAAAGCAAGCTGACTCTGACTTCTGGGTTCCTTGCAGCCAAAAAGGGATTTCAAAAAAGCCTTCTCTTATAACTCCATGTTCAAAATTGTCTTTGAAAATCAAGGCAACAGCACCAAGACTTCAATCTATTCCTTTTTAAAACCTAAAATGCAATTATTGCCCATTGTGCTATTTTCAAGCAGGTGATAAAATATCTGGATACTCAACATGCTCACAAACCCCAAACTGATTATCCTGCTACATTTTTTTCCAAATAATATGCAACAGGCATAAATTTCATGTTGAAAATTTCATTTAACAGCGTTTCAACTTATTTTACTAATTTGTGTTGACTTAGAAGAACACGTGATAGTTGTGATCCTTGGCGACCTTGGTATACCACGGTTTCATCACCGAGTTAAAATATTTGTAATAATTTAAAAAACATTTCAGAAGCAATGTTCTAGGATACATTTTAATCTTGGTTACACTTTCTCTCTTTTTTTATTTTATTTTTTTTTTTTTGAGACAGAGTCTTGCTCTGTTGCCCACGTTGGAGTGCAGTGACGTGATCTCAGCTCACTGCAAACTCCACCTCCCGGGTTCAAGCGATTTTCCTGCCTCAGCCTTCTGAGGAGCTGGGATTACAGGTATGCAGCACCACGCTCAGCTAATTTTAATATTTTTAGTAGAGACAGGGTTTCACCATGTTGGCCAGGCTGGTCTAGACCGCCTGACCTCAAGTGATATACCCACCCCAGCCTCCCAAAGTGCTGGGATTACAGGCGTCAGCCACTGTGCCCAGCTGCATTTTACTTTTGATTTTGCTGCAAAATGTAGTGAATCTTTGAGATTTTTAATCTAAGCAGTTGGCCTACAAATGTAGAGCTACATCTTTCAAATGCCTGAAAAGACAGTGTTTTATTTTTTTTCGCTTTTCATCAGTTCAGCTGTTATAATCTCTGTGTTCACTATTAACATTTCTGTTTTAAAAGCCAGATCTGGAGGATTTTCATGACTAATTTAGATCTGTCACTGGATCTTACATGGAATAGTTGTGCAATCCTCGCCGAGCTGCTACTGGCAGCTGTCTTTGGAACAATGTACAAATGGAAACTGCTTAAAACAATAGCCTGAAGCAATTACATGCCAATAACTGCTCAGAGACTACCACACCTGCTTTCCATCCATCCTTATTAACAAGCCTAATTCAAAATCAGAATTGATAGGAAGCAAACTAACCATTACCAGCTGGTACATGCAGATGTCTAAACAAATGTCATTGAGGTGGGAAACCTGGATTTACTATAACCTGTAAATATGTACGTTGCAGGTTCAGAACTTTTTTTGCTCTATCATGTTGGAGCCAAGATGATTTTATGTTCAACATGCAAGAGTCTACTTTCTTCTGGAGTGAGAGAAGGAACATTTATAAAGCAAATTGATCTGTGCAAATCAAGGCTTTTCCTATTTCAGGAACTTTTCTGTATTCCTGATCCAGTCTCTAGAGATAAACAATTTTTAGCATCCCATCTTTGATAGGGGTACAGGAACAAACCAATTTAGTGTGTAAGAACAGCGTTAATGACACCCATGATCTTCCCAGCTGTGAGGAATGGCGCTCATTATCTGCAGAAATAATGGCATATGTGAGTATTAAGGCTGTGTTAAAAATACTCACAAACATATCTATCATTCACGTTTCAATGTTTTCTCAACTGAGAACAGCCTTCAAAGAGAGACAGAAGGGCGTGCTATCAAAGAGTCCTCCTTTGCAGCTCACAATTGGGTTTTTGCCAGGGCAAGCCGTTGTGCATTTCTTGAAGTCAGGTTCTCTGCTCAACAGAAGGTGTGCTGAATAATGTTACAGGCTCTGTTCCCAGGAGACATGGAAGGTGAGAACCATCGAGAGGAAAGGGCAGAGGATCGAATGAAAGCGCATGGGTCAACCACAAACCTTTCCATTCTTTACAAATTGGAAATCTTTTAAAAAATACTTTTAATATGTTAGACACTTTTTTTATGAGAGGAGTCATTTTGTTCTTATTCCATATGGTTTCAGAAGTGAAGGATCACCAATATTAGAAACTGTGTGCATTGTGTGGGTGCACCTGCAACTGCATAGTTTTTATTCGGTGTAGAACAAGACACAAAATCTTGCTCCAAAAGTCTTTAAACCATCAGAATGATGATACCAGGTTATGGTGATTATACAGATAGCCTACTATAATTAGTTAATTCTTTAAATGTATATTTTACAGGAAAAGTAAAAACACAAAACAACAGTATTTAGAAGTGAAGAAAGTTATTGACCAAAACGCTCACGGGGGAAAAAAACCAGAAATGTTAACAATGCAAGGACTAAGAGAAGCTGAGAATATTGCTTTTCTTCCTGATGGCTTACGTTTGAGGAACTGCCTCTTCTGGGAAGCCTTCCCTGGTTGCCTCATTTAAGAGCAAACTTCTTCTCCTCACCATCACTATTTCTCTTGTTCTGTTTAATTTCCTCCCTCATCCTCATCACTTTGATAAGTGTTTCTTTTGTTTACAGCTGGTTGATGATGAGTCTTTCCCACTAGAAGATAAACAACATGATCCAAAAAAATCGCCTTTCTAACACTACATCCCTAGAGGCTAAAGGAAAACCTGAAAACAGCCATTCAGCAAAATTAGGAAGAAAAACCAATACAACCCCCAAATGCTTTTACAAACTCATTGCTATCAATCAATGGATCATGTTTTGCACATATTAACAAACAAAAAAAGGACAGAATCCTTTTTCCCGCTATGATACATTTTTCACTTTTTAAATGCTGTAAATCTCATGCCAATTAGTTTTAGTGCACGTCGTTGATCAAGGGTTAAATTGAAACTGTGGCTTCTCCAGGGTTTTCTGCTATTTTTTGGAGAAAAGCAATTTCAACATTCTGATGAGGGCTTTGCCATGCAAATTTGAGAACCTTTTAGCAACATTGATTACTGCTTTTTGCTTAAATCTGGACATGCAATTATTATCATTTAAACCATTTCAACAGAGAGAATTATCACATTGTCAAATCCATTATTTTTATAAACTATGAGTAATTGTTAATTAGTATACTACCATAACAAAAATTATTGATATATAATTTTTCAAAAATCTCAAATATTGCCAAATTGTACTGTAGCTAAACAGAAAAGTGTTTAGTTCCATACATTTCACAGTAATACCGTTTGACTAAATCATTTAGAACTCTTTAAAACTGAGATCAGTAAGGACATCAGTAACAAATGGCGAAAAGTACTACAAATATTAAGTTGACTTTGATATTGTTATTTGATATGTTTTGGCTGTGTCCCCACCCAAATCTCATCTTAAATTGTAGCTCCCACAATTCCCACATGTCACAGGGGGGACCCAGTGGGAGGCAACTGAATCATGGGGGTGGATCTTTCCTGTGCCGTTCTCATGATTGTGAATAAGTCTCATGAGATCTGATGGTTTTATAAAGAGAAGTTCCCCTGCACAGGCTCTCTTGCCTGCAACCATGTAAGACTTCCCTTGCTCTTCCACCATGATTGTGAGGCCTCCCCAGCCCTGTGGAACTGTGAGTCAATTAAACCTCTTTCCTTTATAAATTACCCAGTCTCTGGTATTTCTTTATTAGTGGTGTGAGAACAGACTAATACCATTAAATCCCTTAAAGTGATTCACCTACTTTTTTATAGTAATAAAAATGATGCTGATCATTATGACAATAACTAACACCACATGTGTCAGGGTCTCTTCCAAGCACTACCTGTTGCTGTGTATTTTTTGACACAAAGTTGGCTGTATACATGTGTTGAGGTATGCTTGTGGGTGCAATTGGTTTGTGATTATTAGCCAAGATCAAATCTGTGAGTCATTTGTTCTAGGGTACCTGACTTAATAAGGCCTTCCAAGGCACAGTGTTGTAGAATATTCTTTAATATTTTCCTCTACAGTGTTTATGGTATTCACTAATGACCCTGAAATTTACTTTGAACATTGTATTTAGCGAGGTCTCCCATTCTTGCCTAAACGGAGACCCACAATCTTTTCTGA
Source organism: Symphalangus syndactylus (assembly GCF_028878055.3). Lineage (NCBI taxonomy): Eukaryota > Metazoa > Chordata > Mammalia > Primates > Hylobatidae > Symphalangus > Symphalangus syndactylus. Next base: position 7,530,014 of record NC_072432.2, on the reverse strand, counting down.
ATCACCCATCTTGTCCCCAGCTGATTAGAATCACCACCTTATTAAGTCTCATTTCCATTTATATACAAAGGTTGTATCACTAGTCTCTTCTGCAAATATGACCGAAAAATAGAAATAAGCAGAAAGATGGGTGTGGTGAGGATAAAAGGGCAGAAGACAAGAAAGAGAGGGGAGAAAGGGAATGGAAAAGAGGAGGTGAAGGATGTAAATTTAATGGGAGTTTATTCTCAGCCAGAATGTTTTCCAAGGGAAACAGAATTTCAAATAGTTAGGGGTCTTCCTCCATTCTAACTGAGATCAGCAATTGAATAAGATTATTTTTCCCTGATTTGATATATGACATATGGTTCTAATAGGGAAAATCTTAGATTTATAGTCAGAATATCCTAGTTCAAAATTTGGCCTTGCTCATTTGCAGAGCTTTAGTGAGAATCAGGTGATGTACAGTATGAGGCCATTTCTATATGTGCATTAGCAGAAATTGTATATTTTAGTTTTAAAGGTGATCAAATATATTGATATCATTGTCCTTTAAAAAGTAGCTAAGGACTAATATATATATATATATATATATGTATATGAGTATATTTGAAAAACACTAACGAGTCAAACATATCTATTTTAAATTCTGTATGACTGGGCCTCATGACCCTTGCTAAGGCACTAAGACTGCTCCATTGGGGGATATATTGGTAATTCGAAGCAAAATTAAACCAAACTCTGCACAAAAGACAGAAAGTGCCACATGAGACTCCCTTCCTGGCACAGTTGAGCAGGTGCTTAAAAGCTTCAGGATTTGTGAGAGATTAACCACTAAGAGCTATCATCAGTTAGTAATGAACAATAAATGTTAAAAACAGAAACCTTAGTCCAAAATGTGGGTTCAAATTTACATTTAAACTCATTCTAGAATATAAAATAATCCTATCCTATAACTGATGTATATTATTCTCTCTAAATTATTTATATTTTGCTCACAAACCGTCCATATTCATAAATATCATGTTTGGATTGATTTATTTTTGTCTTTATACAGCCTGCTCATCAAGCTCCCAGGCTTTTAATTAATCTGGATTTGGGGTATAAATTCTTTGTGCCTTGATTAATACCAGAGAGGTTTTATTTAATTAAAGAGACAGACTGGTGAAAGACATTTTAATCAAAAATTTCATATGCATACAGTACGTCTGTATTTAATACTTGGAAAGGGGGAAAAAAACCCTGATTTATTGTATTTATTTTTTAAATGTTTGAATAAAGCAATAGTTGTATTTCCTGTGATGAAACCCTTTATGTTCCTCCTTCATCTTAAAGCTGTCACCCCGCCGAACATAAAGAACAGGACAAGAGCAGTGCAGGCATTGACGGCTTTCTCCATTCAGAGCCTTCGCGCATCCCAAATTAATAAACACATCAAAATGTGCGAATACTTCCTTAAGTTTTCTTAGTTCCGATCGACCTGTTTAGGCCTCTTGCGGGTGTTGTTTTTCACAAAATGTGGGTGAGGAAGTGCAACTCAATCCTAAAATTTAAGGGGTTCATCATGGTTTTGAATGCGTGATTTTATGCTGTTGAAAATGGGCAGCCTGTTAAAATCAGTATTTCATTCACAGACATCTTGATGAAAAAGTTTTCTGTCATTGCATTGAAATCCAATCGTTGTTTTAGAGCATGATTTAAATAACATTTTCTTCATCAAGATACCGTGTAGAGCCGCAGGGCTCATTGCATATCAGTCTGGAGGGCTGGTTGGCTGAGCATAGTACTGGGACTAGCAGCTCAGAACATGTTAGAAATGCAGATTCTTGATCTCTATTCCAGACCTGCACACTCGAAACTCCAGGGAGGAGACCCAGCACTCTGTGTTTTAACAAACCTTCTGGATGATTCTCACGCATACCAGCACAGAGGCTTAACACATACAAAAAGCCCTAACAGGTGTTTTCTTGAAATGCTTCTCCAACCATAACCGATGGGTGGAAACAAGGCGTGTGTTCAAGAAATAGAAGATGAGAACCACCGATTTCACCAATTTCACAAGGACTGAGATGTTTCTGAGGACAGGAGGGCAGACTAGGGGCTGCAGGGGTGAAAGCATAACCTAGATGGAATGCGTCCTCAGTCCCTATTTCCTGGGGAGACTCCGGGGGCCTCCGTTTGGTTTCATTTTGAAGGACAGGTGCAGCACCTAAAGCTCACCCAGTCTATTCATCTCAGCATTCAGGAGACTCCAGTAATTCTGGAACATGTCCTCAGAAGAATGAACTGTGCTACACGCACACGCGTGGCCCGCAGGGCTGGGCAGGGCACAGAGGGAGAGGCAAACTGTTCCAAGGCACCCCTGGATCTCACGGCATCACCGAAGTCTGCTGCTGTGGGATCTGATGGTGGGGGCAGTAGGGTCATGGGATCTGAGAAGGGTTGTAAGTCATCAGGGGGGTCTTCCTGCCCACAACTCGGAAACTTAATATTCGTGTACTTAAAAGCAGTGAGTTCAACAACAGCAGCAGCATGTGTTCAAAGCAATTCAGTGGAAAAAAGGTACGGGCATTTTTTTTTTCAGTAGGCCCCATAAAAGGATACTTAGATTTGGGAATGACAGCCTTTCCCAATGTGGCTGCATTACTCGGTGTTTCTCCAATGCAACGGAAGGAATTGCATAACAGAGAAATGCCCTAGCTTCTTTTAAAGAGACTTTGAATTACATCAACTCAGAGTAGCTATAGTAGCTGCAGAGAAAGTGAGAACTCAACATGAAATTTAAAGGAATTAGAATTCCAATCTACAGATTGAAGGAGTGCTGAGAACTATAAAGGCATGTTATGTTTGTAACTAGAATTGGAAACTATAAGGTATCAAAGCAGTTCCACAGCACTTGGAAACCCTATACCTAAGGTTGAAATTACAATGCTGATGTTAAAACATATATTGTCAGTAATTTGCATAGGGATACAGTTTAAAGTTTTAAAGCATGAGATTCTTGCCATAAGATATGCTCAGTTTTTTTTTTTTTTTTAATACTGTTTCAGGTAAATATGCTCAAGTAAGTTGGTTATATCAGTCACTCTCCTGTTTCTCAGCACATTGGGTTGAGTATGAGATTGACCTTCACAGAGTGTGGGCCCAGGAAGAAGACACTGCAGATATACCGCCCTTGCTGAATACAAGGAATGCGTCACCTGCAACAAACCTTTCAGAGCATTGTGTTTTAATGGAAAAGTTTCTTGCCAGGTGCAGTGGCTCACATCTGTAATCCCAGCACTTTGGGAGGCCGAGATGGGAGGGAGGATCATTTGAGCCCTGGAGGTCAAGGCTGCAGTGAGCCATGATGGCACCACTGCACTCCAGTCCTGGGTGACAGAGCAAGATCCTGTCTCAAATAAAATCGAAAAACAAACAAAAAAACCACAAACTTTCTAAAAGGCACATTCATTAAGTTAAGAGATAAAGGCATGGTTTGGGAAAATAAAATGGCTTTCGGCCAGCTACTATCCAAGCTTCTTTTCCTGTAAGTATTTTCTGATCAGTTCATTGAGTATGTGTGTTTCTATTTTGAATGGCACATCTTCTTTTATTTAATTTTGCATGATATTTGAATACTTACCCCTCTGGTAAAATTAATTCATCCATCCAAAAGATGCAATTATTTCCAAAATCAAAATGATGAAGGAATGTCATAATTCAAAGGGAAACAGGCCTAGGACTGTATCTGTCCAGAGTTCTAATATTTATCAAGCACTGGAAAGGATGGAACTGTTATGTGCAATTCTAAAAATAAAGGGTTTTGTGTAAAATGTATCTTTCTTTGTGAACTCTATGTATTCAAAGAATATAGGTGTTTCATCCAGAGTAATATCAATATGACATCAAAAGAAAAGGGAATACATTTTTGCCATTTATGCAGATTTTACATGTGAAATAATAGGACCCAAAACATTAATGAAATAACAGGACCCAAAAATGTAAAATAACATGACACAAAACATTAATGAAATCTCGTCTTCTGTGCAAAAGTAGAAAGAAAACACATCTGTATATTTTAAATTCCCAGAGACGTTACATGCTGTATGTGCGTCCTCATTTGTCACCCCCCAAAATGACCTCAGACCCCCACAAGCCTGGCCGGGGACCCTGACTTTCCAGGCCCTCATTCTGACCTTACGAGGCTGCGTCCCTCCACATGAAGGAAGGTGGTTTCTGGGAGCTGGAGCCTGGAACTTTCCTGTCCAAATGGCAGGCAGGGTGTTTTTAACATCATGTGGATTGATTCCATCTGACCTTGCCGCGTTTTTCATCGTTCTCACAATCACTTCTGTAGGATCTGGGCCGGACTCAGCAGCACTCACACCAACAAGCACAGGTCTGCAGAGCCTGCGGCCAGAGTCAAAAGCCATACAGAAATGGCTGGCCCTGGGCTCCGGTGCGGATCAATGGGCTCGCAGGGAGCCCTGGGAGAGGGTCTGTGCAGTTCTCACTGTGAAAACGCTGCTAGTACACACATAATCCTGAAAGGAATGGGGAAGAGAGGAGATTGTACAGCTACCGGCAAGAGCTGTGCTGTTTCAGAGATCTCCCAGCGGACGTCTGGGCATGCAGGGCCCTGGCCCAAACAAAGAGGCTTAACTTGCTGTTTAACCAAAAGGATTGAGTCTGCTGTTAGTTCAAGCAGTGACCAGGGATGGAACAGCCCAGAAATTGTTGTCTAAACAGCTTACAGGCACAGCCGGCCACACGTGGCTTCCTCCGCAAAACCGATTCGGGGAGAACAGGCTACAGGAGATGGCAGCAGGAGTTGTGTGTGTGTTGGGGGGGTTTTTCTCACAACCTGCGCGGATCCGTGTCCAGCACCTCCGAGGCCTGGAACGTCTCATTCCCATCACGGTGTGGACTCAACTCAAGGCGTCCACGGGAAAACAGCTTCTAAAATCTTCCCCGCTGTATTCACATGTCTCCCATAAATACCCTCAGCCTTTGCCTTCCATTCTTTTTGTGTTTTGTAAAAACAGTCGATTTTTCTGGATTTAAAAAAATTTTTTAATTGTATTTTACTTTTTATTTATTTATAATGGGTACATAATAATCGTACACATTTATGGGTTACAAGTTAATGTCTTGACACATATGTAAGCTGTGTAACCATCAAATCAGCCTATCTTCTGAAACCTTTATCATTTCTTTGTGATGACAACATTCAAAAACCTCTTTTCCAGTTATTTTGAAATATAAGATACGCTATTGTTAACCAGGGCTTGTTCCTCCTCCTGCCGTGCACTAGAACACCAGGGCTTGTTCCTCCTCCTTTGGTCTAATGGGAGCTTTGGCCCCTTTGACCAATTTCTCCCTATTCTCTGCTCTCCTCAATCCTCCTCATCCCCTGAAACCATTATTCTACTTTCTACTCGTACGAGATCAACTTTTTAGACTCCATGTACAAGCAAGAGCATGCAGTATTGGTCTTTCTGTTCCTGGCTTATTTCACTTAAGGTTCTCTAGTTTCACCGCAGAAACTATGGCTGCAAACAACAGGATTTCATTCTTTTTATAGCCAAATAATCATATTCCATGGTGTATACGTACCATATGTTATTTATCTGTGCATCCACTGATAGACACTGAAATCCATTCCACACTTTGACTGTTGTGAATAGTACTGCAAAAAACAAGGGGCTGTGAAGGCTCTTTGACACACAGAATTTTTTTTTCCTTTGGGTAGGTACATAGTAGTTAGATTGCTGGATCGAATGATAGTTCTATTTTTTTATTTTTGGGAACCTCAGTACCGTTTTCCACAATGGGTGTAATAACTCACATTCCCACCAGCAGTGCGTAAGGGTTCCCTTTTATCCACATCCTTGCCAACACTTGTTGTCTTTTGATTTCTGTTTTTTTGAGATGGAGTCTCACTGTGTCACCAAGCCTGGAGTGCAGTGGCACAATCTTGGCTCACTGCAATCTCCGCCTCTTGTGTTCAAGTGATTCTCCTGCCTCAGCCACCTGAGTAGCTGGGATTACAGGCACATGCCACCACACCTGGCTAATTTTTTTTCAACATTTTTGGTACAGATGGGGTTTCACCATGTTGGCCAGGCTGGTCTCGAACTCCTGACCTCAAGTGATCTGCCCACTTCGGCCTCCCAAAGTACTGGGATTACAGGTGCAAGTCACCTCGCCTGGCCTGATTTCTTGATAGTAGCTCTTTTGACTGGAGTGAGATGATACCTCATGGTGGTTTTGGTTTGCATTTCCCTGAATGTTAATGACATTGAGCATTTTCCGTATATCTGATGGCTGTCTGTATGTTTTGTCTTCTTTTGAGAAATATCAGCGCAGGTCTTTTGTCTATTTTTAAATCAGATTATTTTGCTGCTGTTGAGTTGTTTGAGTTGTTTTTATATTTTAGATATTAACGCTTTTTCAGATGTAGAGTTTCCATACCTTCTCTGTAGGTTCTTTGTTGTGTTTATTGTTTCCACAAAAAATTATTAGAATCCATAAACCAATTCAGTAAAGTTGTGGAATACAAATCAGCATACAAAAATCAGTGGCATTTCTATATGTCAATAGAAAATCATCTGAAAAAGAAATCAAGAAAGCAATTTCTTTTATGATAGCTAGAGAAAATAATGAGGCAATACAGGGAGATCCTATCTTCACACACACACAAAAAAAAAAACAGAGAGAGAATCAGAACTCAGAACCTTTTGCAACAAGTTTTCATGTAAAAGCAGAGAAATGAGGCTACAGCTAAAGAAACACATGGGATGTGTAGAGGCATTTGCTCCCTAGGGTGCATGTGCCTGGTGTTCCTGTGTGTGTGTGTGTAAGCTGGAAGAACTGTAGGCTATGTTCTGATGGGGATTGTCCAGCAGAGAGAGAAAAGTGATGAGAAGAGGCACATGTCCTTGCGTGAACAGTATTTGAGATGACCTAGAGCATGAATGGGGGGGTTGCCCTTAGCCAAGAACACATGTGTTCAGTTTGAGCACAGATGGAAATCTCAGTGCACAGATGCAGTTGGTGCCTGGGGAAGTTCACGAAATTATCTTCTACTGCTTCTATTTTCTAAAGGAAAATTTTGGAGATTATTAGCCAAAATTGAGGAAGGAGGACAACATGTTGGAAGTTCAAAAAACATAGAAAAAGCATAACACTGGACTCCACTTACAGCTGGCAGTCATGTGTAGAGGGGACCCTCTATATTGTGTGGATTTTCTTCCAGACATGAGCAAACACAAGCACAGAGAAGGTGGAGAGTTAGATTTAAATTAGGGAGGGAGGGGGTCAGGTGCTCCAAAAAGTGCAAGAGCTGAGATGCAAGTGGATTAAAATGCAAATGGCTGAACCTGATGGCGAGTGGTAGGATCTCAGCCGGGTGAGGGGCATGCTGCAGCCGAGAAAGTCTGAGCCGGGCAGAGATGCCGAGCAGCTGTGAAATCCTGAGATGTGCACAAGGGGACACAGGCAGCTGCTGACCTCTATCCCTTCAGTTCACCAGTAGACGCTCATGGATGACTCCCGAATGCTCATGTGAGAGCAGAGGAAAGGAAGAGACAAAAAGGCAGACGACAGCTTGGGAGTATGGACGCCTGGAATCAAATGCGTCTGTTCCTACTTAGACCTGTACATGAGAGCCGTGCCTTTAAAAAATAAATGCCTCTGCATGTGAAAATGATAGGGTCTCTCGGTGGACCCTGGTACCAATGCTACATTTCCAATGCCCTGGCAGAAAGCATAAATGTCACCAAAAAGCACAGGGCCAATTTGTGGTGTAATCTGTGAAGATGGAATGCACATATCTGGTGAAATATCAGTGAAACCTGCAAAAGCTCTGTCCACAGCACAAGCAGCCAGGGAGACAGGGCAGCTCCATTCTCTGAGCCCGGTGCTCAGAACCTCTGGCACGAACACAAACCGGTGAACAACTGAAATGACAAGACGTAAATCTCTGTGGCTGGCTCTGGCCTGCTTTCCCCCCAGGTGAACTGGGAGCCTGATATCACCCAGGGCAGAGCGCACAGAGAGTGCAGGAGGAGGGGCCGGGAGGAATCCGTGGCGGCAGCTTCCTGTTTCTGGGGTCTGGCCATGTCCTTGCTCTTGCTTCCACTGGAAGACCAAGCTTCTCCATGATAAAGGCTGTTTTTGCTGCAAGGAAATGAAATTGTTCTTCTGTCACTTGCAGTCACAGGAATCCTAAAAATATGGCCCATTAGTCAAGCAAACAGAAAAACAGATGTCCAAATACTCAGCCAAAAATGATCGTTTGAGAAATCTAAGCTCTCAAATCAGAACAGAGAGCTGGCTCATTAAAATGAGGAAGCACTTTTTAAAAATTCACACCTAAACATTACATTTGTAGGATGTTTTATCTTAAAATACCTAAGTACATAATCATTTGCCAATTAAAAAAATTAATTTTTATAAACACATTACCCATGATTTTTTCCTGGTATAGCAAAATGTTCCAATAAGACCTAAAGAAATTCAGCTCTCTTGAATTGGCAAGGAGACTTCTACAGTGGGTCTGTGCTTTGGTTGGGCCGCATGGAAGGGCTGAGGGAACTTGGGAGACTCCTCTGCTGTGTCTGTTGGTGTTGCTAAAAGAAGGGCATGATTTCACAGGTGGGAGAAGCACAGGCCATCCTGAGGAACTTGAGACTCCCAGACATGGTCCCCGTGTCCTGCTCAGTTGTACAGGGCAGATGGCCTCAGGTTTAATCACCAGGCATTGTGTTTCCAGAGGAACCCAGAGGAGTGTTCAGTGAGATTCTTTGAGCCTTCCTGTCAGGAAGCCTAGCCAGGCTGGGTAACCAGTTAACCAGGTGTAAATATGAACTAAACATCGCCAAACAGTGAAACATCCCAGGCTGCTTCCAGGGAAGTTTTGAACTATCAACACCACCTTGTAATTCCATAGCTAGCCCCTCTCATCCTTACCTTGGCTGGGGCATGGAAGCAGAATGCTGGCTGTGCCTTGAGAGAGTGCAGGTTTACCTGGCCCAGCTCTGAGAGGTGGTCTGGTCATCCACAATCTGAAACTTCCTCCTGGCCCAGCTCTGAGAGGTGGCCTGGTCACCTACAATCTGCGACTTCCACCTGGCCCAGCTCTGAGAGGTGGGCTGGTCATTACAATCTGTGACTTCCTCCTTCCCTCCAAGTGAACACCAGTGAGGAAATGTTGACCTTGACCATACCTCCTTGCAAAATTCCGATGGGGGGCAGTGGTTTACCAGCTGCAAGATGAGGGGGCAATTTCTCAAAAATTGATATGTTTAGCTGATATATGTTTCAGGCCATTCCTGTGTGTTATAAAGAAATACCTGAGACTGGGTAATGTATAAAGAAAAAAAGGTTTAATTTGCTCTGGGTTCTGAAGGCTGAACAAGCATGGTACTGGCACCTGCTCAGCTTACAATCATGGCAGGAGGAGATGCAGGGGCAGGTACGTCACATGAGGAAAGTGGGAGCAGGAGAAAGAGTGGGGGAGGTGCCACATTCTGTTAAACAACCAGATCTCCTGTGAACTGTGTGAGGACTCATCACCAAGGGCATGGCCCAAGCCATTCATGAGGGATCCACCCCATGATCCAAACACCTCCACCAGCCCCACCTCCAGCACTGGGGATCACACTTCAGCATGAGATTTGAGAGCCACTCACATCCAAACTGTATCAATATAGTTGCACCTGTCTTCATTGCTCATTGCAGATAAATATTGAACATATGGGTTTACGGGATTCAGCTGGCTGGAGATCAGAGTTTAGAGACTCTCAGAGGCACCATCTGAGTGACTAACCAAGTAAAAACCTGTGACCGCCCCAGAACCAAACACCTCTTTTTTCTAAATTCTAACTCGCACATGCCAGATTCTCCCAAACCAAGCACATCCCAGTGTAGTGAAAGCACCCTCGGGAGGCATCATTGGAAAGTCCAAGGCCCTTCCAGAAAGGGGGGCTCTCTTTGTGCTGATGTTTTGCTCCTGTGCTTCAGCTCATCAATAAACTTGGTGCAGGCAGAGATTTGTACCTAAGCGAGACTGCTGGATGTCCCGGGCTTCCACGGTCCTTCACCTGTCTCATCAAAGTATGATTTTTGGCAATGCTATTATTTAAAATACTTTAACAGATTGAAGATTAAAGACGCTATACCTCTCCCAACTCTTTAGGTGCGATATATTAGGTATATTACCTTCCTGCAGATGATATTATTTGTAAGGCTATGTTTATAGGGAATGTAAACTTGTTACATGCAGAAATTATAAAAAGTCAGTGGGGTGTTTACTAAATGCATTCCGAAGTATGAATACAGAAGATGCATAATTTTTTTTCACACTCTTCGCTGATATAGCACACCTTTCCTAGAATGTTATGTTCTATAAGTAGCATGTAGGTGTGTCAGAGGTAACTCGTCTCAGTGTCTGTGGAAGTTGTAGAGGTGGAAGGTGAAAATGCTAGTTAATGTTCTTTGTGAAAGCAACCGATTTGAAAATGTTCTTTTTCTCCTTTTATCTTTATCTTAAGCTTCCTTCTTCTCCAGACAATTTTCTCCAGCCTTGCCTTTTTCTTAACCTCAGGAGGAAATCTAGCTTTCCACCATACATTCTGAAATTGCTGTATGTTTTATGCACATGTTTTTATTAAGTTAAACAAATTTCCATCTTATTTTATCATGAATTGTTGTATTTTGTCAAACACTTTTTATGATACATGATTTTACTTGAGTCTGTTGAAGTACTGAATTTCTGAAATAATTTTCATATGTTGATCCAAACTTACCTACTTGAAATAAAATATCACCTTACTGCTGTATATAATTATTTTTATACATTGTTTAATTTTATCTGATGTTATTTAGTGAAATGTTTTTTAAATAACTTTAAAAATATTAAATTCCTACAAAGTATGTTCTCTGATCACAATGGAATTAAATTAGATACCAATAACAGAAAAAAATTCAATATTCAAATATGCAAAATTCAAATTCAAATACGCAAAAATTAAACCACACATTTCTAAATAATCAATGGATCAAAGAATAAATAGGAAAGGAAATTAGAAAATACCTGGAGATAAATGAAAGCACAACTCACAAACACTTATTGCATGCAGCAGCACCATGCTTGGAGAGAAGCTAAGACCTGTCAACAAAACAATAAAACAGCGATTAAAAGATCATCTCAAATTACCCTAGTTTTTCACTTTAAGAAACTAGAAAAAGCAGAGGTAACTAAACTCAAAGCAAGCAAATGAAAGGGAGTAACAGAGGTTAGCGCAAAACTGATGAAACCAAGTATAGAAGTACAGTGGGAAAAAACTAATGAACCCAAAAGTTGTTGATTTGAAAACATTTCGAGAACACTGGGCACGCCTGCGAGCAGACGTTCTGTGGCAGCTTCTCGGGAGCACAACTCCTTGCAGTTTTCAGCTAGAATGGATCACTAGATCTAGAGGCAAGCAATGCAATCTGAGAAATAGTTTCCATCCGAAAACAGGCAAAATTGGAGAGAACACTCACCCATTCACACACACAGGCACTACTTACTACCTTGAAGTACGGCGGATCATAGTAGCCGGAAGGATGGTGCAAGTGTGTGGAGGGGCCCTCTGTCTGCTGCAACAAGGCTTTCGAAATTCATGTCATGGCATCCCATAGTATGTCACCTCCTGCAAATGTTCCTCTTTTGGGTTGGAACAGAACAGCTGAATACAAGTCAGGAAGTAGTTTGTTGACTCACCCAAATGCCTATTTTGAGATATTGAAGAAACTGAATTTTCTTGCTAAAAGTAAGCATCAAATAGATCCCTTTCCTTCAATTATGCCAAGAAGTAACAAACTTAATTAATCACCAGTGCTTGCTACTTAATTTTATCTTGTGATCAAACTGATAAAAGTCAACATTTGTCAGGGGGGTGTTTATATGCCAATTATAGTAAATTATTACTAGCCCCTAATTAAGTTGTTTGTTTTGAATAAGCTGGGTTTGGTCTCTAGGCTCTTCTAATAAATGAGTTACATGTTTAAATTATGTAAAATGCAATTGTCACTGCAACACTCAAAGTTTACACTCTCTCAACACTTTCAATACTGAAATACAGACTTTCTTTTATTTCTAAATGTTTGCATTTGCTAGGATTAGGTTGTAGCTTTTAGTGTGCTTCTCCCAATATAATCTTGGCTCTCATTAATAACTTAAATAATATAATTTTCAAAAACTTGTGTTTGGGGTGTTGTCATATTTTAATTAATAAGTTATTGTTATAGGTATTCTCTTAGAGAAAACACATATTATTTATTTGCATAATAATCAATTACACTGGTTTCTTAAAATAATGGCATTTTTGGTTATCTTTCCTTAGAAACTTTCATTTAGGAAACTTGTAACTAGGCATTTGGTACTATGATAAGTGTAACCCCCTTTGTTTCATCCATAAGGGTCTGAAGCTATTCTAAACTGTGTTCCACAAATATTAGAATCACAGAGTAGATTCAACGAATTCATTTTGTGTAAAGATACACATTCAATTATACAGCCTACATCAATTGAAATAATATTTAATTTATAGTACCATATGTTTTATTTATTTTGGTTTCTAACTTGATGAAGGCTCTGGCCCTTAATTTTATAAGTTGCAAAAATAAAAAATAATAAGGTCACCTATCTCATTGTGTTTTTTAAAAATTAGCTATGTAGGCCAGGCACAGTGGCTCACATCACTAATCCCAGCACTTTGGGAGGCCAAGACGAGCGGATCACTTGAAGTCAGGAGTTTGAGCCCAGCCTGGCCAACATAGTGAAATCCCCTCTCTACTAAAAATATAAAAATTTTCTGGGCATGGTGGCACAAGCCTGTAATCCCAGCTACTTGGGAGCCTGAGACAGTAGAATTGCTTGAACCTGGGAGACAGAGGTTTCGGTGAGCCGAGATTGTGCCACTGTACTCCAGCCTGGGTGATAGAGAGACTCCATCTCAAAAAATAAAAATAAACAGATATGTAAAGTATCTTGCACAGTGTCTAGTAAGAGAAAATGCTAAATCGATATTAAGTAGTCAACTAAAATGTTGTTGTCAATGTTAAAATTAATACTATTTTATTGGGTTTTTTGTTATTCATGATAAATCCTTTCAAGATCTTTTTACAGTGAAGCAATTAATGTTTTTGAGGTGCAAACAGATGACAGATGTCTCCGGTTTCTGCTTGCGGATGTGGAGAGCTGGGAGGAGCACCGCTTGGAAGCCTACAGTGAAAGATAGGCTGAGTGGTGAGTTTCTGGGTTTTCTCGAACCTATTCAAGAGCTGAAGTTTCGAGGACAACTAACTTGCTTTAAATCAAGGAACAGTTTAGAGCTGTTTCAACTACAGATTTCCAAAGTAGAAAAGGGCTGCATGTGAAAATTCAGTGAGCAAACTAAAACCATAAGGAGGAATGCCATATGCCCGGCAGAATCATTGAAAAGACACAAAACGCCAATTGTGGGTGAGAATGTGGAGGAGCAGGAACCTCACCCGTGGGTAGTGGGGATCTGGGCAGCACAGCCACTCGGAAAGGGGTTTCCCAGCTACTTAAAAAGTTAAACGTTAGCTCAACATGCAATCCAGAAATTCTACTCTTAGGTATCGACCAAATTGAAGTTTTACAAAATCTGTCCATACAAAGAGGTCTGCAGATGTTCAAAGCACCAGTATTCACAATGGCCAAATCCTTCAGATAACCCAAATGTTCATACACTGATGACTAGATAGCCAAAATGTGATATTTTCTTGCAATGGAAAACTATTAAACAATAAAAAGGAATGAAATACCGATACAGCTATAACGTGGATAAATCTCAGAAACATGCTAAGTAAAATAAGCCAGACACACATGGCTACACATTATACAATTCCTCTTATAGACTAGACACAGAATAGATACTGATAAATTGAGACACAAAATGCCACTCAGTGCTCGCATGGGGCTGGAGAAGGGAGGGGGGACGGGCTATAAATGGGCTTGAAGGGATTGGGGGATAATAGAAATGTTTCAAAACTGGATTTTGGTGGTAGTTGGACAATTTTGTAAATTTTCTAAAGAATCGTTAAATTGTACACTTACTATGGTAAATTTGATAGGATAAACTATACTTTATTAAAATGACTAAGAGTCAGCATGGTAAGAAGAAGGGAATTCACACAAGCATCATTGTGCAGCTGCTCTGTGGGGGACACAGTGCAGGAAAAATATCTGGGAGCAGAGGGTGCTTCTGCCATGCAGAGAGGGTTTTCAGAACACTCGCTTCAGCATTGCATCTCATGAAAGTTACCATTTCCTGGAGAATTACCCGTGACACTGGCATGGTTGGAGAAGTGCCGAGATAGGAGTCAGGAGACCAGAATCAGGCCCAGAAGATGCTACTGCATAGCTTTGTGACTGAGGTGGGGTTGGGGACAGGCATGAGGGGTGGCACCCGTAGCTCCTGGCTCAGGCAGAATCCTCCTTCCAGGACGCCTCCCTCCAGCTCTCACCGCAGTGGCGGCATCAGGTCTGTGTGTGCCACCCTTGCTTAAAGCACAAGATGGCCACAGACTGTCATCTTTAGAGTGGGGCTCACCTGTCACCTGTCTACCCATGGTATTAGTCCGTTTTCACACTGCCTCAAAGAAATACCTAGACTGGGTACTTTATGAAGAAAAAGATGTTTGATAATCTCACAGTCTTACATGGCTAGGGAGGCCTCACGATCATGGTGGAAGGCAAAGAAGGAATAAAGGCACATCTTACATGGTGGCAGGAAGGAGAAGAATGAGCAAAAGTGGGGAAAGCCCCTTAAAAAAGAATCAAATCTCTAAGAACTTACTTAATATCTCAAGAACAGCATGAGGGTAACCGCCCCCGTGATTCAGTGACCTTCCACCAGGTCCCTCTCACAACACGTGAGGAATATGGAAACTACAGTTCCACATAGGGTCTGGGTGGGGACACAGCCAAAGCATATCACCAGTCCAGTCCCAAGCCTTCAGTGTGGCATGAGGACCATGGATGGACATGGTCTGGTGCTCTATAAGGAACATAATGATTCTGTCCTAGGGTCTTCTCAGGATCACATAAGGACACCTGTCAGTTTTTGAGGATTCACGTGGGCTGTGGCACTAGACTAGATGAGACTCGACATTCTCTCATTTAAACCTAAAGTTGGTGCAACAAAGGGGGTCCTATTTGTAGGCTCATTTGTGCCGTTGAGGAGACGCCCACAGACAGGTGGAGCAGACACCCTCTGTCACCTGGAGGGCAGGTCGTGGAGCAGGGCTTTGGCTGGGTAGTCTGACTCACATAGGTGCTTTCCCGCGTCTCTGACATGGATGTGGGATGCCAGGTCTTAAGTGGCCGGGCAGTATCCCTCGGGACAGCAGACCTCAGGAGCTGTGTGAGGGTCCATTTACCCAAAAGGTGCCATGCACCGTTTCCCTGCATTTGTCCCAGGCAGACCTCGGACAATGCCCACATCTCAGCCCCCATGTACACAGCAGACATCAGGAAGCAGGCGGGGTTCCCTGGAATTGTGAAATCACACAAAAAAATGGAAAGTTTAAAAGTTTACTTAATGAAAGAATCTCCACAGGGTGAAAAAATACAAAGAATTTAGGTATCTGACTTAAATGTCGAAGTGACATTTACCAAATTTGGGCCTGAGCTGGGCCCGCACGACAGCTGTGTCTTTGCAGCCCGAGGATGGCATCCGTATCTTCAATGGCCAAACACACGTCCGGTGACTAGGAGGCTCTGTGGGCTGTGGTTTCAACGTTCAGTATCACTTCATAAATCCCTTTTCATACCCTCAGATAGCAAAATCGGATACAGATGAGGAGGGCGCAGGGAGAGTTGAATGGAGCAGGAGGCAGCCTCAAAGAGCTCAGGAACTGAGATGAGGCAGAGGGTTGCGCTGATAACACCAGAAGCCAAGACCAGTTGATGCTGATCCTGTAAGTAAGGGATGCGATCACCATTTTCCTCCTCAAAAGAGAAGATAGCCGCTTTGAAGTCATCCCCACACGGGCCTTTCGTCTGATTCTCACTCACCTAAACTCAAAATTAAAAACTAGTTTTGACGATCTCAAGGCTCTTTTGGGAACAGCAGGCTTTGGATTTTTAATAACCTGCCTTTTCTTTTTTGCTTATCTATCTATCTCTATACCTGTATATATCTACATCTATCTATGTATATAGATATACAGATACAGATATATACTGTGTCACCGAGATGAAATTTCCTTTCTGCAATGAGCAGCCCCAGGCCTTACTAGCTCACCCCTACCCCGTCAGCCCCTGCTGTCTGCCTCCCCTTCCTTTTTTCTGTCTGTTTCCGTCTGCATCAATCACTTCCACCTTAATGACCTCCGAGCGAGGATGCCCGGATGTATTTGTCTCTCTGCGTTGGTAGCAGGTCAAGTAACTCATGTCTCCTGGATTCAGAAAGAAGGATAAACCCACCAAGGCCTATGGAAACTCACAGGTAAAATTCTTTTGGTAAAATCATTCAATACTTTCATCATAAATAACTGCTTAACTTCCCATGATTCAAGGCAGAAGGGGTCTCTTAGCCTTCGTCGAAATTATATGCTTAGTGCTAGGTGTGTGGCATTGAACAGATGTTGTTCAATGATTTTTTTTCTTTTAATTTAGAGAATGGATTAAAAGTCCTGTGGCTGTGATCGATCAGAGGTTTTAGTTGGGAGGCATAGTGTTGGCCCAAAGCTAAATACATGGATATACTTGGGCTGTTTGTCTAATTATTCTTGATGTTCATTTCCTGATCTATAAAATAGGGTTGGTATGAAACTGTTCCAGAATACTAAAACGTTAAGGTATTTTGAAAAATTAAAGCAAGAAGTAAATAAAAGACAGCCAGCCCCTTCGTTTTGTCTGCTCGTCTGTTTTATTCCACTCAGCATCCCTCAGCCCACAGTACAAAGCCTTAGGGTGAGACCCCGTCATTGAAAGCAGACCAGCACAGTCTCTCTTTCCTGCAGAGGACTTGGGGTTAGTGATCAAAATACCTTCTGCTGAAGAAATGAAACATACGCATTTTGCTGTGGTCTGGAATACACAATTGTCACGAGGTAGTTGTTCCCACTTTACAGAACACAGCCATTTCCTGGGGCCAAAGGTTTCAAATTGCTCAGATTCCTTGGAAGCTTAACTCCAAAGACTGGTTAGAACATTCCACCCTGTAAAGAGCACCCTGCACTGTGGCAGTCTGTCATGATATCTTGGTAACCATTAATCGATGACTAACAGGTTTACCTGTAAACAAGAGAGCTGCCAACCTCTACGTGACCGGCAGTTCAGTTGTTTTTCTCTACTATGAATTTCCTATGTGCTCGCTAATTTTATTTTTTGGTGAAAGCTCAAAGATAATAGAGATTAAGAAAATTTTAC
Source organism: Symphalangus syndactylus (assembly GCF_028878055.3). NCBI lineage: Eukaryota > Metazoa > Chordata > Mammalia > Primates > Hylobatidae > Symphalangus > Symphalangus syndactylus. Next base: position 7,512,601 of record NC_072432.2, on the reverse strand, counting down.
AAGAAGAAAGAAATATAGAATGAAGAAAATATCCCTCATTAAATATTCTGTGCAATGTGAAAAAGAGGACTGTTACTCAATTCAGTAGCAGGACACTCTCAGACTAGCTCTCAGAAATCCGTGAGCCACAGGAGCATAATTTGAGAACTACAGTGGAAATGTGTGTGTCATTTTTATTTGCGCCACAGAGAAGACCTAGGAAGCATGAGAAAAATTCAAGAGAAGAAAAAGATTGGCAGACCGGCTTTTGTCAGCTTTTGGGCCCTGGCAGTTGGTGTCGGTCTCCCTTCTTCACGTGTGTGCTGGGGACAGAGAGAATGAATGTGTGTGTCTGGGGTGGGGGGGGGGTGGTTATAAACTGTGTATTCTCAAACCAGTCTTTTTTTACGTCTTTTTGTTTTTATTTTATTATAAGAGCACTCATCTTAAGTGTGCATCTCACTGAATTTTTACCGAGGTACATACCTTCATAATAATCAAGGCATAAGAAACTTCTGGCATCCCTACAGCATCCCCAGGGACCACTTCCACTTGACAGAACCTCTCCCACTCCCATTGGTAACCTCTGTTAGGATTTCTTTCTTTTTTTTTTTTTTTGAGATGGAGTCTCGCTCTGTCGCCCAGGCTGGAGTGCAGTGGCACAATCTCAGCTCACTGCAACCTCCTCCCGGGTTCAAGGGATTCTCCTGCCTCAGCCTCCCGAGTAGCTGGGATTACAGGTGCCTGCCACCACACCCAGCTAATTTTTGTATTTTCAGTAGAGACAGAGTTTCAGTAGGTTGGCCAGGCTGGTCTCGAACTCCTGATATCCAGTGACCCACCTGCCTTGGCCTCCCAGAGTGCTGGGATTACAGGCGTGAGCCATCGCGCCTGGCACTCTGTTAGGATTTCTATCTCACAGGGTTCGTTCCATGTGGTCTGAACTTTACCCAAGTGGAGCCTGCAGCATGTGCTCTCGGTAGGGCTGGGCTTCTTCACTCGACAGTTAATGATTCGAGTGTTTTAATATAAAAATAACAAAGCCTTGGATCTTTCATATTAAGAAATGCTTAACTAGGAGCTGCAATCTAATATCCAATGACAGGAGCGAAGTGTTTCATGAACGGAGACAAATGTGCAGGTGCTGATGATCAAAGAAAGTAACTCCTGTTGTCACTCATTCACTACACTTCATTTCCACTTCCCCGGCTGTCACTCATTCACTACACTTCATTTCCACTTCTCCGGCTGTCACTCATTCACTGCACTTCATTTCCGCTTCCCCCCAGCCCTCCATCCTGTTGGGAAGTAGAGATCTCTCTCTGCTACTGTATTTCACACACTGTGCACCTCAGAACAAATCCGGATATGCAGGATCAAATTCTACGACTGAGGTGCACGTATTTCGTAGTTGTTTTCTTGATTGTTGATATGGGTGCTGGTCATTCTGATTCTCAGGTGTTATAGAATAGCACTAATCCCAGGTGACGGTGTTATCTTCTGGAATACATTACATTGAAAGTTGACTATGATAGAGAATCTGACTTTGACCTTTGGAAATATAAACAATTTGAGAAAAATAAGAAAATAATAATAATCCTATGCTGAGTGACTCCCTGTTTTATGCACACAGCAGCCTATGGAAATGTGCCACAGAGCAATTTCTGGGTCAGAATAAATTAGAGTTTGTAATGCATTTGCCTATAGTGAGAAAGCATAAAAAAGAAATGAGGTGATTTTGTCAGGGTTTGATGCTCATTGTTCACTGAAACATAATGCAAGTTATGTCTTGAGCCATAAAATAAAATAATGAGGCAATATATTCCAAGTCGTTCCCATAGATTAAAAGCTCAATATTCCAACTGCGTATATTTAATGACTCTCCGGCACTGATCACTTATTTTCAAATGGTATTTGGAGATAATAAGCTCGATTCTTTGCAGTGTGCTGTGGCATTCACTTTTCCACAATGAAGGGTGAAAAGCAATCTCTTCGTATGACTAGATTCAGTGGGTCCCATCCCAGAATCTCTTTTCTACAGTCATTCCAGCAGCTTTTGCCCCTGGCCTGGCAGGCCCTGCAGTTTCTGGAACAGTGGGTAAAATTCTGTAGCATTTCAGTGTAGTCACTTCCTCCTGAAACTCATTAATTGCTTTTAATTGTTTAACAGTAATTGGCTTCTGAATGGCAAGAGAGAAAACCAGAGAAAATGATAATGCTCAGGATAAATATAGCCATAATAATAATTTTTATATAACGAGTATCAGAGCACTTACATACTACATATAATAAAGGAAGGTCAGGAAGGGGTTACATTTTACCAGTTCAGAGTGAAGTAGAAAATGATTGGCTTTAGTTGTATAAAATTCTCAGTGTGTAGAATTACATCTCATGCTTTCTCTGTAACTCATTGTTCACATGTAGCTGAATGAGAAGGTTTTCAATTTACAAAGAATATTTGAAGTGTGAGAAGGAGAGCGTATAACAAAGGCATTCCAGACTGAGGGAAGGAGCGTGAAAAAGCACAGGAACAGGAAAGGTGCGGGGCCCAGTATTCCTGGAGAGAAAGTCGTCTGGGACCAGCTCACATGAGGTCTTCTACAACACACTGAATGCATTAGACCTCCTCCTGCAATATAAGAGCAATAGCAGATTTGATGAGGAAGAGAAAAAAAACTATTTTTTGGAAAATTAATTTTGATGACAGTATGAAAGAAGGATGTCAGAGAAAGAAAATAGCAATATGCATTACAATAGTCTGCAGGCATTTGAATTAAGAAAAGAATGAGGAACAGACACAGAATGACAAGAAGGGCTATGGAAATGGAAGGAGGCACAGGTGAGACTCCCTGCTGCTACAGTCATAGGGCTCTTTGGTTCTGGGTGCCTGTGATGGTGGCCACCACCCGTGACCTCAGAGGGCACAGCCAGTGCCTCACAGTGGGGTTAAACCCTCCTTCGGTTCACTTTCTTTTCTTTCTTTCTTTCTTTCTTTCTTTCTTTCTTTCTTTCTTTCTTTTTTTCTTTTTTTTTTTTTTCTTTTTTATTTTTTGAGACAGAGTTTGCTCTGTCACCCAGGCTGGAGTGCAGTGGCACAATCTCGGCTCACTGCAACCTCCACCTCCCGGGTTCAAGCAATTCTCCTGCCTCAGACACCCAAGTAACTGGGATTACAGGCACGCACCACTATGCCCGGCTAATTTTTGTATTTTTGGTAGGAATGGGGTTTCACTGTGTTGGCCAGGCTGGTCTAGAACTCCTGACCTCAAGTGATCCACCTGCCTTGGCCTCCCAAAGTGCTGAGATTAAAGGCATGAGCCCGGCCTTTCCATTCACTTTCTCGTACTTATTGGACATCACATTACTCCATAAGTGGTTAAATAATTCTGCCAAGTAAAATTAACACAGCTGTTTTACTCTTATTTCTAAGCCTTCCTATGACTTTGAAGCTCTGTCGTAAAATAATAATCACACATATTATCACATGTCTCTAATCTCTGAAAGCAGGTTATGTGTCTTCAAAGTGCTGCTGAGACAGAGAGGAAGCAAAAAGCACAAATCCATGCAGTCATGGGGAGAGAAGAATTTCTACTCTACCCCTTTTATGCTTGTCTACCCAAAAAGCCCCAGGGAAATAACTCGATTTTTTTCATGTTTTGAACAATTTAATCATATCTGTTCATGGATTTTCAATTTTCTTACTTCTCCAAATCTGGCTACTATCAAACCAGTCACCTACGATGTCTAGAATGACATTTTCTACTCTAGCTGTTTTCTATCAATAACTCATTTCTATCAAAATAAATGTATCCCAGGTATGAACTGTTTTAAAGTCTACTTATAGTAGTGTATGTGTTTGTTTTTCACAGCATGTTAATATAAACTAGAACTTAGTATATATTTTTTGAGACAGGGTCTTGCTCTGTTGCAGTGGTACCATCAGGGCTTACTACAGCCTGGACCTCCTCGGCTTAAGCAATCCTTCCAGCTCAGCCTCCCAAGTAACTGGAAACACAGGCCTGGCTACTTTTTTATTCTTGCTTTTTGTAAAAACGGGGTCTCACTGTGTTATTTTTGCTTTTTGTGGAGACGGGGTTTCACTCTGTTGCCAAGGCTGGTCTCAAAGTCCTGGGTTCAAGTTATCACCCCACCTTGACCTCTCAAAATTCTGGAATTACAAGCATGAGCCACTGCACTCAGCAAATTTAATATCACTGTGTTATTTTATTGAGCTTTCAGAGCACAAGCTATCAGATAATTTTGGTCAAGAAGAAAAGAAAAATACTCAGATCTTTCAGTCTATGAAATTAGCCATCTAAATTAATTAAATTTATATTTAACAGATACTGCCAACTTCTCTATGTGTTGTTTGCACATAATCATGGTACCTAATGTAGCCTTGATTATCTTGCTTCGTTTTTCTTTTCAATTATCTAAGTAATCTTTTCTTCATCATGACATATTGAAATGCGTTTGTTTTGGGCATTACAATATGTTACCAACCCTATCTACTGGCTCATTTAAGAGGTTAAAGGTGATAGTCCCATGATTTATTATTCATTAGCTACTCCCCTTCCAAAGTTCTTCTGATAGCATTTGTAGCCATCAGCAAAACTGTTTACAAACTTGCAAGGCAGGCATTTGCTTGGCGTTGAATGTTATGACAAGCAATGCCTTCCCTCAAGATGTTCACAGTTCAGTTAAGGAAAGAAGTCAGTTCAGGCTGCTGTAAAAACATTACCATGAACTGAGTGGCTTAAAACAACAAACACTTACTTTTCACAGTTCTGGAGGCTGGGAAGCCCAAGGTCAAGGTGCCAGCAGACCTAGTATCTGGTGAGGAATCTCCTCCCAATTTGCAGAAGACTGTCTTCTTATTGTATGGCACATCTTGTGTTCCTTCCTCTTTTTATTAGGGTACTAATCCCATCACAAGGTCTCCACCTCATGATCTAATCACCGCCCAAAGCTCTGCCTTGTAATATCTTATCAGGGATTTGCTTTCAACACATGACTCCGGGGTAGACACAAATGCTCAGGCCACAGCAGAGGCTGAGGAGTACATCTGTTCAGTGCAGCAAGATATGTGCTCGAGAAGCTGAGCTCTGCACAAGGAATTGACAAGAGCCTGGATTAGTGGTTCTCAGTGCTTGGTCCTGAACCTATAGCTCCATAACTTGTTAGAAAAGCAAAAACCAGATCTGGTCCGAGACCTAAATCATCAGACATCCTGGGTGTGACTTCAACAGCCTGTGCTCAACAAGCCCTCCAGGTCATCAGGATGAATGAGAACATGTGAGAACCATATAAATAAATATTATTATTTCCACTCAGTCCTCAGTCCATAAAAGGGACACATTTGTAGGGAGAAAAGTAGCATCGTTCTGACAGTACTCACTGTCAAAGAATGAAGTTGCTTAGGAAAAAAGCCTGACAGTCCATCCAAAATTATCCACTTTTTAATGGAATTGACTTTATCTCTCCCAGAGAATGTGCAACCAAACATGCCCTGTTATTCATCTTAGAAACAGAGTTTTGATTAAGGGGCCAAATGGTATTTTTTACTCCTCTTTGATATAGACACTGGTCACTCTTTATGAGGATAAGCAAAGATATGGGCAAAGAACTATAGAACATTGTACTGGGAAAAGGATACCCTCTTTAATAGATGGTGCTAGGAAATCTGGATATCCATATGCAGAAGACTGAAACTAAACCCCCATCTCTCAGCACATTTAAATTCAACTTAAAATGGATTAAAAAGAATATAAAACTACTAAGAAAACACTTTGGAGAAATGTTCTAGGACATTGTTCTGGGAAAAGATTTACTGGATAAGACCTCAAAAGCACAGGTAACAAAAACAAAACCTGGCAAATGGGATTACATCAAGTGAGAAAACTTCTGCACAACCAAGTACACAAATCAGAGTGAGGAGACAACTCACAGAATAAGAGAAAATATTAATATTCACAAACTATGCATCTAACCCTGGACTCATAACCAGAATATTCAGGGAGCTCAACAGCCAAAAAATGACAGCAAATACTTCAATTTAAAAATGAGCAAAGATTGAACAGACATTTCTCAAAAGAAAGCATGTGACTTGCCAACAGATATATGGAAAAAATGTTCAACATCATGAATATTGGAGAAATGCAAATGAAAACCATGATGAGCTAACATCTCACCCTAGCATGCCCTTGAGTTCCTTCCTGAGCAAAGCCAAGAAACTTCTGGAGCTAAGCTCTAATTTGGGGGCTCCCTTACCCTGCATTAACTGCTATTTTTGATAAATAAATCACTATTAATCACTCTTATAAGCAGTGTGCTGTACATGCTACAGGTTTTGAAGTTCTGAGTATTACACAAAGAAGCAAAGGCAAGAGACAGTCACCTGCTTGTCTCTCAATTCAAGTTTGAAAGTTTGTCTTAAATATTTGATTAATTATCACATCAGAAATGAAATTTGAAGAGTCCCATTGTGTCATAGAACATTTATCATATGGTTTGGAAAAATAATAAAAGGTCTCTTATTTTCTCCAAGTTTTTACAAAGGAAAAGGAAGAGAAGATTCTGAGATTCCCAAAGAGGAGAATTTAGAATGAAATTCACCTCTCACTTTGCATGTTCCCTAAGCTAGTCCTGGATGTGTGCTGCCCTGGAAATGGGCATGTTCACTTCTTGGTTCCATAGGCTTCCGGGATAAAAATGTGTGTTACTGAAGCTGGCCCCCAATTGTGCACATTCCAACCTGAGCGTGAGACACTTGTAGGAGGATTCTTTAAAAGGAAGGGTGGAGGGAAGGTTGGCATTTTATCTCTTTAGAAATGATAAGTGAAAAGTGAAAGTCAATACCTGATACGGTTTGGTTGTGTCTCCACCCAAATCTCATCTCAAATTGTAGCTCCCATCATTCCCACGTGCTGTGGGAGGGACCCAGTGGGGGATGATTGAATCATGGGGACTGTTTCTCCTGGTAGTGAATAAGTCTTTCGAGATCAGATTATTTGATAAGGGTTTTCCCATTTTGCTTGGCTGTCATTCTCTCTCTTGCCTGCCACCATGTAAGATGTGCCTTTCACCTTCCACCATGATTGTGAGGCCTTCCCAGTGATGTGGAACTGTGACTCCATGACACCTCTTTCTTTGTATAAATTACCCAGCCTTGGATATGTCTTTATTAGCAGTGTGAGAACAGACTAATACAATACCCATGCCAAGTAGACTTGAAAGCTACACCATCTAGGATGTGGAAGATTACGGCATCCTCCTCTTCCTGATCCATTGCAGCATTTTGTCTTCTTTATGTGCTCTAAGCATATAAAACATCAGCCCATGAGCTCCATCATCATCAGTCACAATATTTTTGTTAAAGTTAAATTTTTGTAAGAATATTTTTGTTAAAATATTTTGTTAATATTTTGTAACTTGAAGACGAGTTACACAGTCCACAGATTTTATGTACAAACTCAAACATCATCTAAGTGTCATACTCAAAGTCAGCAGACCCAATGCAAATGATGCACACATAATAAGTTGCTTACAGGGACAATATGCTATCCTGATATTTCAGGACATTTAAATTGCTGACATTATTTTTAATGTCAAAGGGAGAATGCTAAGAGGCTCGGCAATAATAATCTGTTACTCTGCAGGTTTCTTGCAAAGAACAGATATGTCCTGAAAAATCTTCTTTGGCTCAATGTAGTTTTAAGATAATGCTCTGAAATCTGAAGACTCTCATATTCACCCTATACATGTCTGTTCGCTATGTACATATAATAAACTTTCACTCAGCAATAAGAAATGAATGACCTATTGATAGACCCAACAAGCATGAATTTTAAATGCATTAGGCTTTCTATAAAATGTAAACGTGTAGAAGCAGAAAAAAGGTCCGTAGTGGCTGGAGGCTGGGGGTTAGGGAAGGGTTGAATTCAAAGGGAAGGAAAGCTGTGGTGTGATGAGAAGGTTCTAGTCTTTATTGTGGTGCTGGTTTTATTGCCATGCATTTCCCAAAACTCACAGAACTTTATACTAGTAAGGATGAATTTTACTGTATAAATATTATAGCATATTTTTTTAAATTCAAAAGCAGCTGCTTTTATCTGTCAGTTAGAAGACAAATAAGCAAACTTGTTGAATTAAAAATATAAATTCTCAACTGAGTTGTAGTTCCTTTAACGTGATAGCTCATTATGTTTTAGCACAGTAGCTAATTTTATTTGTCTGAGGAAAAGAAACTAGCACTTTTTACCTGTGTTCACATATTAGCATCTGTGAAGAAAGCAAAGACAGACGACGTGTAGTGCATTAAAAACAAACACAGGAGGAAAGAAATGGGGGTGTGGAGTGTGGCTGTGCTAACTCTGTTGTTATTTTTAAATATTTGAAATATAATTATGTGATTATTGTTGATTCCATTATCCATATCATTAAACGAAATGGCTTAAAAATTTCAGGGGACATAGGTATATTTAGTCGTATTTATGCAAAGAAAATATGTCACACATTATTTGACAGCTGTTATCATCATTAATATCTCTTGCTATTTCACTGGTATCTCTGAAAGCCTGACACATGTAAGATTCCTCCTAAAAAGAGAAAGCTGAACTTTAGCAGTCCCACAACGATGAGTTTGTCTAATACAGACCCAACAAACATGTTCCACACAAAAGACTTGAGCTGGAGTGGGCACCAATATGACAGACAGCCTGTTTATAGATAAACCATATCTTGCTTCTCTCTAAAAAACCGGGCCTTCACCCTCTTACTCTGAAATCCGCTCTAAATCTCTGAGACCCTTCAGTATGAGTCCCACGTAATGCTCCTAGACCATAGCAATAGCAAATTACACTAGAACATGAATTTCACGGATGTCCAAAGGTGCATTCAACATGTATGGTTATCCATGCATTCAACATGTATGATAACATGATTCCATGTCCCAGGCACTATTCCAATTGACAGGGACACCATGATGAACAGACACATCCCTTGTCTACATGGAGAAGTTTAGATTCCTTGCCTGCATGTTGATGAGGACCTGACCCTAAAATTTATATTTTGTTGCAGAACTCTACATTATAAGACAAATAATCAGATTTTCCTTAAAAGCAGGAATGATTTTCCAGCCTCAATATCAAGCATAAAGAGGCTTTCATGACCCTGCCCACCTGAAATCTAAAGTTCACTGAATTTTTCAACCACAGAGTTGGGGCTCCATTGAGAGTTGTAACAGCCAGCACTCAGTTGTATTAAGAATTCATCATTTCACTGAAGAATTTTGCTTAATTCTGCAACTGATTTAAGGGAAATGGATCCAGAACATTGCAAGTTATTTTGCTAATGTGATATTAACAGTTTTCAGTCAATACAAAGTCTGTAAAACAAATGTCATATATATTCATGGAAAAATTAAATGAAGAAAAATCTAGCTCTATTTTCCATTAATCTTTTAACATAATAACTATGTTTGCTATGCTTTTTATGTTAAAACATCCTTAAGTTCTTGGAATAAGCCCTATGTAGATAAGACATATTATTTCTCATTTACATTCCTAAATAAAATGTACTGATAATTTTTTCCAAATAAACAAAATGCTCATGAAATTATAGAGGGAGAAAACTGAGGTTCTGAATTAAAGACGACATAAAGAGAAAGGCTGAATGTATTTATTGTTATCCCAGACATATTTTAATTTTACATTTGTGTATATATATTTGAGACTATTTATAATAAGCATGCATGTTGGAAGAGGATATAAATGAATTAAGGTGTGGTCACTCTCCTTTTAAAGTGTTGCTTTAGGGTTGATGGTTTACATGGAAATATTTTTTGAATATAATGAAAAGAAGGAAAAAAATGATCACAATACAGCACGCATATCTAAAATGACCTAATTTTATTTAAAGCTGTCCAGCTAACAATTAAACTCAACATTCATTGAAATGTTAGAAGATGTAAACTATCAATTCTTTTTGTCTCTAACACCTTTTTCTTTCCCCATTCCTCACTACTATTCCCCCACCCACACACATAAATATTGAAAAGTCAATTATGTTCCTAGTATAGCTTCTTTGTAAGCTATCCTACAGGAACAGTTAATAAACAGCTATTTTCTTTCTGCCAAAGTGACCTGAACGTGGCCCATTCATTCATCTGTTAATTTTCTTCTTTGGTAAATATATTTTGAGCAGCCACATAGCTCTAGACGCTATTCTAAAGACTAGTTGTACAGCATTCAGGAAAATAAGTGAAAAATCAGCTATGACAGCCTGGAAATTGTATGTTAGGGGTGATAATTGCTATAGGAAAAAAGAAAAAGACTAAGGACTGTTAGAAATGTGTAGCTGAGTCCACACTGTGGAGTAGAGGTGAACAGAAAAGGCCAGGAAGGCTGGCACCTGAGCAGGCCCCCAGGGAGTGAGGCTCGCGTGGCGCAGGATGGGGCAGGCACTTGGAGCGGCTGGCTCTGGCAGGGTGCATGTCAAGGGTGTTTTGGGAAGACAAAGGGCTGTGAGACTGAGGTGGTGAATGAGGAGAGTGGTCAGAGATGAGACCTGCCATGGACAAAGTGAGTCCTCAGATTCCTTTGTGGAAGCCCTAACCAACCCCCATGGGAATGTATTAGGAGGTGGGACTTTGGGAGGTGATTAGGTTTTGATAAAGTTATGAGGCTGTGCACCATGAATGCATGAGTGCCTTATTAGAGGAGTCAGCAGAGAGCTCCCTTGCTCTGCCATGTGTGAGTTGGCAGCCAGCAGGTGGCCTTTTGCAAGCCAGGAATGGAGCCCTTACCAGGGAGAGGAAAAGGCAGGAACCTTGATCTTGGACTTCCAGACTCTAGAAGCACGAGAGCCTTAATGCCTGTTGCTTGAGCCACCCAGTCTGTGCTATGTTGTCATACCAGCCCAGGCAGGCTAATTCTAGATCTGAGGGTTAGTGGTGCCAGATTATGTGGAGTGTAGAGCTAAGGTGATCATATTCCCAGCTCATGCCTGGGAATAATTACCTTATTCAATGTAACTATTGATAAATCTGCATTTTGCCCTCAGAAATGAACTAGGGTGAACAGAAAAGCATGCTGTCCTCTCACTTCTAGGCCACTGTAAGAATTATCTCTTTCTTGAGGTGGGTGATGAGTGCTTGTCAGAAGTGTCATAATTTTTTACTTTGTTTGAGCAGGATCATTCCAGGTGATGTGTTAAAACTAGAACGGGGTTGGCAAACTTTCGCTCTTTGTGCTCTGTACCACAGCTGAGTAATAATCACTTTAAACTCAGTGGGCTGGCCGGGTGGAGTGGCTCACTCCTCTAACCCCATCACTTTGGGAGGCCAAGGTGGGAGGATCACTTGAGGTCAGGAGTTCAAGATCAGCCTGGCCAACATGGTGAAACCCTATCTCTACCAAAAGATACAAAAATTAGCTGGGTATGGTGGTGCATGCCTGTAATCCCAGCTACTCAGGAGGCTGAGGCAGGAAAATCACTTGAACCCAGGTTGCAGTGAGTCAAGATAGCACCACTTCACTCCAGCCTGGGCGAAAGAAAGAGACTCCACCTCAACATAGATAAATAAATAAAATACAAATAAATACGCAAATAAACTCAGCAGGCTGTACCATCTCTGTCGCAGCGACACAACTCTCTTTTGCAGCAGTAAAAGCAGCTATAGGCCATACATCAACAATTGGGTGTGGCCGTGTTCCAAGAAAGCTGTATTTTGGGACCCTAAAATTTAAATTTAATATAAAATACACGGGTCATAAAATATTCTTCTCTAAAAATATAGAAAACATTACTAGCTCAACAGCTAAAGACACATAGGGGAAGCTGGACCTGGCCCAGAGGCTGGCATCCATCAGCCCCGGACCAGAATGAAGGGAATAAGGCACTAATGGGAAGGCCGGGCAGAGCTTATTCCAACAGCAACATAAGAGACTGTGACTGTTTGAGCTTGGGTAACAGTGGAAATGATTCTACATTTTTTAAAAATCTGCACATGGTTTGAAAAACTGCTTTGAGACCCTTATGAGAGTTTGGAGGTCAGGCATGAGCAAAGGAGAAATTCAAAGATCAAAGGGCCTGACAGGGTCAATCTTCCAAGAGTGTAGCTGGAGATTCCAGGTGGAGGGAGTTGAGGAACGTGGGGAGTTCAGTGCTAAGCATGCCTATGCTCTGATAATTATTTGACATCCAGGTGGAGATGGGAAGTAGGTAGTTGGATGTATAGATCTGTAATGAATGGCAGAGGCCCAGGCCGTTGACACCAGTGAGGAAGCCATGGATATGTAGATGATCTAGAATAAGGGGCTGAATTAGAAAGTGAGTATTATCAGAAAAAAAAAAAAAAAGTCATCTGACAACCGATCCCTGAGATCTCCAGCATCCCAGGGTCTATGAACACCAACAGATGAGGTCCAGACAGGGAGAAGGAAGACATCCGTGCAAACATTCTGTCCCAAGAATGGGCAAGTGTTCAATGCTGTTTTCGTTTAAATGAAGAAAGCATGGAGAATTAACCCTTGAATTTAACAGTGTGGAAATCCCTCGTGCCCATTATAAGAGGAGTTTCGGTGGATCATTGAGGAGATGCATTTAAAGGAGGATTCAGAAAGAATGGAAGAAGAGTGATGAAAGCCGATGTGCACAGATACCCCTTTATAAGTCAAGTCCTGGGGCTGAAAGAGAGAAAAGAGATCATGGCCAGAAGATGTACTGGAGTGAAGATGTTTTAGGATTTATTTATTATGAAGTAGACAAAAATGCATCTAAAACTCTCATGCACCCATCATGTAAATTCAATAATTATAATAATTTTGCTATACCTGCTTCATTTATCTTGTTTTTATAATTTTTAAAGCAGTGCAAAACAAATCTTCAATCCTCTGTCATGTTACCCACACATAGGCAATGTCTAAAGATAACAACAATTTATTCATCACAAGGCCTTTCTAGGCCTGAAGAAAGTAATACAGCAACCCTCTTATTCTCCATCACATCTTCCACAGTTTCAGTTACCTGTGGCCAGCCATGGTCCAAAAATATAAATGCAAAATTCCAGATATAAACAATGCATAAGTTTTCAATTGTGTTCAGTTCCACGCAGTGTGATGAAATTTCACAGCATCCCACTCCGTCTCACTCAGAATGGGAATCAGCCCTCCATCCAGCATCTCCACCCTGTCCACACCTCCTGCCTGTTAATCACCTAGGAGTTGTCTCAGTTATCAGATGGAACATTGAAATACCATAGTGCTTTTGTACAGACAACCCTTATTTTACTTAGTAATGGCCCCAAAGCACAAGAGAAGTGATGCTGACATATTGTTATAGTCATTCTATTTTGTTACTAGTTGTATTGGTCAGGGCTCTCCAGAGGGACAGGCCCAGTAGAATCTACGTATATATAAAATGGAGCTTAATAGGGAGAATTGGCTCACATGATTACAAGGCAAAGTCCTACCCTAGGCTATCTGCAAGCTGGGGAAATAGAGAAGCCAGCAGTGGCACAGTCCAAATCCAAAAGCCTGAAAATCAGGGAAGCTGACAGTGCAGCCCTCAGTGAGGCTGATGGCCGAAGAGCCCCCCAGGAACCCATTGGTGCAAGTCCCAGAGTCCAAAGGTGGAAGAATCTGGAGTGTGATGTCCAAGGGGAGGAGGAGTGGAAGCAAGGGTCAGGCATGGGAACTTCAGCCAGAAGACCCAGCAAGCAAACTTAGCTCCTCCCTCTACCTGCCTTCCTCCAGCTGCGCTGTTGATACCTGATGATACCCTTCACTTTATTAGTTGTTATCCTCTTACTATGCCTAATGCATAAATTAAACTTTATCTTAGACATTTACATAGAGGGGAGAACATAGTATATGTGGGGTTTCCTATGAGGCATGGTTTCAGGCATCCACTGGGGATCTCGGAACTTACCTCCCACAGATAAGTGGTGACAACCGGACAATGTTCTCAGTATTGTCGAGCACTCCGTCGATAAAGACAATGTTTTCTGCTCCTCTGGCACCCCTCATATTCTCATATGAATGCCTAAATGTATGGACTCTTGCGTGAGTAAACTAAGGCTTAGGATGTTTTCTGCTGCTTCATTATTTGTTCATTGATATGTTTTAGACCATCTTCCAATTGACATTTTTCTGATTGTAGTTGCTAGTTTTTTTGTTTGCTAAATGTATTTGTTCCTACTTTTTTCTTCTTTAATTTTTGTAGACAAATGTAACTATTTTCTTCTGTATATCTTATTGTATAAAATGTTTAGAAAGCCCAACCTTTTGCAAAAATCATAAAAGGCATCATCCATGTCTTATTTTACTAATTTTAATCATTACTCATCAAAATTAAAGTCTTTATTTCTACCTTTAACTTCATAAAAAAAGACTTTTTTAAAGTGCTTTAGGTTCGCAGTAAAATCAAGAAGCAGGTACAGAGAGTTCCTGTATGGCCTCCATCCCCTGACATACCCAGCCAAAATCAAGAAGCAGGTACAGAGAGTTCCTGTATGGCCTCCATCCCCTGACATACCCAGCCAAAATCAAGAAGCAGGTACAGAGAGTTCCTGTATGGCCTCCATCCCCTGACATACCCAGCCTTCCCAGTCATTATCCCCACCAGAGGGTGCATTTGTTACAACTGATGAACCCACTTAGAGAGGTCATCATTTAGACCTTCGTGTACATGAGGGCTCACTCCTGGTGTTGTGCATTCTATGGGTTTGAACAGTTTTGTAATGACATGGAACCGCTATTATGACCTCATGGAGAGTACTTTCACTACTCTAAAAAGCATCTGTGCTTCAGTTATTCATCCCTCCCTCCACCAACCCCTGGCAGCCACTGATCTTTTTACCATCTTCATGATTTTACCTTTTCCAGAATGTCATATATTTGGAATCATATAGCATGCAACCTTTTCAGATTGACTTCTTTCACTTAGTAACATACATTTAAGGGCTCCTCGACGTCTTTTCATGACTTAGTAGCACATTTCTCTTTAGTGCTGAATGATATTCCACTGTCTGGATGTTCCACACTTTATTTATCCACTGTCCCACTGAAAGACATCTTGGTTGCTTCCAAGTTTGGGTCATCATGATTAAAGATGTTATAAACATCCATGTGCTGTTTTTGTGTGAATATAAGTTTTGAAATCCTTTCGGTAAATACCAATGGGAGGATTCACTCAATTATGTGGTATCTTAGTCTTTTTTCATATTGCTATAACAGAATACCATAGACTAGGTAATTTATGATGAACTCAAATTTATTTGGCTCAGCTTTGGAGGCTGGGAAGTCCATGAGCATGGCTCCAACATCAGAAAAGGGCTTCCTGCTGCCTCATTGCATGGTGGAGGGCAAAAGGACAAGAGCTGGGAGAGCAATGGAGCAAGATGGCACCAAACTCACTTTGATAAATGAACCTACTCTCCTGACAACAAACGCGCTCCCACAATCATGAGGTCAATCTGTATATGAGAGCAGAACCCTCATGAGTTAAAGACCCTCATTAAGCCCCACCTCTCAACACTGTTGCACTGGGGATTTAGTTTCCAAGACATGAACTGTAAGGGACACATTCAAACCATAGCCTATGGTAAATGTATGTTAAGATTTGGAAAAAGCTGCACACTGTCTTCCACAGTTGCTGTACCATTTTTCCTTCTCATCAGCAGTGAATGAGCATTTCTGTTGCTCCACATCCTCATCAGCATTTGGTGTTGTCAGTGTTTTGGTTTTGGCCATTCTGATAGGTGTGTACTGGCATCTCATTGTTGTCTTGATTTCCATTTTCCTGATGACATAAAATGTGAAGCTTCTTTTCATGTGCCAGTGCCGTCTGTAAATCTGTGTTGAAGCATCTTTTCTGGTCCTTGGTCCATTTCTAAAAATCTGATTGTTTCTTTTCTTATTGTTGAGTTTCAGGAGTTCTTTACACATTTAGATAACATTCTTTTATTATGTGTATTTTTTGTAAATACTTACTCCTAGTCTGTAGCTTGTCTTTTTTTTTTTTTTGAGACAGGGTCTTGCTCTGTTGCCCAGGCTGGTGAGCAGTGGTGTGATTATGGCTCACTGCAGCCTTAAACTCCCCAGCTCAAGTGATATTCTCACTTCACCTCCCCCCGACCCAGTAGCTGGGACTACAAACACACACCACCATGTCCAGCAAATTTCTGTATTTTTGTGGAGACATGGTTTTGCCATGTTTCCCAGGCTGGTCTTGAACTCCTGGACTCAAGTGACCCACCCACCTTGTTTTTCAAACTGCTGGAATTACAGGCATGAGCCACCACACCTGGCCAAGCAGTTTGTCTTTTCATTCTCTTGACTTTGAATATTGCAGAACAGAAAGTTTTAATGATAATGAAGTCCAACTCATCAATTCTTTCTTTCATTAGTCATGCCTTTGATATTATACATAAAAGGTCATCACTTAACCCAAGGTCATCTAGATTTTCTTCTATGTTATTTTCTAGGAGTTTGATAGTTTAGTGTTTTACATTTGGGTCTGTGGTACATTTTGAGTTAATTTTTGTGAAGGGTGTAAGGTCTGTGTCTCTAACCATTTTTTTTTAAACGTGTGGATGTCCAATTGTTTCAGCATCACTTGTTGAAAATAGTTTTTTTTTCTCCATTGTGTTACCTTTGCTCTCTCAATGAAGATCATCGACTATATTTGCACGGTTTACTTCAGGGATCTCTGTTCTGTTTCCTTAACCTGCTTGTTCTTTCACTAGTACCACACTATCTTGATTATTGTAGCTTTGTAGTTTGTTTTGAAGTTGAGTAGTGTCAGCCCTCCAACTTAGTTCTTTTTCTTCCATATTATGTTGGCTATTTTGCATCCTTTATCCCTCCATCATCTGTAACTTTTTAAGTATAATAAAAAAGAAACCATTTATTTATTTTTCCCAAACTGCTAGTCAGTTGTTGCAACCACATTTATTGAAAAACTCAACCTTCTGGCACTTATTTGAACTTAAATATTTATCATTTCACACATCCCATGTTACAGTGCTTATGATCAACTCCTCTATTTCCTTCCAGGCTCTCCACATGTTTACTGTCTGAGCAGGGCCATGCACTTTCACATCTGGTTGGGACATCACACTTTATGACTCTTTACTTTTCAGAATGACCTGGGCTACTTGTACATGTCTTGAAAAATCATTAGAATATATTTTAATTTCCAAATAATTCTAATAATACCAAGTAAACTTAGTTAATTTGGAGTGATTTGCTATACCTGCAATATTTTGCTTTTCTATTCAGGGACAAATTGTTTCTGGTGTTTTCTTTACATTTCTATCTTCCATGTCAATTTTAACATTTGTATTTATAGGTGAAGCATCTCAGTTGTAAAAATCTGAAATCCAAAATGCTTCCAAATCTTTTTTGAGTGAAAACATAATGCTCATTGTTACATTTCAGCTTTTCACATCTGGGACAATCAATATAATGCAAATATTCTAACATTTTAAAAAATCCAAATCACATCTAGTCCCATGGACTTTAGATAAGAAATACTCAACATGTGTACAGAAACACCATTAAACGAAAGCTTTACTGATAAGAATTTTAGTTTTCTTAATTGCTATTATGAATGGAAACACTTACTTTGTTACACTTTTAAATTATATATGGAGATTACAAGAATACTTGAGCGTGTGGTCTGTTTACCTTATGTCTTGCATCGTTTTAAAAGGTTTTCCAGGCATTTATGCTGGACATTGCATCTAGAACTTGTTTGTGTTAAAATAATTGAATAATTGTAATTTGTGTTTTCCTTTCTGATATTTCTTGTTTTTTTCTCTTTTCATAATGTGTTGCTTAGAATTTTCCAAATAATATAGGTCTTAGTAAGCAATATTGTATTCTTATTGTAGTGAGTATGGATGAGATTACTCTTTAAGAATAAAGACAAATGTTGGGTTGAGATATATACTTTCACATGGCGAAGCAATTATTAATATATAATATACTTATTTACGTAAATATATTTCAATTAGAAAGGCAAATATCCATTGAGCACCAACTAGACAAATGCCATCCACCAGCTTCTTCGAGGAAGATAAAATAAGAATGAAATTTTACCTTTATCACAAGCTTAAAAACAATCCCTTACCTCGTGAGGTGACACCTGCTGGAGGAACTGTAAGTACCACAGGATGCAGCTGGTACAGGATGGAGGGACTTGGGGAGACTTTGTTAAAAGAACTTTCACGATCATGAAATTTCATCAGACCAAAGGGCACAACAGTATTGAGAATATTTCAGGCAGAGAGAGTGATCCATAATTCACAGAGGATGTTATTCAGGACTGTGCTTGAAGAGGGAACATAATTCACGTAGACTGGAGCGGAAGTCAGACACAGGACAGCAGCGGCGGAAAGACCGGAACACTATACTATGCCCACATCACAGCGTTTTGGAGACAAGAATGATCTGTTTAACTAATTTAGTCATCAGCTGGGCATTATTGACTGTTTGATAGTGTAGTCATTACCCTACAGCACTGACAGTTTTAATTCTCTCAATGACAGTTTTAGACCAGAACAGAAACAGAAATGACAAGAGATTTCGGGGGACCTGAAGCATTTCTGGAACTATCTTTCATATGCATTAGATACTTAGGGATGTGAATGTGATATGTGAGGGATTCAGGAATCTTGGGATCAAATTTGACAGTTTGATCATGGTTCAAAACTATGAAAAATACTAGATTTTTAATCCATCAAATTTTGCTTTTAACTTTATTCTAAAACCCAAAATGCTCTGTTCTGTGATACTGTCTACACCAACTTTTCTGTAAGAAAATACACTAATTTTATCATTATGTCTTTTATTATTAAACCTCTTAAAGATATTTATTCATAAATGCCTTTGTTTGTGGAAGATTACAAAGAAGTTTTAGTTTAAAAAAAAAAATGTAGTTTGATGTGTGTAACAGCGAAAAAAGAGAAATTGACATTCACTAAAAGAGAAGTCAACATTTTGAAATACTGAGAAGATATAAGAATAAATCTATCATTATATCAAAAGATATATTTTTCTCTCATTCATACAGCCTAATAATATTCTATAATCACAAGCATAAGAATATTATTCTGAGAGTCAGCAATAAGAATTAGTTGTCATGAAGTGATAAGCAATGATGTTCATTCTCAAAACACCTCTACAGCAAATTTGGAATGTGTATTTTAATTCACAAGTGTTCATAGATTTTATTATCGAAAGAAAAACGAACACCTATTGTTGAAGCAAATGCAAGCAATAACAGTGTTATGTACATTCCATTCTTGCTGGGAATTATATATTTATAGATTTCATATCTTTCTAGTGGTTTTTTGTCCTGTATCTGTTTCTTCTGACGTACATCTTAATATGTCTTGAAACCTCATCACCTGAGAAAGAACCAGTGCTTATCTGCCTAAGAAATAATGTAGTTTTCTAAGAAGGGAGAAATAACTACTCTAAACATTTCAATCATCCATAAAATTGTGCAAATCTTTAAATAAAAACTTAAGTTTAATATGGCTGTTGGAAATAGTTGAAGGTCTAAGTCAGTCGCAGTTTCAAAAACATCACAGAATAAATTCACTAATGTTTTAAATAGCACTATTCTCTGACAAATATATTAACTTTTTATGCAACTGTGAGAAATTATCTGGAATTCTGGGGAAAAGCCGTAGCGTTAGGGTCAACTGCTGGCCAACTGGTAGTGTGGATATATTTTCATCACAAAGCTCCCAAATAATGATGCTTTTCCATGATCTTATATTCTAGGACATTATAATAAAAGTGTGCTCACACACACACAATATAGATTTAGTAGAACATTGAAAAGAAATATGATAAAGTGATCACATTATAGCTTTTCAGTTAATTAAATATAAAGATGAATGCTGAAGAACATGGATTTTTTCTTATCACATTGGAGCCAGCCTCCAGTTTCTTTAATTTCAGAAATTGGGAAATGCAGGATTCTCTATGATGAACAATATTTTTAGTGAGATAATAAAAACACTGTGTAATTACATACTGTTTTTAAGCTGAGCGCTTGGCAACAAGGCCTAACGGCAGACTGCTGAGTTGGCCATGCTTTTCATTTCATTTGGAAATGCCCGTTTATGAGTGCTAAAAAGAATGATAATTTTTAGAATGTATGATGATAAAAGTAGGTAAGCAGAGGGTAAATATAACTCTTGCCGATTATTTTCTAAGGAAGACCAAATATGCAATTATGCATTTCTTTATATGAAAAGTAGCTCCTATATCCTCTTCTATTCATTTATTTATACATGCATTCAGCAGACTTCAAGTGAGTATATACCACATGCTAGAAGTTTTTATTACTGTGTAAGGCAGGCCACACTAGATGCTAAAACAAACAAAACAAAACAAAACAAAACAAAACAAAACAAAACAAAATGACAACAAAAACATTTTGAATTTAGTCTTAATAAAACAAAAATGTTTTTTTTTTCACATATTCCAGGGCCCTACATGAGATTATTAGGGTTCAGTTGTTCAAAACTGGAGGCCCCAGACCCTATGTCTCAAGGTTTTCTTGTTGCTTGAAGAGAAGGTGCAATTCCCCAACAAGACAATGCACGCTTCCATCAGGACCTGCTCCTAATGTTCCTCCTGCCCCCAGGCCCTCACCCCAGTTACATCAAAGTAAAACTTGGCCAGGGCCATTTCTGACAAGCTCCAGTAAGGGAACTGCAGCACAGAGCCATACGTTCTGGAGAAAGCCCATGCCATCTGTGGTGGAGAATTATGCACCTCTCAGAAGACAGCTCCTGGTGCTCTACTAGGCCTTGGCTGGTCAGAGCACCTGACTGTGAGTCCTCAGGTGGCCACCCAGTGAGTGTTGCCCTCTCCAAGCTGGCTCTGTCAGACCCACCGTGTTGCAAGACCAGATAGGCCCAGCAAGAGTCCAGCATAAGGGGAGAATGGTGAATCCAGTGCCATGTATTGATAGGACCATAACCACAACAGCAGGGGGCCACCTGCTTCTCAGTCATCCATGCTGCCCACCACTGGGGCACCTTGCTTTGCTCAGCCCACACCTGCAGCTGCATGGAGAACCCATGAAGCCTGGCAGACACAGGAGAAAAATGCCTGAGTGTGGTTAAGGGATTATGTAGTTTGGTCATTGGTGCAAGCTGAATACAAGCTGTCGCTGCACAGTGCCCCTACTCACAGAAAATCTTGAAATGCAATAGTGGGAGGAGTCTTCACACTGGGCAAAGATGTTGTGCATCCAGTTTCTATGGAAAGACTCAAAGCTAGTAGAGATAATAGATGCCCACTAACGGTCAGTGGTGAATGTTTGACCAGTTGATCAGAGCCAGCAAGAAGAAAGATTGGAGTGTAAGATACAAGGAAACCAGGTATGTGGGTGGGCCTGGAAGGGTGGGCACTGCCTTCAGAGATGTTTGTAACAAGCTTTAACACCACAGAGAGCATCTATTTTGGAAGAGACACTAAGTAACCAAGCGGTTGAATTCAACCAGCCTCTGTCATTGTCCACTTGGGAGCTGCTACAAAAACGGTGTGATGGAGTAGTCATGGCGACAGGGAGGGAGAGAGACTGCTCACGGGTCCAAAAGCATCAGCTGTCACTTGCCAGGGGCCTCTATCTGCACCTGCTGCCAAACGTTCAAACTTCCAGCAACGAGACCCGCGCTTAGTTCTTCCTATAGCATCATCCCGTGAGAGACGACCAAGGGTCAAGTTAAGCTCCTTCCACAGAGAAGAGGCAGTAACATGCGTTTGGCTGAAATTGGCAGATGTCCTAGAAATGGGTCTGCCTTCTTTCCCTGAGGCCTCAGCCTATATCACTTCTCAAGACCTTTCAGAATGCTGGAAACACCTACACAGAATCCCATCAGTTATTTCCCTGGAATAGGAAGCCCACTTTACTATGAAAGAGATGTGGCAGGAGGCAGATGGGTACGGGTCGCTTGGGCCCACCAGTTACTGCATGTTACAGGAGTGCCTGGGTGTTGAACTGATGAAGGTGTAAGAGGCACAGTGAAGAGGCTAGCTCCAAGATGATGCGGGAGGATGCACGGCGATGGAGGACGCAACCCAAATCAGTGACCCCTAGATGCCGCTACATCCAAAGCATTTACATTATGCAAACAGAGAGGGTGGCCCACTCATCATAACTCCCAGAAACATGTCTGGGAAACATGTGATTCCTGCACCCCACAACTCCAGACTTCTCCTGATTCCCAAAGAAGGGGTTCCTGAATCAGGGTGAAGAGCCCCAATGTACTCTGAATATGACCATTACCCAGGCCATTCAGGTTCCCCCTGCAAAGGAAGCAGCAGGTGCGTGAGTCACATGCCTGTGGCCAGGAACAAGCAGCGGCCCCTCTCCCCAATCTTATTAGTATCAGACCACCAGTCCCACACTCCCCAGTAACACAAGGAAGGAAGTAAAAATTACACACACTGGGGAGAAAGAAACCAAACTGTCTTTACTCACAAATACCATCCTTGTGCTTATAGAAACTCTCGGAGAACTTACAAAAGAGCTTGTGGCACTAATAAGAGAATATTGCAAATTCATAAGACACAAGGTTAGTCTACCAAAGTGAATTACTTCACTACATACTACAAATAAAGGTTAAAATTTAAAATTTAAAAATGATACTTTTGCAAAAGCCGCAAACAATGAAATACTTCTGCATAATCTAACAAAAATATGTGCAGGATCTATATATGGAAAATAAAAAACTCTGGTTAAAAAATCAAAGAAGACATAAATAGAGATGCAATCTCTGTTTATGGGTTGGAAGACATTATTACTAAGATATCAATTATTTGCAACTTGGTCTATGGATTCCACACAATCAAAATCTCAGCAAGCTTTTTGTAGCTGTTGAAGAAGTAATGCTAAAGTTTATATGAAAAGGGAAAAGATGTAAAGTGGCCAACACAATACTGAAAAGTACCAAGTTGAAGGATGCACATCACCCAATTTCAAACTTAGTATAATGCAAAAATGATCACGCTATGGTTTCTCCATTCCATTGCCTAAATTCCTTTGTTAAAGATCATTTGATGTATTTGTGGGGGTCTAAGTTCTCTATTCTGTTCCAATGATCTATTTGTCTATTCACCTGCCAATACCACATATCTTCATTACTGTAGCTTTATAGTAGGTGTTGAGGTCAGTCCCCCAATCCCCCATTCCACCCAAAGATGCATGCAACCTAACTCCTCAAACTTGAAATGTTACTTTATGTAGCAGCAAAGGGTCTTTGCAGATGAGATTGAGTTAAGGATCTTCAAAGGGGACATTATCTGTATTATCTGGGTGGGCTCCAAATGCAATTACATGTATCCTTAGAGGAAAGAGGCAGAGGGAAGTCCCTCCCACAGAGGAGATTGTGACATGAAGCCAGAACAGAGAGATTGGAAGATGCTGGCCTTGAAGATGGCAGTGATGTGGTCACAGCCACAGAGTGCTGGTTGTCACCAGAGGCTAGAAGAAGAGAAGATCTGATTTTCCCCTACAGCCTCTAGAGGAACAACCCCGCTGAAACATGGATTACGGCCCGGTGATACTGTTTTATCGTGATGGGAACATTTAACAGGAGATCTACCCTCTTAAAATACTACACAATAGGTTATTCTTGACCACAGGTGTGGTGTTGTACAACAAATTCCTAGAGCTCATTCATCCTGCCTAAATGAAACCTTATACCCATTAATGATTTTCAGGTACAAATAAGATTCAGCACCTCTTTTCTTTTCTTTTTTTTGTTATACTTTAAGTTCTAGGGTACAAGTGTACAACGTGCAGGTTTGTTACATACGTATACATGCACCATGTAGGTGTGCTGCACTCATTAACTCATCATTTACATTAGGTATATCTCCTAATGCTCTCCCTCCCCCCTTCCTCCACCCCACGACAGGCCCCGGTGTGTGATGTTCCCCTTTTTGTGTCCAAGTGTTCTCATTGTTCAATTCCCACTGATTTTCTGTAATTTATTGTATACTTTAAAATAAATCGAAAAGAAGACTTTTAATATTCCCAACACAAAGAAAATATAAATGTTTGAGGTGACGAATAATCCCAATCACACTGATTTGATCATTACACGTTGTATACACGTATCGAAATATCACACATACCCCCAATATATGTACCCTTAAACTATGGTATGATATATCAATTAAAAATACAAATAAGTCATTTCTGGGTGATCTCTGAGAAAAGAAATTTTTTCTTTCTGTCTTTTTTTCATTTTTTTCATCTATAAAATGGGATTGATGGCACCAAGCTTGTAACGATGAAATGAAGAGAATGTGGTTTAATTTATTAGGAGTGCCCGACACACGGTAGGCACTGGATACAGGCTTGCTATATGTGGTATGTGATTATGTTACGTTATGGTGCTATATGCTTAGGTTATGTTTGCTATTATGTTAGTCACGTGGCTGTTCCCACTAATGGGGATTGTAATTGTCTTGTATCCTCAGTATATATTCCTTAAACATAAACATTTTATGACACGATGCTTTGCACCAGATAGGTGTGCAAATGTTGTTGAATTACTTAAAATTCGAATAAAGTGTACTCTAGGAGATGAAGACCTCACAAGACTTTACCTTTGCTTAAAATATTAATTCAATAAAACACTTTCTCTTTACATAATCTTTTATTGACTAGTGAGGGTTTAAATGTCCATTCTCACAGAAATCTTTGCTCGGGTTTCTGGAACTTAAGTTGCAATTTTAAATGCTTTCTGTCAAATGGAAGTGTCTAGAAATCCATCCATTCTCTTTGAGGTTGTACTTCCCAAAGCCGTGGAAGATCAACGCAGCAGCACCCGATGACGATGACACCCTGTATTTATGGCTCAGATGCTCATCTCACCTGACACCATCACAGTGGCATGCTTGTTACCTCGGTTCAGGAGAAACACAAAGGGGTGTGGAGTTACCCACAAGGCATGCGGTTCTCAGCCCATGTTGGTCGCTAACCAGCGTTAGGATCTTGGACAAGTAAGTTGATTCCTCTGCTCCTCAGCTTGTTTATGTATAAAATAAATTATTTTTACATTAAATCAGTGTTTTCCAATCTGCTTTGTTTTCTTTCTCAGAGATTATGCAGAAATGACTTGTGCGTATTTTTAGTTGATTTATCATAGTTGTACATATGTGCATATATTGGGGAGATGCATAATATTTGTATACATGTAGACAATATATGTCATGAGCAAATCACTGTGACTGGAATTCTCCACCACCTCAAACATGTATCTTTTCTTTGTGTTGGGAAAATTAAAATTCTTCTCTTCAACCTATTTTGAAATATGCAATAAATTACAGAAAACACTTTAGAAAGAGGTGCTGAATCTTATTTGTACATAAAAATCATTAATAGGCATAAAGTTTCAGTTAAGCAGAATTAATAACCGCTAGGAATTTGCTGTATAGCACTGCACCTGGGGTCAACAATAACCTATTGTATATTTATTTTTTAAGAGGGTAGATCTCATATTAAATGTTCTATCACAATAAAATTGAATTTAAGAAAACACAAAGACTGTGTTGAAAATGTGAATTATTGGGCCTGGCCCCAGAGATGATGGTTCCACGTGGATTCTGATTTCCAGGGTAGCCTGGGTGAGGGGTCCCCTGTCTTGTTAGAAAGAACAAAGCCAGGTAAGGTGAGAGAGGCCAGGTCCTCGTTTTATGATTCAAGCTGTCTCGCTTTAATCATATTAGCTTTGTTTTTTTTTTTTATTTTTTTTTTTGATGTTGGGGTTGGCCAAAGAATTTGTTTGAGAATAGAATTCCATTTCTCTTAAAAATAAAATAAAACTTTGAAAACCAATGAGATAATGAATGTGAATTCCCTAGCAGAGCTTGGGTTATAAGAATCACTCAATTATTTAGGTATTACTTTTGGAAGACAGATGTGAATCAGTGACTTAAAAGCCTCAAATTATAAGATGCTTTGATCACTGTGATTCCTTTCTATGTTATTTATTTAGGTTAGGTTTAAAATGATATGCAAACATATCCTGTCAAGACAAATTGCTTAAAGCATTAAAGCAATGCAAGTGCACATTTGGGAAGAGTTGAAATGAACTAGAGGTGCTGTTGGGATCAATATCATGACAAATCCTAGTTGCATTTATATATGATAAACAAGATCTCAAATTCTTTTTCATCCTGGTCTGCAGTAAGGCACGCCTCCTGAGACGGGGAACTGAGGCAGGTCCCACAGCATGTGCAGTGGTCAGTAAGGCAAGTTGGAATGGAATGTTTAATTCCCTGGAGTTCAGGAACATCAACTGTATCACCCTGGTTGAATGCATTAGCCTCCCTGAGTCATTTACCTGATTATTTTTAAGCATGCTATTTGTTCTCCTTAACTTCCAGCATTGATGTATGGTCTCCAAATGGGATAACTTGTATGAAAGAGATTCATAAACTGTAAATACATAAAGATATTAAAAGATAACTATATAGGCTTCAAGTAAGCTTAAGATCCCAGATTTAGAATGGTTAAAAGGGAAACTTTAGCCAAATTAAATTTAAAAGAGTATAACTGAGCAATGAGTGATTCGTGAATCAGGCAGCCTTCCCAGCCAGACTGGGCTCAGAGACTCCAGTGCAGCCACAGGGTGGAAGAAGATTTTTGGGCAGAAAAAGGAAAGGAAAGGACCGTACGGAAAACGGCAGCGAGGCACAGAGACAGCCACACGGGTTATAGTTCAGCATTTACCTTATTTGCCAAAGAGAAGACTGTGTGGTGTGAAGGCTGCTGGACCGAGAAGCAGCATAGACATCAGTTTGCAGCAATATCACTTACAAAGGCTAAATGGGAGACCAGGGCAGCTGGCAATTTGGGGCACATCCAAGACGTAAAAGCTCAAGTAAATGTTCTTATAATTATTTTCAAGATTTGGCATTCGTTATATAACTTAAGTGCATATTCTTTGAAAATGTGTATTTATTTGAGAGAACCTACCTATCTCTTAGGTCTTTCATCACCAGTTTCTTAAGACTTGTATTATATTTTATTCCTTTTCTAAATGTTTTACTTGGAACCTGACAAAATGAATAGAATATAGTTAATACTATATAACTACTTACTGGCTTACATTGAAAGAAACTGCATTTTCATTTGTGGAAACATTTCTTCACTTTTGTATGACAGAAAAGGAAAATCAGGGATAGCTTTCTCTTCTGTTTCTTTACTGAGACAGGGTCTCGCTCTGTCACCCAAGCTGGAGTTCAGGAGTGTGATCTTGACTCACTGCAGCCTCAGTCTCCTGGGCTCAAGCTGTCCTACATCCTCACCCTCCCAGGTAGCTGGGACTGCAGGCTCAGGACACCATGCCCAGCTAATATTTATTTATTATTTATTTATTATTTATTAGTAGAGACAGAACAGAGTCTCACTATGTTGCCCAGACTGGTCTTGAACTCTTGGCCTCAAAGAGTCCTCCTGCCTCAGCCTTCCAAAGTGCTGGGTTGACAGGTCTGAGCCACCACCCCTAGTCACTGGTAGCTATTTAATGCCGGGTAAATACGTTTATCACTGTCACTCCTTCTCAATTAAGGCAATCTTTTGCCCTTTCATTTCATTTGCTCAATTTGGAGGAGGAGAATTAAAACTAAAAATTAACAAGGACAACCACCTTTTCAGTACTAAGGTGAACAGATCTGGACAGAAAGAGGAAGCACAGCTTATCCACTGCCCCGAGTGATGTTATCTTAACATGACGGATATTTTTTTCAAACTTTTCATCACTGCCATTCAGCTGTGACAAGAGAATGGAACGTTTTATGAGTCGGAGGCAGTCACTGCTTCTCAAGTGTCTTTTCAGAGGGCTCCTCTCTTTCTGGAAGCTGAGTGATTACCGCTGAAGGCTCTAAAGCGCATGCTTCGTCTTGGTCATTAAGCGAGAGGGCTGGGCGACCTCAGTAATTAAAACGCTCCGTCCACTTGAGCTTAGAGGGCCTCCTGCAGCCAGTGGTGCTGGCCAGACTGCTCTGAGCAGGAGGGAAGGTTCCAGCTGAGAGAGGTTTTTAAAGTTTAGCTTAAAAACATGCTTGGAGCCTCTGATCCCACCAGGTGGCTACTTGTCAAATATGCTTTGCCACCATTAGCTGATCTGGGAAATAATTTGTCTGCCCTTCAAAAGAAATTAAGTGAAAATCCAGGCTTTCCCAGGCAAGGGAGAGCAGCCTGCAGGACCAGAAAAGAAAATTAGCACCTGCCGTGGCCACTGCCCTTCTCCCGCACTAAAGGAAATAGCAACTTTACCATGCCGTCCAAAATCAGCATTTTTCTCTCTACGTGTTAGTGTAGGGGTTGATTTTTCTTTATCTGGAAAAAGGTTTCTGAGTTTTTACTTTGTGCTTAAAAATTATTGATTAAAAAGCCAATTAATTAATTTTTCAAAGTCACGTTCTTCAGCAAAGAATTATCCTAGTAACGATTGTAGAAATATTCTTGAACATGAAATATCAAAAAGCATCATTCAATTTCCAGTAACATTAAAACAAAGTTAACAGAGGGAAATAGGACACAGGCCTGTGGGGTAATTAATATTTATTGAGTCTTGTGTGGTACAAAATGGGGAAAATGAGATGTGCAAAGTTCTCTCCACAAGGTGCTCACAGACAAATTTAGAGGAAAAAGATGAACACGTGGACATAATACTCATCATACAGGAGTTAAAAATAAATGACTTAGGCAAATAGTGAGGGCAAGGGAGTCCCTCAGTAAGGTTTCCTTTTCAATAAAAAGCAGCCCCCAAATAATTTCTTTTCTAACAAAAAGCAACCTGTAAAATCGAGCTGTAAACGTAGATAAGCAAGCTGGACGCTTGCAGGGGTGAATGCCGGCAGATATGCTGATAGGAAAGGGGCTCCCTGGGAGCCAGGCATGTTCAACATGGCCGCTCCATCTTCCCTTTTTTTGGCCAATCCCGTGCACAGTAAGGAGAAGACAACAGGGCAGTGGCCAATCAAAGACCCCATTTCTTCATTTGCATAAGAAAAGATTAAGGTGGGGCACCAGCTTCCTCTCAGGCTATGTAAAGGTCACACCTGGTCCAACCAATCTTTGGGCCCTCTGGAAATCAGACACCACCTCCTCAAGCCGGTCTATAAAGTCCCCTGCACTTCCCTGCAGGCTGGAAGACCCACTCAGGCACCTCTCTCTCTGCAAGAGAGAGAGCTATTCTTTCTCTTTCTTTTGTCGACGCAACCTCCATTCCTAAACTCACTCCTTGTGTGTGTACGTGTCCTTAATTTCCTTGGCATGAGGCAACGAACCTCGGATATTACCCCAGGCAATGATGCCGCTTCACTGAGAGTACAGCAAGTTCTAGGATACCACGATGATTCATTCACATGTACAGATTTGCAGGCCAGCCCAGTTCAGCAGAGTTAGGGGATTTTCACAGAGAACACGGACCAGAGCATCTTTCCTTTGTTAAGTTTTCCAAAAACTTAAAGCAAAAAGAAGGGTTTGTCAGTGTAAGCTATTCTGCGTAGCTGCCTAGCATCATGGGATTTTAAACCAGGCCGTAAGGAATGTCCAAGCCAGGTGGAATGCCATTAGCCTGTGAACCCCAAATATCTGAGACAGATCTCAGTCAATTTAGAAAATTTATTTTGCCAAAGTTAAGGATGCACGCCCATGACACAGCCTCAGGAGGTCCTGACGACATGTGCCCAAAGTGGTCAGGGAACAGCTTGGTTTTATACATTGTAGGGAGACATGAGACTTCAATCAATACGTGTAAGAGGTACACTGGTTCCATCCAGAAAGGAGGGACAACTCAAAGCGGGGAGGTGGCTTCCAGGTCATAGTTAGGTGAGAGACAAACAGTTGCGTTCTTTTGAGTTTCAGATTAGCCTTTCCAAAGGAGACAATCAGATATGCATTTATCTTAGTGAGCAGAGAAGTGACTTTGAGTTCTGTCCATCCTTGTCCACAGGGAAATTCCTCTTGAGGGAGGTATGTAGCTTTTTTTTTTTTATTATTATACTTTAAGTTTTAGGGTACATGTGCACAACGTGCAGGTTTGTTACATATGTATACATGTGCCATGTTGGTGTGCTGCACCCATTAACTAGTCATTTAGCATTAGGTATATCTCCTAATGCTGTCCCTCCCCTCTCCCCCCACCCCACAACAGTCCCCGGAGTGTGATGTTCCACTTCCTGTGTCCATGAGTTCTCATTGTTCAATTCCCACCTATGAGTGAGAACATGCGGTGTTTGGATTTTTGTCCTTGCGGTAGTTTGCTGAGAATGATGTAGCTTTTTTATCTTAGTAGCTATCTCTTTTAGGAATAGAATGGGAAGCAGGTTTGCCCTAAGAAGTTCCCAGTTTGACTTTTGCCTTTGCCTTAGTGATTTTAGGGTCCCAAGATTTATTTACCTTTCGCAAGTCAAAACATCCAACATCTCCAAATCAAGGGAGAAAGCTCTAAAAAGATGACCCTTAGAAATCACCCCATGTTTGTTGTACAATATTCTAAATCCTTTATCCCAGGCTTTGAGGAAAGTCATTTGTCTATACCATCACATACAGAGCACTGAAGCTGTAAACATGTTAACAAGACCAAATGGGGAGGGCCAGAGAAGGAACATGATCCTTTCCGGGGCAGTGCAGCTCAGGGCTCCTCTGGAGAATTGAGCAGGGCTCCATCTTTAGCACTTAATTGGGGAAGTGGCATTTCCACAGCAGTGTGCACAGGCAGAGGCAGGGAGCCTTCCCATCCCAGACTTTCTAAAGAGCAGTAAACGTGAAGAATTGTTTTATTAACGTATGCAAATTCCCTTTCCCTCACTATGCTTTGTTTACCTAGGTATGATTATTACACCTGATGGGATCCTATCATTTATTCCTTCGGGGAGCATTTGGGAAGCCCCAGAATGAATATTTCAGTGCTAGACATAGGAAGATCAGCCACCATCTGTGCCTTCAGTTAATGCAGGTGCCCACATGGCCGACACTTCAAGGAGCACTTCTGCGTAGCAGTTGAAGGCTGTATAGAGGCGTCATGCAGGTGAGGAGTCAGACAGTTACGAGGTGCAAAATTAAATGGCCTAATTTAAAAAATTCATATTATTTGCAAGTGTGTGTTTGCTGTATAACAAGATTTTAGAGGTATACAACAATAACTATTCATTGTTCCCAGACATCTTGGTTGGGCTCAGGTGGATGGAGGACATGGTTTGGCTGGGGCAGCTGAGTTCCACAGTCTCGCACCCTGGGCCGAGCATTACGGGCTAGCCTAGGCCTGTTCTTCTCATGGTTACGGGAGATGTGCCAATAGGAACGAATGAGGCTGGGCTGGAAGCGGCATGTCTGGCTTTCCTCGTTCTTTCCACCAAATGCAGTCACATAGCTGATGCAGGCCTGTGATACAGAAACACACCCTGCTGATACTAACAGAGGACAGGGAAATACTGGGTAGAAGAGGGCAGTTCGCCGGCGAAGGCCCCACCCTCAAGCCTGGAGACCTGCAGCCCTAAGTGGGAACAGGCATTTCTGTTTTTGTGCCCAAGAAGTTGTCTTTTGGCCCACCATGCCCCCCTATTCTATACCCATATAAACCCCAACCCCCTGGCTCCAGAGGCAGATGAGCAGGTGAGGAGATGAGGAGACAAGCAGGCAGACAGCAAAACAACGTGGCAGAGAAAGAGAGAAGAGGAGGAATGTCTGAACACAGAGAGGAGTTTGGCTGTGAGCGGTCGGAGAGGAGTCCAGCTGCTGGATGGCCATCCTCCAGGGGAAGATCATCTTCCCACTCCATCTCCCCTTCCAGTTCCCCATCCATCCCTCTGGGAGCCACCTCCATCCACTCAATAAAACTCCCTCATCGTCCTTCCCGTCCATGTGCAATCTGATTCTTCTGGGATGCTGGACAAGAGCTCAGGATATAGAAAGCTGTCATACTGGTCCTCTGTCCTTGCAAAAAGGCAGAGGGTCCGCTGAGCTGGTTAACACTCAAGCCATCCAAGGATGGCAGAGCTAAAAAGGAAAGCATAACACACCCCCACTTGGGCTCCTGCACCTGTCCGTCTGTGTGCTCCCCCCAACATCAGGGGTTAGAGCAGGGGCTGCCACTGAACAGTTGAGCCACACCCCTGTCACACATCCTGTGAGGCGGATCAGGGAACTCTCCCATTACACATCCATTGGTGAGAGGAAGTGCGAACACACAGAAAAGGGGGTGGAGTTAGGGAAATGAAGAAGGGGGCCAAATCATGCAATAGCACACTGTGTGTGGTCAACTTTCTTAATCAGAGACATGAAGAAAACATCAAATCACATGTGACTGCTTCAGCGCATTTACTTTATTTTTAAACCAGTGGCAAAGCCAGGTTGATGTTGGAAAGCCAGTCGGCCAACATTAAACAATGTGGAAAAGCTCCTTGAGATGACTCTGTGTGAAGAACTCGCAGTTGTGGGAAGTCAACACTTTATGGTAAACCCACATGGGCCAGAGATAAACCCATGGAAAATGCATGTTTTAAGATTATTTTAAACAAAACTGCTCTCCTCTGCATTTGCTGTCAGCTCCTGGGTCACAAAATGGAAGGCAGCTCCAACAGCTGTAGAAGTAGGCACACGTTTGACTGAAGAAAATCCACATCTTCTGCACACACAGGCTGGAGGACATACCGCCCTCTTCAAACATACAGAATTAAAAACTATGGGCACCATCTGCAATGTTTAAATTCCAAACGAAATGTCGTTTTTCCCATTTTTATTTGAGTGGTACTGGTTTAATACCCAAATTCACATCTGCAAGACATGGTTAAAAGTTCAGAACACCTTTAATTCACCTTTTATTTGCATCATTAGCATAAATACTCTTATTGTAGAGAGAAGATCTCTTTGAGATTATACATAGTGGTGTGTTGAATTATTAGACTAAGAACAGGAAACCTTTAGGCTGACTGTGAAATCAAGGCGGGAACCACGCGAAGTCCCCTCTTCTCTTTTTAAGATAACGGACCTCCCCGAAGATGTGCAGTTTGAGAGATGAGTGCAGCAGCAGGAGAAACACAGGCTCTGTGCAGACACCAATCACCCCGGCAAGGTGGGCCTGGCTGAATGCTTGGGGCATTCATTTAGCTGAGCTAAAAATTACCCCCTTCATGTTGTCAGAGAGGTTGTTATTTCTGCTTCATGGCCCTTAGGAAAGTCACCTCTGCTTTTGAGAGATGGAGGCAGCTTTTGAAAAGCCTCCCGCAGTCAATCTGTCTCCCTAAAGCTACCAGCACCTTCCCGAAGATGCCCTGATGCAGACTGACTTTGACCACATCCTGGAGAGAAGCTCCACCACGGGAATGAAGACAATGGTTCCAAAATCTTCTGCTCCTTTCATTAAATTTAAAGTACATGAAGGGAGGGAAGCTACAGGAGTCTGAAACAGCAGAATGTGCCTTTAACATTCAATTTCTGAATAGATGACTCGAGTTATTAGCAGAAAGAAAACTAGTCTAATCGCAAATTCACAAATAACTAATTGTGAGTGATCTGAAGCAAAGCCTTTTTTTTTTTTTTTCCTAAATCTTCTTTCTCAAGAAAGGGAACAAACTCCTTGATTTCTTGAAAATATTTTTGCCTAAAATTAAAGTATTGTGTGGAAAAATATTTTATTTTTGTTATTTTTAATAAGAAATTCAATAAATTGATGATGCTTCATATAAAAGTAGCAGAAGGAATAATGAAAATAGAAGAGATGAAGGAAATAAAGAAAAGAGAGAGAATAGGGACTGTGGAACATCTTATTTCTCTTTAATGTTGCAGGGGCGGGATTTTCAGGCCTGAACATGGATATTGCATTTTAGTAAGAGCATCGCTTAACTCAAGAAGAAACAAAGGAAACACAATCATTATGTTTGTGGAAGAGGACAGATGACATTAAGCTGTTTAAGTCATTAAACTATTACAATGTAATGAAAAATGTTATTAAACATATCTTAGAATGGCATGTCTATGAGCAAACACTCTTCTGGAACTGGATAGCACTGTCTATATCAGAACATGTAAAAAGTTAGTTCCTAAATAATGCAGATTTATGCAAACTCTTCAGTTCAAATAAAAATATAAGGGAAAAAAATGGAACTTACCCACTGAGACATTCACCTTGACAAACTTGGTTTCTACTGTTCTGAGAGCTGTGAGAAGGAAGTAAGCCCGATTTCTTTCTTTCATTTTTTTTTTTTTTTTTTGAAACAGAGTCTCGCTCTTTTGCCCAGGCTGGAGTGCAGTGGCACGATCTCGGCTCACTGCAAGCTCCGCCTCCCGGGTTCATGCCATTCTCCCTGCCTCAGCCTCCCGAGTAGCTGGGACTACAGGCACCCGCCACCACGCCCAGCTGATTTTTCGTATTTTTTTATTAGAGACAGGGTTTCACCGTGTTAGCCAGGATAGTCTTGATATCCTGACCTCGTGATCAGCCCGCCTGGGCCTCCCAAAGTGCTGGGATTACAGGCGTGAGCCACCGTGCCCGGCTGTAAACCCGATTTCTGCTCTAGCATGCAGCCACTGGTAGATTATCATTTGGGTTCTGTCAAAACAAATAGGAAAGCCATGTAATCTGAAAATGAATTTTGAGCCAATTCAGACAATTCAGGCAAGCTCAGCTGGCTGCAGGAAAGGGAGGCAGGCCTGTGTTCCCTTCACAGGGGGCTTTACCTGGATGCAACTTGGCTACGCAGTTTCCGAAGCCCTTGGCCTTGTTGCCGTTTTCTAGTCTTGCACCGACTGAAGTGAAACAGAGAATAGTTCTGTTGGAATCTGATAGCAACCCCTGACCCGTGGACACACACATTCACTCAGCAAATGCACGCTGGGCTCCAAATCCCCCTGCTGGGCACTGTGCTGGGGTCATGTCTACCCAATGCAAAAGCCAATCCTTGTGTTCTCTTGACATTTGGTGACTGGTTCACGGGGTGCACAAGTAGCTGATGTGTTAAGAGTGAAACGAAGTCTGGAGAAAGCTACCATCATTGATTACCCAACAGGAAAAGACATTGAGTGACATTAACGCAATCCAGGAAAGCCATGTTCTTGGATGAGCTACAGGTTTCCTGTCACCAGAGAGATTGAGAGTGTTGGAGGTTGGGGAGGTAAATAGTGAAAAGTATGCTGAATTATCTTCCGGTTTTCTATTCTTGGTGATTTACTGCAGTTTGTACAGTGGAGGAATAGGGGAATCTTCCAATTCTTTGGGAAGTGGCCTGTACATGGTAATGGTTACCATCGTGCACTCAAAGGAATCCCGAAATATCCTACCAGATCTTCTGTGGTTAGGGATTTTAATGAAAAGCATAACCTTTTCTAAACAGCTTAATGGCTTATCGTTTTGAACTTGATCTCTTTGTATCAAGAGAAGACTTTTAATAATGTTTATCTCTTTTTAATTTAACCTTTAAGAGATTAAAGGGATCCAATGTTTGTTATTCTGTTAAACTTTTATTTCTCAGTTGAAAATTTCCACAGGTTGCCCTTCTTCCAAAAGGTAATGACTGAAATCCCAGCATGTTGAGAGGCCGAGGTGGGCAGATCACCTGAGATCAGGAGTTCGAGACCTGTCTAGCCAACATGGTGAAACCCCGTCTCCACAAAAAATACAAAAATTAGCTGGGCATGGTGGCACATGCCTGTAATCCCAGCTACTCAGGAGGCTGAGGCAGGAGAATTGCTTCAACCTGGGAGGTGGAGGTGGTGATGAGCCGAGATCGTGCCTCTGCACTCCAGCCTGGGTGACAGAGACCCTTGCTTGAAAATAAATAAATAAATAACAAAAAGGTAATGAGTAAGGTATAAATAATGTTGGCCAAAAATGACTGGTTTTATGATCTCTAAAGCCACATAGCTTACAAAATTTACTTATTTTTATATTTGAAATAATAAAATAGATGCCAGTTTTTTGATACTAAACATGTCACATATTTTTCTATATTTTGCTTCCATTTGATTGTGTAAAAATAATCTACTCTATCTTTATATTCTCTAATTTTGAACATGGTATTTTGAACAATTTTTAACATCAGCATCCTCTGAAATAGATTAATTATGAAGACTCAATAACTCAAAATAGGTCAACGATTAATATAATAGTAATATAATAGTATAATAAAATTTCTAGATGTGGAAATTTTATTTAAAAAATTGCCTACTTTTCCAACAAGAAATGTTATGATTCTCTTTCTTAAAAGCTGTCTTGTTACAGTTTTTCATCTTATTTCTTCTGTCATGAGCAACATCATTTCATATTTGGGAATGGATAACTGAATAATTGACTAAAGCTTCAACCTACTGCATTGAACATATATAGCTTAGTTTAATAAAATCACTAGTAATCTCTATTCATACACAATCATGTTTTAAAGACACCTCTGTGATTTTGGAACATTAATCTGGGAGGCAGGGGCGCAGTATCCTGCTAAAGCATAGACCATAATCGTTTTAGAGTCGCATCCTCAAACTCTCAAACTCTTTCCCTCAAAGGACATTCCTTAACTTTTAACTTCAGCAGACTCTTGAATACATTAATTATATAAATAACTCAAAATAGGTCAACAATGACTACACTATAATAAACTCCATAACATGTACTGTCTGAAAGACATCCTTAGTATTGCACCCTTTATCACAGTGGAACACACTGGTTTCTTGGATAAAAATATAACAAAGTTCCTACATGCGCTGTAATCTCTTTATTTTCTCGTGGGACCTTGCAGAATCAATTAACTTTTCTACTTAATATCAGCATGCATCATGGGATGTAGCAAAACATTCCTTTATTATGTCGATCACAGTTTGGTGGTGTGCCCTTCAGACTTCCATGAAGCACCAGGATGTTAGGGCATTCTCTTATGAAACGACCTCCAGACCATGTGGTACCTGTGACAGAACATCTGTGCATTTTAAGTAATTTTCACTTGGTGGCTCACTCGGGTAAATAGTTACAGGTGCAATAACTGGGTTATTGTGTGTTATAATTGTGTTATAACGGGTTCCCCATTATGTTGTAAGACCATTGTCATGAATCCTGCATTTCTGCCCAGTTGGAGCCTTCTGAACAGAGGCTTGTTTGAATAATAAACTGGCCTTGTAAGCTGCAGATCAAACGTTACCCTGAGAGATTTAAAAATGTCCCCTATGGTGGAGACGCCCCAGGGTAATGAAGCTGAGATACTTCCTAACCCCCACAGAAGGCTTGGCTTAAATTCCAGGAGGGCAAGTCATCTCTCCCAGCAGAGGAAGGGTCAGGTGAATGTGACAGCAGTCGATGAAGAATTCAGAGTGTCCTAGCTTTCGGGTTCCTGCAGTTCAATCCACAGAACTCGTGGGTAAACATCTCACCCTCATCACACTCTCCTGTGGGAACTGGGGCATGGTAAGCAATGCGGATAATTGTTAAGGCTGCTGCTTTTGCTGTGAGTCATGTTCAATTTCTGTCTCTGACCCAGGGATCTTGTGTCTTCTGTCAGGATACCTGTGGGAAATTGTGATAGGCAGCCTGTTAGTTTGCAAGTAGCTAAAACCTCAGACCCACTACAGTTTCAGACTTAACACATTTGTGCATAAATAAAACAGAAATGCATCTATACAAAAATATAAAAGATATGAATTATCCAGATTGTAAAGGTTCACTTTTATTTATTTGACTATAAATATCAAAAACATTATGAATATCACCAGAGGAATTTAAATGTTGTCAAAGTTTCTAGACGTTTCTATGCTAATTATATTTATGACGTTGCCTACTAAGTAACTTTTCAAGCAATAGAAGAAATTAGAAGAAAGGGACAGGTTGCTTGGAGTTGAAATTATTGAGGTCAGGATTTGAAAGTAACAAATATATCTAAAGGAGCAAATCTGGAAGCTGGTCTATCTAAGTTAGGCTATCAGGACAAATTTCGGATAAGAAGTCAAAATCCTGAATTGCAAAATTCAGACATTTTTTTTTTTTTTTTTTTGAGACGGAGTCTCGCTCTGTTGCCCAGGCTGGAGTGCAGTGGCGCGATCTCGGCTCACTGCAAGCTCCGGCTCCCGGGTTCACGCCATTCTTCAGACGTTTAAGCTGCCCTATCATAGAGCTTACAAAGGAGGCGATGACAGAGCAGGGCGCCTAGGAACTGGGGGCCCCTCCGTGGCTGGTAGAAATCCTCCTGCCTCCCAGCTCTGGTTTCCTCAGTGGTTTGGTCCAATACTAACGCTGAAATCGGTACTTCATACTTATTTGCTGCCTGAAGTCAGCAGATTAGCTACTCAGAGATGACCTCCGAGTTGCTCCTTTATAATTGTAAGAGGGCATTCAACTTAGAATTTTAAAATCAACAGAAATCAAATCTGGCTAAGAGGAGTCACTCTATTGTTCGCATTACTAATATTACATAATATTGACCCAAAATCCAATAAAGCATTTTAAAGCACCTGAAAAAAACACTAATACCCCCTTTGATAATATGCACACCCTCTTACAAACACAACTGCATGTTTATGGGACAAGAAATTTGCATTCATTTAGAAGTTACTTTATAAAATTTGCTTACGAGATTAACTGGAAGAACCTGAATCATTTGTTTTTCTAATTTCTGGCTTTAAAAAAAGTATTGTGTAAGAAAATGAGTTTATTCATGAAAGCAGAAGTTCCAACTCAGTGAATGTAATGGAAAAAACCAACAATTTGTTTTCGTAGGCTTTTTCTTGAGATTTTAATATCAATATATGTCCTTAATTTACCTCTAATGCTGAGAACTTTTTACATTTTAGTTCTGCAAGAGCAGCTTTATTTTCTAGAAAAAAATATGGTTTTGAAGTCTTTTTATAGAAACCGAGTCTTATATCTTTAATTGTTTGCAAATTTCATCATATTTCAAATAATTGTCTTGGAAGATAATGATAGCTAGGGTTTATTTATTGTTTATTTGCAGCAGGCACTATTCCCAGTGTTTTATATTTATTCTCTCATTTATTCTTTCCAACAACTCTATGAGATAAATATCCTCATTTAACAGATGAAGAATTTGAAGCAAGAGAGTTAAACTACTTGCCCATGCTGACAAAGACAGTTTTGCAAAACTAATATCTCAACCAAGGTCAGACCCTAACTCCTGGCCTGCAATTACTGCTCTAATCTGTCTTATTTATAGTAACTTCAGCAAATGCTTCTGAATATCTCCATCAATGCCCCAACAGCAGGCTAACAAAAAAAACTTGAATTGTAAAAATGAAGGCCAAAATGAAATAGACATGGATAAAATATAAAAAGTAATTTCATTCCAAATTTAAGATAACTATCACAATTGGCAACTAATTCCACGGACTATTACTTGAATAAGGAAGAATTGCTTAAAAGACAGGCAATGTGGTCAGATAATATACTAAAAAAAATCAGTACATTTGAGACTTCCTTTTGCGTCTGCAAATGTTAGACGGCGGGAGCAAAAAAGGTCAGACCATTACAAAAAAGTTGGAATATGGCAAAAGCAATATTTAGAGGTGAATTAATAACTTCAAAGTATATCCATGTGCTTTCCCCAGCTCATCAGTTTCCAATATTTTGTATGTCAAAAAAGTCATATCCATGTAGTTATTAATGCAATGGTTGAAAATGGTGGTGAGAACAAAAATTTTATTTAGATAACCAATAAGGAATTTAGAAATCAGAAGTATTATCAGAGACATAAATATCTAAATCCTCAGTTCTTATTATTTAAGTGACAAAATTTGCAAGGTTTCAA
The DNA here is from genome assembly GCF_028878055.3 of Symphalangus syndactylus. Taxonomy (NCBI): domain Eukaryota; kingdom Metazoa; phylum Chordata; class Mammalia; order Primates; family Hylobatidae; genus Symphalangus; species Symphalangus syndactylus. The sequence continues at coordinate 7,472,831 of NC_072432.2, read as the reverse complement.
GGCAAAAATATGTTTTTTGCCCAAGGTTAAAATGCATAGGTTGAAACTGCTGTGAAAAACAAATATAATTCTGATTTAAAAAACTGATTTTTTAAATAAATAAAAATACAGTATCACTTAAGATCACAGTATCTTAGCAAATCTAAATGTAAATATTCCACCAGAATTATGTGAGGTTTATTCCCATAAATGGAAAGATGTCTCCAAGGAAATATCTTAATGCTATTAGTCTAATCAATAAACCAATTGCAGATGGCTCTATAAACATCCCTAAAGATCTGCCCAAGTGAGTATTAAAATTTATTTTTGTAAGGATTAAGCTAAAATAATAATGGAAAGAACTTTGTATTAGTAGGGAATAGTGGAGAAAATAATTGGATAAAGGTGTATCTTTATTGCCACGGAGGAGAAAGTTGTGGTGGAAGGAAGTTCCCTGAACTACTCAGAGAATTTGGACTTTGCCTTTGGCCCATGAATGAATACAGCATCTCCTTAAAGATAAATGGAAAAAGTGGCACAAGGAACACAGTATCATAGACAACTATTCTTTGAAATTATTCTTCAGCACTCCTTTGATGTACTATGTCTACTTCTTAACAGCTTTTGTCCAACTTGCAATGACTATGGAACCACTTCAAACAATAACTTTCGTGGGGAATCACAATGTCTGTCCTTTCTCCCGATGTTACTTTTGCCGAATGGTTCAGATATTACTGCACACTTCTCAACAATTTGTCATTATGTCCCTTTTGTAATTATTTTACAATTAGGTTTCTCTTTTGTATGTGTCGAGTCTTGTACAGAGTTACTAGTTCTTCATGAAGATGACTTTAAAAAGTAAGCTGATTTATATGTAGGCATCATCCTTAGTTTCCTTATATCGAATTATAAATATTAGACAAGATTCCTTGTTTGAAAGCTGTGTAATTGTATTGGATGAACACTGTAAGATTGTATTTGGACTGCAATAGTAGGCATTGACTCCAAATACATTTTCAGAGCTGCCTGCATGTGTTTTTACGAAGTTAATAGCAAAGGTTTAATACAATTCATTTGACAACACATTGTCCTTTTTCTCTTACAATATAATAACACTGACATTTTTGTTGTCACTTTCAAATTGAGTTTCTATGTCCCTGGAGGCATCTCCATATGATGCTCTGAGAAGCTGATGTCACTGACAGGAGGTTATTTCTCCCAAGGAGGCTGAAGATCACTTTGGATGAAGTGTTAAGTGGATGCCTCCCAGGCTGGAAAGACAAGAAAAATGGGTCAAAGATGGTGGATAAGTTTTGCTTTCTTTTATCCCTAGGAGGGACATCTAAGTTTATGACACTCACAGCATCTGCCTTTTTCCATGTCACACCTGAGCATTCGAGGATCCCAGAGCCTTCGTGGCACCCAGCAGGTAGCCGGTGGAGTCTCATGCAAGCCTCATCACCCTGTTTGTAACTGTCTCATCTTGCATTGGATGAAGGTGCATTTTATATTTTGGGTATTTCTTAAACTCAGGTTTCCTAGAACTGCAAAAGTACCTGATGCCAAGCAGGCACAGCCTCAGGGAGACCCATTTGCTGGACAGCAATTTAGATTCAGGCTGGGTATTTAGAGTTTAAGGACTTCAGAACATGTAGCCATGGCCAAAAAGAGTACTATGAAAGCTTTTGGTTTAGGTATACTTGTTCTAGAAACTGTTCCTGTTAACTCAAAGTTTATTTCCTTCCATTGGTCTTAAAATGTATTTATTAAAATCACTCTCAAAGTATCATCATCATATATATATATTTTGAAATGGAGTCTCGCTCTGTCACCCAGGCTGGAGGGCAGTGGCATGATCTCAGCTCACTGCAACCTCCACCTCCCAGGTTAAAGCAATTCTCCTGCCTCAGCCACCCTAGTAGCTGGGATTACAGGTGTGCACCACCACACCCAGCCAATTTTTGTATTTTTAGTAGAGAAAGGGTTTCACCATGTTGACTAGGCTGGTCTTGAACACCTGACTTCAGATGGTACGCCCACCTCGGCCTCCCAAAGTGCTGGGATTACAGGCATGAGCCACTGCACCCAGCCATATCATCATATAAATAATCAGTTGTAATAATGTTGACTAATAATCATATTCTCTATCTTGTGAATGCTTTACATAAATTATCAAAAGCCTACAAATCTATGTTATTATGATTCCAATTGTACATATCAAAATTTCAAGTCACAGAGAGGTTACCCAAGACCACACAATAATCCAGACTCACTTTAACTAATTAGATGGGAAAATGCTTTTATCGGACACCTGGGGACTCACAGTTTGACTGAAACCTGAGGAACGGGAGTGGAAGGTGCAGAGATCAAGAGCATTCCAGGGTTTGTGAGCAAAGAAGACAAGAACCGTCCTGAGACAGAAGCCACCTCCACAGCTCTGATGGGGACCTGCTGATGCCACATCACTTGGTGCATGCCTGGAATTCTCCCTGAAACACATAGGATTGGCCAGGTTTGCTCAGACATCTCTGCTTAGAAGGGGAGATGAAAGTTCTGTTTTCTTTAACTTTTAACCCACATGCTATCATCTGTATTGTGCAAATATGAGAACTTTGGCTTAGAATAAACTGGTTCAAGGGGACAGACCTAATTAACAGCAGAATGAAGATTCACTCACGACAGGCTGAATCCTCATCAGTGTGCTTATTTCTATCATTTTCCCAAGTCAGTGGCAGATTTGTGTTTTCTCCCTCATTAATAGTTTAAAGCAAAGCGTTGCTCTTCCAAAAAAGAAAATGCAAATGTAGCATTGGCCCACATTTGCCTTAACTGAGAGGCGTGTATCTCATAACACCACCCAGTGTAGGCTGGTAGCTACTTGTCACCAAAGGGCCTGGAATTAATTTATTCCTTGAGGAGCGTTCTTATTCCCTTGACATTTTGTTTTTCTGTCTGCACCTCTGGGCACTTTCTTTGAATTCTCCGGAGCACAACTTTCTAAGTCACTTGAGCTGACGTCCTTCATGAGCTGCCAAAGGCAGAGAAATAAACGCTTTTACTACTGAGGGGTCTGACAACGTGCTTTTTGAAGAAAAGCAAAGCTTTACATTGTATGGAAGTAAAAGGAAATCACTTTGTGTAGGAAAAAAAATTCCTCAGAAAAAAGGAGTAAAAATGCAATGTTAACTCCATTTTATGGATTTCAAACTTGACCCATTTAGCCATTGTGTGTAATAAGAGGTATAACAAAGAGACCTGTTTAGCAGTGAAACAGTATCAAATGTTTAACCCCGCTTTGAAATGGAGGTTTTTTTTCAGTGTTACTAAAAACAAATGTGATTGTTAGTTGGATCAGCTAAATACAGCTTCTCAGAAACAAACAATTTAATTATTTCAGGCAAAATAAAATTTTATGAAACAGTATCATTCTATAATTTTTAAATGTAAGTTAAATAAATGAATTCTATACAAATTATTTACAAATAAAAAAACTTGTTGCTCAAAAAGTGCAGTTATCACATTCTCAATTTCCTAGATATTGGTGGTAGAGGACAGAGAACAGAGGTATCTGGTTCAGAATTATAAAATTATTTGTAAAGTCCGAGAGTGAGTTTGTTCATTTATATCTATGTTAATCTAATTCATTTTTATAACAGTTTTAGATCTACGGAGAAATTGAGAAGGTGGGACCGGAGCTCCCAGTCCCCTGCACCTAGGCTGTCCCATGATCCGCATCTCTCATGAGTGAGGTGCATTCGTCTCAATGAACCAATATTGAGACATTAATGTTGACCAAAGTCTACACTTTATTCACATGTATGTGAACTTCCCCTGCTGTCCTTTTGTTAAGTGTGTGTAGCTAATCAGACATGAACAGGGCAGAAGGAGGGTCCGGACAGCCCACCAGGAAAGTCAGGTGACCATCAGGTGACGGTCAGGTGGTTGTCCCACTGCCCCTTTAACATAATAATAGGTCACAGCCAGTGTCAGAGAATGGTGGTCTCCCTATAGACAGGAAACACCTGAAACTGGTGATCAGCAGCTGCCAGATAACATATCAGGAGTGCAGCCAATGGGCTCAAGCGTGTGCATTAAGAGGTAACATGGCGGAGAATGACCTTCCAGGGGCATTTGGGTGCTGAGGGCAGAACGCCGCAAGTGCGCATGTGCACGACTCCAGTAAACACACTGCACATGCGCCGCTCTGTGGTGCTGGCAGCCACTGCGCATATGGACAGCTCACCCCAAAGGAAGAATCAGGGCAGAAGGGACGCAAGACCCCGGAAATATCCCAGCGTATAAAATCCCAACTGAGAGGTCAAACCGCGCACTTGTCCTTCAAGCCACCTGCCTGGGCCTCTTCCAAATGTACTTTTCTTCCCTTCGCTCCTGCTCTAAAGCTTTTAAATAGACTCTCACTCCTGCTCTAAAACTTGTCTTGGTCTCTGCTTCTGTCTTATGCCCCCCGTCGAAATCTTTCTTCTGAGGAGGCAAGAATTAAGGTTGCCGCAGACTCGTGAGGATTCACCAGCCGGAAGACTTTTGCGGCTCCAGGGTCCCATTCAGAATCCCGCATGACATTTAGTTGTCGTGTCCCCTTAGGCTGCTCTTGGCTGTGACAGTTTCTCAGACTTAACTTGATTCTGGTAATCCGGGCTGTTTTGAGTGGGACTGGTTGTATATTTTGTCCGATGCCTCTTTGCTGAAATGTAATTTATGTTTTCTTCATGATTTGACTTGGGTTATGGGGCACTGTAGAAACAGCATAGAGAAAAGGGGCCATTCTCCTCACATAGCAGAGGCCACATGCTCACGCGTTCATCACTGTTTTTGCTGACCTCCATCGCCCGGATGAGCAGGACCTCTCAGGCGCTCACCCAAGGCTGTTCCTCACCTCCCGCCTCCGGCTGCCCTGTGCCCCTGGGAAGAAAATCACTGTGCAGGGCCCATGCTCGGGAGCTGGGTTATGTTTGCCCTTCTGGAGGACAGAGCCTCTGCAGAAATAACGTGGACTTTCTTATGCATGGGGGCTGTATCTCTTGTCCCCTATTTATTTGTTTATTTATTCAATTATATCAGTGTGAACATATAAACACTATTTTATACTTTGGGTTATAAACCAATACTACCTCATCCTGTTGCTCAACGTGGCCCAGCTTTGGCCATCGAGAGTTCTTCTGGCTGATTCTTTATCCTTTGACATCCCCATCAGTGTGTGTGTGTGTGTGTGCACGTGCATATGTGTGCACATGTGTGCATACATGTGGATGAGCATGTATTTGTGTGTGTTTATGTATGTGTGCATGTGCATGTATGTGTTATGCACGTGTATGCATGTGTGTGTGTGTATGTGTGTCTGACTGTGTGTGTGTGTGTGTTCAGCCCTGTGTTTCCTTCTAGCACTACAAGATGCTCTAGGCTCAGCTTGCATATTTCTTGTCCTGGTTCTAGAATCAGCCATTACCCTAAAACTTCCTGCCTACTGGGGATTGGTATTAGAAACCAAGATCTGGGCACTGGGTATGCTTGTCTCCCTTGAGTGTCTTTGCTTCTAGGCCTTCTCAGCCAACAGAGAAAAGGTTCATATGTGTATATTGATCATATTATAAGTCACACACAAATGAGTGAACATTTCTCTCTGTACCTGTGAGTATCTATATTAAGTACAGGTAGGTCCATCCTGGTGCCTCCAGCTCTGCTCCATCACCCCATGGATTGCTCTCCTGCCTCATCCTCATTCCTGCAGTGAGAAACCTGCCTTCCCCACCCCCTGTCCAGTCATTGAATTCCTCAGTTCCAGTTAAATGCGCTGTGATGAGCAATCTCATGTCACACAACGTTATCAACTAGAGTACACTTATTCTGTGTACTTTTCACCTTTAGTTTTACAGACTCTATTTTTTCCAAAAATTACAGAGTTTTATACCTGTTCTCTATTTTTGTTTTTAACTTAAAAAAATTTCTGTAACTTCCAGTTGAAATGTCATTCTAGGTCCATAAGCAAGGTCACTCTCCGTTCCAAACAAACATTACACATTGACATTAAAATAAACTTGTCTTAAAGAAGCATTATACTTTGAGAGGTGAAAGAAAGTGGGCAGAGACTTTGTCAGGATCTGGGAGCTGGATTTGGAATATCACTCAAACCTCCACAGACTGTGAAGTGCATTTCTAAGACCAGGTTTTGAACTTGAACATGAGAGGGCTGAGTGAGAGATTTAAACAAAAACAAAAACTGCTAGGGAAAGAAGAAACACAAAAGGAGGAAGGGGACAAGGCTTAGAAGAGAGATAATGCCACTGTGGTTACAAAAATCAACAAATAATAATTGAGTAAATTCAAAATTACTTTAAAAAGTGCTTAGCATACTAAAATCCGTAAAACACTTTAAACTACACAAACAGGAAACTACCACACAGAACAAAAGGGCAGACATAAATGCAGAAGAGTGAAAAGTAGTCTTTTACAAATCTCGAAACTAGAAAGTATAGATGGAAAACAACATTAACTCAATAAATGCCATCAAAGAGAAATTACTGAATTTGAATATAATATGAGGAATTCCAATGAAGTAAATGCATTCCTATTGAAATATACCAACTTTTTATCTTTTTATCAATTATGTTTCTTCTCAAAATTTTAATCATAATTATTTTTAAGTCTTTCCCTGTTAACTGCTTCTTTCTGCATCTAGTATGAAAACCAAAAATAAAATTCTAAGGCCCCACCAACCATCTGAATGGACCCCTCCTCTTGGCCAAGGGCATTCCAAAGTTAATCTGAAAAAATAGTTTGGCCATAAAGGAAGGGAGGGTCAGACATGCCTCATTATACTCCCTTTTGAAATCCAGGAAAAGCTGACCAGCATTAACATCAATACAGATCTTAAGTCTGATAAGAAACATTTACAACCTATTCTCTGTGAAGCCTGCTACCTGGAGGCTTCATCTGTCTGCCTGATAAAACCTGGGTCTCCACAACCCGTTATAATCCAGACATTCCTTTCTACTGATAATAACTCTTCCAAGCAATTGTCAATCAGAAAATTTTAAAATCCAATTATGAGCTGGAAGTTCCCCGACTTCAAGTTGTTCTACCCTTCCAGATGGAACCAATGTACATCTTCCATGTATTTGACTGATATCTCATGTCTCCCAAAATGTCCAAAATAAAACGGGGCTGTACCCTGATCACTTTGGGGACATGCTCTCAGGATCTCCTGAGGGCTGTGTGATAGGCCGTTCTCAGATTTGGCTCAGGCCTGTCATCCCAGCACTTTGGGAGGCCAAGATACCTTTTTTTTATTTGTTTATTAAACAAAACATGTCATTCTTTTTGGCAAAGTGACCTATGAAATAACATTTAAAATAGAGTCTTTCTCTCAGGTGGAGTTCATTGTGTCAAGGGTGCCCTGAAGCTCTCGGGGGTGCTAGAAATTGAACGTATATTGCTCTGCATGGTAGTTACATGAGTGTGCACATAAAAATGGATTTGTCTGTACTCTGAAGATTTGTGTTCCATGCCGGCTCTATCACATCTTATTTTAATAATAATTAATGAACAGATAAATCAGAAGAAAATGTGCTTAATAATTTACAAGAAACTTTTCCTATTTGTTGATTGCATTGGTATCAGTAAATAATTCAATTGTAATTAGACACACAACATTTGTATTAGAAAGACCATAAAATGGAACAACACGTGGAAGGAATGTTTTTCATGTCCTCAGAAAACAACAACAAAAAATCATTTCAAACTCCAAATTAATTATCTGAGTTCCTACGAATGAATGATTATCAAATCATAAGAATACAATTGCATATCCTGACATACACAGGGTAGCATTTTTACAAATCATTTTAATTTTTCTCCTGGAAAGTACACATGCAAATGAGGACACTAACGACAACAAAACAAACCTGTGTATTCAACCGAGTGAGAGGGGGAGGAAGCTCAAACCTCTGGGTGTGTGTAATTGTTTTCCAAAGAGCAAAGCTGGCAGGACACATGCAGGAACGGAGAGGGACGCCTGGAGGGGAACGAGACCTGGGACGGAGCAGTGGCGCCCAATCCTACACAGTTCTGTTTCAGGGCAGGGGAGCCCCAAAGCGGGCAGAGGCTGGGAGGGTTCTTGGCTTCCTTCAGGAAAGAATGCAGGGGCAAGCTGGTGATAAGAGTAGAAGGTGGAGTACCGCTTTCTTAAAGAGGCCGTGTTACAGCTCTGCTGACACTACAGCTAGTGACTGCTCCTGCAGGACTACCCCATAGACAGAGAGCAGCAGCTCAGCGCAGGGCCACAGTCCTATTTATACCCACTTTCAATAACATGCAGATTAGGGGCTGGTTTAGGCAGAAATCTCTAGGGAAGGGGTAGTCACTTTGGGGTCCCTGGGTCATCCCGAGTATTGCCCTGGTGATGGTGAACTGACAGGGGGCGCTGGTGGACATGCCGTTGGAAAGCTGTCTTTGTCTCAACCCTGTGTTAGATGGTCCTCAGTTTGGTCCTGTGTCTGAACCCCACCTCTGGAGTTGGTCCTGCCTCATATCTCAGCATCAGAAAGTGTTCATTTTCAGAGGCAAGGGTCCCACCTCCTGGAGGAACTGCTCGGTATTGTGATACACTGCGGACATGCTGATTGAAGAAAGGAGGCTGATTAGAGAATGGATATTTCCAGGATCAAGGGGGCTAGAGGGAGACCCTCAGGCACAGCAGCCTCCTCTCCAGAACATGACTGGAGGGCAGCAGCCACCTTGGAGGAGATACTAGGGCCGGATGCAGAAACCCTCATGAATCAGGTGTGGCTATGAGAAACAAAGTGTCTCCAGACAGAGAAGCCCCAAGTTACATAAATGAGTTTTTGCAATAGGAGTAAATATCTAAGGAAGCCAATGAGCTGAGAAATCTGGAAGTTCTTTCCATCACTGTCTCTCCATGACTGTGCTTCTCAGAGCAAGTTTAGGAAAATGAAACTTATTTATGTGTGAATTTTAAAAATAAATAAACATAACTTCTACAAACATGGTCTAGGACAGGCTTGTTCAACCTGCAGGGCACATGCAGCCCAGGACGACTTTAAATGTGGCCCAACACAAATTCATAAACTTTCTTAAAACATTATGAGATTTTATTGTGATTTTTTATTAGCTCATCAGCTATTGTTGGTGTTAATATATTTTATGTGTGGCCCAAGACAATTCTTCTTCTTCCAGTGTGGCCCAGGGAAGCCAAAAGATTGGACGTGTCTGGGTTAGGGCAACCTGTAAGAAAGAGAAGTAATGCTCCTTTAGATATTAGAAACATGCAAAAAAAATCCACAGAGAAAATAAAATTACAATCCAACACTCCAACATGAATTGAGAAAAACGTTATTATAACACAGTAAAAGTCAGACAAATACAGCACAATGTAGAAATATAAGATCTAAATAAGGAGAGTTTGACAATAGGATTTGATGTCTGCACAATGTGGGAAGGTGAAATGAGGGCTGATGGTCTTAGAAAAAGTGTGGATAAAGGCAACATCATTTCAGGAATGAAGGCTGCACCTGAGAAGCTCAGGGAGGGGGTGAACCGTCACCACCACCACCAACCTCAGCCTCACAGTAAGTCCTGGGGGCTGGGATGGGAACGGTGGATGGACCCGAACAGTAGGGATCCCAGACAACAGATATACAAGAAAGCAAGCTGGTGCAACAGACAACTAATTTAAGTTATTGAAAAAGACAACTAGTGCAGGGAAACAGAATAACTATTTAATGTAAAATTCAAAATATATTCTGAAGATAGAAGGCTTAAATCTGCTTACTGAAAGAGCACACCATAGTCTACTGAGAATTGACCAAAATAAACATGACCATCGAGCTCATGGATGTATAAAGTAGAAAAACTATGTAACAATTAAGAAAAAGGCCTTTGAAGAGCAGACAAAAAGCTCACATAGAATTTGAGGGAGGGAAAATATGTCTTTTGTCAACTGGTGACAACCACCTTTGATGACAACTGCACAGGTGCTTGTGGAAAGGAGGTTGCAGTGAGGATCTCATACACGGGAAAGTACCTTTCAGCTCTAAAGGCCACGACCATAGAGTGATCATCAAACAGGAAACTGAACATTGCTCTCAGGAATACCAAGCATTGCTCATGGGAATACCAAACATTGCTCACGGGAATACCGAACTTTGCTCGCAGGAATACCGAACTTTGCTCCCAGGAATACTGAGCATTGCTCACAGGAATACTGAACTTTGCTCATAGGAATACCAAGCATTGCAAACAGGAATGCAAAACGTTGCTCCCAGGAATACTGAATTTTGCTCCCAGGAATACCGAAGGTTGCTCCCAGGACTACCGAACGTTTCTCCCAGGAATACTGAGCATTGCTCACACAAGCCTTGAGAAAATTGCTAGAGAAAGAACTGAAACCACCAAGTGAGGACAGGAGTTTTTAAGAAAATAAAATACTGCCAATGAGCACTAAATAGGCCTAAGGTCAGCCTCAAACAAAAGCCAAGGAGAAAATGAGTGGAATTATGACCATTTCATTATATTTTCCAGCAGTGCAATTAGGCAACAAAAATTGGGAGAAGAGATAAAGAGAGATTTTTTAAGATGGGTTAGTTTATGTATTTCTTATTCAGAAAATAATTATTTTCATGCAGTAACAATGCAATTACACGAAACACAACAAATACTGTACAATAATGTAAAATTGTAATGATTTTAATAATAAATATCACTACTTAAATCCTATATAAAATATGAGCAAACAGGACCCAGCATTAAAGTAACAATACATCACAACCAAGTGAGATTTAGTCCAGCAGTGAAAAAATAGTGTGATGTTAATAAATTCCTCATATTAATAGAACTAAGAAGAAATATAGCATGATGCTGATCATGGAATTAATAACATTTAATGACTATACTTAGAGAAAGTACTCAACATAGAAGGCTGTGGATATAATAGAAATGGAATTAAATACATTTGTTTTACCCCCAAATAATATCATCAAGCTTTATGAATTAAAACTTAAAACATTTCTTCTAAAACTAGTATTATCATTATTTAATGAAATAAGAAAAGCAGACATGAGAGAAAACATGATGTAGTAATTCCCATTTAAGGGAATTTATCATGTAGACATTCTTGCACATGCACTGTGACAGTTCATTTTATGCGTCAACTTGAAGGATATTTTTGCATGGGATTAACATGTCTTTATTTATTTATTTTATTTTTGCAGATCACTGCTAATTACATAGAAGCTACTAGCCAAAGCCAAAATCAATGAGGTTCATACAAATAAGAATCAAATGCCGTATTCAAAGCTGTAAGAGGATATCCTCATGCTCAAGCGATGAAGGCTGGGGTGAGTACGTCTGAACATTGTATTTCAAGTTGTTAAAGAGCTTTGGGGCCGCACAATGTTCCCTTGCATCCAGGAAGTCAAAGAGCTCCTACGTGCAGTCCTCCTGTGTGTGATGGAGAGATACAGGCTCATGGCAAATTTGCGTGTCGTCCTTGTGCAGGGGCCATGTTAAGGTTCTCTGTGCTCTTCTGACCTTACTACATGTGCTGCTGAAGCCATCCCGAGATGAACGTTTAAATCAGTGAATGCTGAGTCAGCAGATAGCTCCACTAATGGGGGTGGTCCTCATCCTATCAGTTAAAATCTTGAATAGAACGATGAAGACTGACCTCCCTGGAGCAAGAAAACTTCCCCAGCAGAAGGCCCTCAGAGGACACCGCAGCACTGGCTCCCCTGCAGCCCACGCTGGACATTGCCGACTCCCCAGGCTCCACAATCACATGAGCCAATTCCTTGTCATCTCTGTCACCTATCTATCTAGCTATCATCTACCTATCTACTACCTGTCTATTACTTAGCTTTCTATCTACCCACCATCTATCCACCTGTCACCCACCCTATCATCCATTGATTATCCATCATCTATCTACCTATCTATCTACTACCTGCCTACCATTTAGCTTTCTATCTACCTACCATCTATCCACCCTCCATCCATCTCTGTCATCCAATGATTATCTATCTACCTATCTATCCATCTATCATCTACCTATCTACCACCTGTGTATCATTTAGCTTTCTATCCACCTATCATCTACCCACCTGTCATCCATCTCTATCATCCATCAATCATCTATCTATCTACCATCTATCTCTCTACTACCTGTATATTACTTACCTTTCTATCTGCCTATCATCTATCCACCTGCTGTCTCTATAATCCATTGATTATCCATCTATTTTCTATCCTTCTATCTATCTATTTATCTATCTATCATCTATCTACTACCTGTCTATCATTTAGCTTTCTATCTGCCTATCACCTATCCACCTGTCATCTATCTCTATCTTCCATCAAACATATATCTATGTCTATCCATCTATCTATCATTTATCTACTCCCTATTATTTAGCTTTCTATCTACCTATCATCTATACACCTGCCATCTATCTCTATCATCCTTTGATTATCCATCAATTATCTATCTATCTATCTATCATCTATCTATCTATCTATCTATCTATCTATCTATCTATCTATCATCTATCTATCTATCTATCATCTATCTACTACCAGTCTATCATTTAGCTTTCTATCTTCCTATCGTCTATCCACCTGTCATCTATCTATCAATCATCTACCATCTATCATCTACATCTCTCTACCTGTCATCTATCTATCCTCTATCTATTCACGTGCATTATTTTGGTTCTGTTTCTCAGAGAAATACAAATTAACACACATTAAACGGCAGAGGTACAGGATTGCATATTGCTGGATTCTATTAGAAATAACCAAATGGCATCAGCAGGGGTCTGTATAGTCAGCCCCTGGCAAGCCCGGTGGCCCAGCCTGTGCAGCAGAGGCCCTGGGGTCCAGCAGGTGCTGCTGCCTCCCTGTGCCTCTGTCTGTCTGTCTGGCTGTGCTGGAGGGGTTGGTGGAGGCTGGAGGCTCCCGGCACAAGCACCTGCTGGGACTTTCTCCTGAACCTTGGAAGGCAGCTCCGCCCAGGCACAGGCAATGGAGAGGTGGGGGACACGTGGCCCCTTTCTGAAGGATAGCCCTCCGTCAAGAGGGAACAGGACTCTGGGAAACAGGGTCCAGCTCCTGCCCTTTGGGGCCATAGCTGAAGTGCGTGCTGCTGGGTTTGCAGTGCGACACCTGGGGCTGGTTTCTAGGGTCTACACTGGCAACTGGCTCATACCGCGGAGTCTTAGTGACTTACCCCTTCCTGCCTTTCTCTCAGATCCCTCCCAGATACAGCCTGGGCGTCCAGTCTTGTCTCCAACTTTGCTTCCCTGAGAACCCACATAAGACATCATGGAATGGTTTAAAAGGATTGGAGAGCTCTCTGTGTGCGGATATGGGTATATTTTTCAGTGAAAAAAAGAAATGCCCGACCCAGGACAAATGTGCTGTTTGGGAAGAAATGTACCCACTTACGCTGTTGTACTCTTCTGGAGCTGCTTGAGGAAACTTGGAAAGCGTGTGTAAGAAACTAACAGAGGAGTGGCTGGGCGCGGTGGCTCACGACTGTAATCCCAGCTCTTTGGGAGGCCGAGGCAGGTGGATCACATGACGTCAGGAGTTTGAGACCAGCCTGGCCAACATGGAGAAACCCTGTCTCAACTAAAAATACAAAAACTAGCCAGGTGTGGTGGCGCATGCCTGTTATCCCAGCTACTCATGAGGCTGAGGCCGGAGAATTGCTTGAACCCAGGAGACGGAGGTTGCAGTGAGCCAAGATCGCACCGCTGCACTCCAGCCTGGAAGACAGAGTGAGGCTCCATCTCAAAAACAAAACAAACAAACAAACAAACAAAAATTAACAGAGGACAGGGCACAGGGCTTGAGGGTGGTCGTTTGCTCAGACTGTGTAACCAAACACTGCAACAGGGGGCACTCAAGCAGCACGAATTTTTTCTTTCTAGGTTCTAGAGGCTGGAAGTCTAAAACCAAGGTATCCTGGGGTGGGTCCCGGTCCCTCCCCGACCTGTCAGGGCTTGCAGGCAGCTGTCCTCTCTCTGTCCCTCCACGTGGGATTCTTCCTCTGCAGCCGCCTGTGTTCTAATTTCCCGTTAATATAAGACACGGGTTGGCTATATTGTATTGGGACCCACCCATATTATTTCATTTTACCTTAATCACTGCTGTAAAGACCCTGTCTCCAAACACAGTCACATTCTGGGGCATGTTAGGACTTAAACGTGTGAATTTTTGGGGGGCACAATTCAATCACAACAGTGGAGATGAAAATATGACTTCTAAATTCTTACCTTTCTAAATTTTGATTTTTAAAGCATATATGTATTTCTGGGTAAACTATCACACTGAGGAAATATTAACATAGAAAAGGAATTATTGCACGCTGTGGAAAGCATGCTTCTCTTGCATCTACTTTATCTCTTTTCACATCTTTATCAGAAATTCTGAAAGCATAACACTATGGCTGAAAGTCATTCTTCTGGTTGAATTTCCCAGGTGGACAGCCTGACCTTGCCGTCCCCCAACCTCTCTTCCGGAGCCGTTATCCCAAACTGCCAGTGGCAGCCATTGCTGTGCTTCTGCCAGAGGCTTCCTCTAGCTGCAGGAAGTCACTGGGCTCAGGAGGGAGAACACACACAGTGTTTTAAGGACATCTCTCTTTAGTCCTCAGGATAACAGGGCAGGGGTTAGGTGTCTGTGGCCTCTTGTTCTTACTCCCACTTGATTGCAATTCAGAGACGACAGAGTTCCCAAAATTATGAACACACTTATGGGCAGAAAAGGGTTGCTATGTCAGGAAAGGTGATGAAGCCTGATTCTCATGTGGAAATTGGTTTCTTGCTACATCGTGGGGACAAGAAGGAAATTCTTTGTCTGGAACTCAAGGGGTCCTCTAGGATCCTCTCATTGGCTGCTTCACTCACGGAGACCCCTGTCAACAGGTGATTGCAATGGCTGCTGTCTGACCCAGGCACCGTAACCAGAGCCTCACTCCTCCTGAGAGATGCCGATCTTACTGACCCCACTGGCAAACAATAAAGACCAAAGAAACTGCTGCTGGGGTTGAGGGACCTGGAGCAGCAGATGGGACTGAGGATAAAAATGAATTGCAAGTATGGAGCCAGAGCCAGGGCCGTGGGAAGGATCATTTTTATTCTGTGAATCAGCCTCTTTCATTGTCTTTTTAGCTAAAGTAATTGTAACTTTCTGCCTCTTTAAAGAATCAGTAGCAAGACAGATTGAATGTAATGTAGGGCAAGAGCCTCTCCACTTGCAGACCTCATTGCTCTGTGCACCTATTGGCTTCTACCCTCTGCACTGGGACCTGCAGTCCTGCCGGAGGGATCTCTCTGGCTGCAGGAAATCCTTGGCCTGCCAAAAGTCCCAGAGAGCTACAGCCCCAAGATGCAGCCCTCGCAAATGACAGATGGAACTTAATAGAAAATCACTTCCACTCCCTTGCTCCTACAGTAAGTCACGAGAGTCCTTACCTCTGGGGGTTATTAACCAATGCGAGGGGCCATGCAGGAGTGCCCCAGGGCTCTGAAGCGACCTGTATCATGATCCGGATGGCAGCTGCTTGAGCAGACTCATGGGGCACAATTCATCGAGCTTTACAATGAATATTTTTGCAGCTTTCTGCGTGTATGTTATACTCAATCATTTTAAATTTTAAAAATATAGGTAGGATTCTAATCCATAATACAGAAATTGACTGAACCCAAAGACTAATCCTGCAATGTACATAGAATCCTGTGGAAATAAATACATGGAAAATAAACGGGTAACTTTATAATGTAAGGAGAAATAAAGTGGAAATTCAGTTCTGGAAGCAGGTGATGGCTGGGACTCAGCAGAGGACGAGATTCAGGAGGAGAGGAGCAGATCGCTCCAAATCTGTTTTGAAAGATCTTCAATGGAGGGTTCCCTGATCCTGCTCAAGAACAATGGAGAAAGGTGGAAGAAATGTTAGTAGTCAGCAACCTACGGCCATATCAGAAGGTTCACTCACTGGCTGAAGAATGCCCACCAATGAAGGCAGTAGGGCTTCATGGTGAGAGGTCACTGGGCTGGGTAGACCACAGTGTGATCCATCCTAGATGCAGAGTTCTTAAAAGGATGGCTGACTTCTGAAGCCAACCCCGGTCACCTTCAGCAGAAACGTGGCTTTTGAGCTCCCTCTGGTCATTGCACACAGCAGTAGATGGCAGTTTTCAACAAAAACTTTGTGCAGGGTAGATATTTATCTTTTTTTTCTTTTGAGCAGAGGAAATTTAATGCTTAATTTTTCACCAAACATATGCTTTAATATTTAGTTCATTGCTGCCCAAAGGGCTTATTAAGGAAATCATTGTAGATTTAAACCATGTGACAAACAGCAGCACTGCTGGTCGGGAATATCAATGACTCCATAAACTCTTGATGGCAAGAGGAGCTGAACTTCTTCTCACCCATCTTTTAAATACAGCAAACCTATAATTTCCTGGTTTCCTGCAACTTGCTGGATGCATTTCACAGGCTTCATATGGACCAAGCATACATGTGACCAGCAGCAGCTCCAACAGTCACTGTAGGCAGGCAGTGTCCGACACCAGATGAATGAGTCTGTTCTCACACTGCTAATAAAGACATATGCGAGACTGGGTAATTTATAAAGGAAAGAGGTTTAATGGAGTCACAGTTCCACGTGGCTGGGAAGGTCTCACAGTCATGGCAGAAGGTGAATGAGGGGCAAAGTTATCCCTTACAATGTAGCAGGCAAGAGAATATGTGCAGGGGAACTCCCCTTTTTAAAACCATCAGATCTCACAAGACTTATTTACTATCACGAGAACAGCATGGGAAAGGCCCGCCTCCATGATTCAATTACCTTTTACCGGGTACTTCCCACAACTCATGGGGATTATGGGAGCTACAGTTCAAGATGAGATTTGGGTGGGGACACAGCCAAACCAGATCACCAGGGACCTGACACACCCAGTGTCGCTTCCTCTTTCTCCGGTTACTGAGTGGTGAATTGCTGCTCCTGGAGGTTTGGGTTGTTACACTGTGGGAAGCAAAACTTTGGGGAAGGGAGGGAAGGACTACTAATGCCGATTTTCCGATGCAGGCAGGTATGAGAGTGACGCCTCTCTTCTCAGGGGAAACTGGAACTAGCAAGTGGAAATCTACTACCTCTATCCTGCCTTATTTAAAACACCACTTGGTTAAAATTAATAATAATTTTAAAATGGAGCAAATCCAAAACCAGAAAAGATGTAAGGCAATAGGCGGAAATAAGGATGTATGGTTATCCTACATGTCCATCCATTTTTTAGGATTATGGAGATCGGCAACAAGGACACAGAGTTATCCTATGTGTCTATCTATTACTTAGGGTTATGAGATCAGTAATGGGGATATAGGGTGATCCTACCTGTCTGTCTATTATTTAGAGTTATGGAGATCACTAACTCAGGACTCAACAAGACGTTGTGAAAAGAAAGTCCTCTTATAACAGAGCTAGTGTAAGACAGTGTGTGCATTTTCGGACCCTTTAAACATCTAAATGTTTCCATATATAAAAAGTGTGTGCATATAAAGTGTGTACACACATGCATGGTACAGTTTTAGTAATGAGATCATAATTATTGTTCGCTAACTTATCTGGGTTTCAGATTATGACAGCTTATGAACTTATGACATTTTAACTAAATTAACAAAACCATGAAAGGAGATCTAAAGAGAGACCTAGGAGGGCATGCCAGCTCTATATTCCACTTGCCCCACTACCTCCTCTTCCAGTCTCTCATGCAGAATGAATCCTACTCCAAAAAAATTTCCATACGTGGCTGTATGGAAGTAAATCTTGCTTCTCAAGGAAAAAGATAAAGTACTTCATTTCTTTTATGAAGTTGCATGTTTAGCAAAATGCTTTTTCACAGTGAGCGGTCAATAAACACTTCCCCAAGTGAGCTGTGTGGCTTCTCCCAGCTGATGAAGGCCTACTCATAGCTCCCTTTCCTATTCGACAGCTACTCAGAGATCAGAAAGAGAATCTCATATGTAAATGAAGCATTAGCTTTAAAAAGCCGGCGTTAAAATACATTTAACTAGTTGCTTTGCTAAATTTCAAAACCTTAATGCTGTCTGTTCCTTGTGAAAATAAAAGAAGAAACAGATGAGTAGAAGATAAGATTAATATGTCATACTTTAAGATGCTGAAATTACCATCAGTTAGTAATAACTGTAAATGACAGGAAACGTCACATACATTTATAATTTTTAGCTTGCTTTGAGATCAAAACTTCATTTTTTATTTTCTTTTTTGAGATGAGGTCTTGCTCTGTCACCCAGGCTGTAGTGCAGTGGCATGATCTCAGCTCACTACAACTTCCGCCTCCTAGGTTCAAGCAATTCTCCTGTCTCAGCCTCCCGAGTAACTGGGATTACAGACACCTGCCATCGTGCCCGGATAAGTTTTGTATTTTTGTAGAGATGGGGTTTCACCATGTTGGCCAGGCTGGTCTTGAATTCCTGATCTCAGGTCATCTGACCTACTCGGCCTCCCAAAGTGCTAGGATTACAGTCATGAGCCACCACACCCAGCCAAAACTTCATTATTTTTAAATGTCTCATAGACCATACATAAAATATTAAGGACAAAATTCTTTTCAAAAAGTTAAAATGATTGGAGTTACTCTTACTGCTATTACAATTTAATGAAACACTTTATTAATGATATTAATATGAGATATAAATTTTTAATGTCTAGAAATGGCTTAGGACAATGTTCATATATTTATTTCCTATGATGTTTTATGTTTTTCATTATCAAAGTTTACAATGATGCTTGGAAATCGTTATTTACTTTAAGAAAATTTTAGAGTTAACAAAACATTACCCCAGAATATGTACTTCCTGAGTAAATTGAATTTAAAAAAATATATATGTATAAGCTATATGCAGGTATGTGTGTATTCTATTGTTTCTTCTTTACATCTAAAACTAATTATATCAATTTAATGTTGTAAATTTTCTTCCTATCAATGTAGAAAGCCAAGAAAATGTACAGTATTAGTGACTTTTTTCTCAGTGTTGCTACAAAAAATAAATTATCCTGAAATCTCACTGATGCAAACACAAGGTACAATTGCTTAAATGGACCGAATAAGAGAGAAATACTAGAAGAACCTTATTTCAAAATGAACCTAATCCTCAGTAAAAGCAAAATACAAAACTAAATCCTCCATAGTAATTAAAAAATTTGTTTTGACCAGTGATTATACATTTTAATTTAAAGAGTTTGGAGTTCTTGCATTGTAGGTATATATAAAGGCTATACACTCCAAGACTTGTTGTTTCCAGTATTCACTCATTGAAAAATTCTCAAAAAAGATAATAATTTCTAGCAATAGGTGGAAAGAAAGGGGTCTGGCTTTTTTTTTAATTTTTTTTATTTTTTGACAGAGTCTGGCTCTGTCACCCAGTCTGGAGTGCAGTGGCACAATCTCTGCTCACTGCAAGCTCTGCCTCCCAGGTTCATGCCATTCTCTTGCCTCAGCCTCCCAAGTAGCTGGGACTACAGGTGCTTGCCACCATGCCCAGCTAATTCTTTTTTATTTTTAGTAGAGATGGGGTTTTACCATGTTAGCCAGGATGGTCTCGAGCTCCTGACCTCGTGATCTGCCCGTCTCAGCCTCCCAAAGCACTGGGATTACAGGCGTTAGCCACCACGCCCAGCCTGACTTACATCTTTTAATCATTTTGGTGACACCTCAGGAGAAGACATTCACCATATGTCCAGTTTCCATTAAATGCCATTTTCAAAATAAAAGCAAACCCTTGCTTATCTTCTGTGTTGTAAAATTGTGTGTGGCAGATACAAAAAGCAAACAAAAGACATTCCCAAAGCAAAACCAAACAGAAATAAAAGAAAACATAACAGAAAAAAAACCAGAAATCCTAGCTGCAGACCAGGTAGGAACACTGCCTAACAAGTCACGGAGATGGATGGTTAGTGAACACATAATTCAAGGGAGCTTTATTTTTCCCATGGGAAATGATTTGGGCCAAATGCACCAGATTCCAGCCAACCATCCCCAGATTCTATCATTTTCCTAACAGCACCTGGCCTGGGATTGGCTGCTACAGCCAAAGATTATAACTCAAAAACAGAAACAATTTCTACAAGGACAAAACAAGCATCCAAAGGGTGGGGAGATTGGTTGTTTAAAAAGATTTTAATAATACTTCTCCAGCTCTTCACATAATTGTAGCCTTACTATCCATGCCCCTAGAGTTAAGCAAATGTCACGTTTGTAAAAGGAGGCTTTCTAAAGCCCAGTGGGGCATTTTATCATCCCTAACGTAGCACCACAATCACGCCTATTCCTCATTACTGTTCATACACACAGAAAAGCTATGTTGCACCAGATCTGAAGGTGTCGTTACAGAGCAAATGACATTAATAATCACCCGACAAAGTTTTCCCAAATAGTAGAGGATTGTATACTTTATAAACTGCACTTTCTAAAATTGAGTTACAGACCACATATGTCCAACCAAATGAAATGTCACAGATAATGTATCTGTACTAACAGTTCAACCTTTAACTTTGTAGTTTGCTCAACTATTTATAAATTTCAAAAGGACACACAGATTTTAAAAAATAAAAAAATTTCACTCACTCGAATAATTGCAAGTATATCTCGTATTTCCTCTTTCCCTCTATTTCCCCAAACTGCAAATAATGAAATTTAAAAAAATCTCTGTGTGTAAGAATGCCAGAGAAACACTATGAACCATCAAACCAAGAGTGTGTAATCTCAATATGGGGAGGATTGTAGAGATGCTGACAACACGTTCAGTCTTAGAACAGGAAACCCTATGCCCTGTGATATGGTTTGGATCTGTGTCTCCATCCAAATCCCATGTTGAATTGTAATCCCCAGTGTTAGAGGTGGGACTTGGTGGGAGGTGATTGGCTCACAGGGGTGGCTTCTAATGGTTTAGCACCATCCCCCTAGTGCTGTCTCATTCTCACAATTTGTCGTGAGATCTGGTTGTTTAAAATGTGTGGCATGTTCCCCTTTGCGCTCTCTCTCCTGCTGGCCATGTGAAGATGTGCTTGGTTCCCTTTTGCAGTCCGCCATGATTGTAAGTTTCCTGAGGCCTTTCCTGCCATGCCTTCTGTATGGTCTGTGGAACTGTGAGTCAATTAAACCTCATTTCTTCATAAATTACCAAGTCTCAGGTAGTTCTTTATAGCAATGTGAAAACAGACTAATTCACCCTGCCATAAATATTCTCCTGGGAACATAGAATGAAAACACTCCAAATTCCATTGCTTCAGCAATGCACTGGTATTACCTAAGAAAATCGCCATCAAAGGAATAGACCATAGAACACAAGCACCCTGGGAGGGCTCGACAGTCTCCTATCCTAACACACTTGCCCATTTCAGCATTTTCAGAATGGGAAAAAATGCCTTTAGGGCACAGTGAATATCCTTGTCAAAGACTGAGAAAGTCTGTCAAGATGGTGCATGTTCTATGTCAGATGAGAATTTGTGAGACAGAAATTGTATGTTTGATGAGTTGAATTCCAAGTCTCCTTTTATCATATTTTGTACGGAACATTCATTCAATGAAAGAAAATCATCAAATCCCTAGGTTTGGGACACAAACATTAACAAAAGGCACCATCTGTTCCTGAAAGAACTAATGGGATGGCTTAGTCAAGAAGTGGGACGTCAGCTACAGTGACAAAAATCCCCATGTCTTGGTGGACTCATGAGAGAGGTGTATTTCCCTGTCATGGTTCATGTCCACGTGGGTTGATGGAGACGTTTAGCTCATTAAGGACACTTAGGGCCCCTGGCTCGGGACCATCTCAAGGCATATTTTCCATTGTCCAGCAGGAGGAAGAAAGAAATATAGAAGATCTTCCCTAGCACTTAAAGTGACCCTTTGGAAAAAACGTCTCTTAGGCTTGCTCACATTTGACTGGCAAAGCAAGTCACATGGCTGCACCCAACTTCAGAGGTGGCAGAGTAGACGTAAAGTTGTCAGCAACCCAAAGAAGTAAGAGATGCCAACATTGGTTTCTAAGTCAGCTGCAGAGGGCTCTCCCCTCCACTATCCTCCTCCCTTCCTCTCTCCTCCCCTGCCCTCCTTCATTCCTCTCCCCTCCCTTCCTTCTCTCCTTCTCCATTTCCTCCTTCTCTTTCAAGCTACACAGAAGACCACTTTTAGAAGCCAA
Organism: Symphalangus syndactylus; assembly: GCF_028878055.3. Classification (NCBI taxonomy): domain Eukaryota; kingdom Metazoa; phylum Chordata; class Mammalia; order Primates; family Hylobatidae; genus Symphalangus; species Symphalangus syndactylus. Next base: position 7,450,595 of record NC_072432.2, on the reverse strand, counting down.
AATATAAAAGTTAGAATGTAAATAGAAAAATTGAAATCATTTGTAATAAAATAGACAGTGTCCTGGACACAGATGCCCTCTCCTTACCTGAGTCTGTCCTGAGGGCAAGGTTTACTGAGTGCACGCCCTTACTGTTTTCTCCAGCTGTGATTGTGAAATCTGAAACTGAAAAGAAAAAACAACCAAATACTTATCCGTAAAAGATTATTTCAGGGACCGCCTGTAAATATTTCTTGCTATTGATTGTATTCTGCAATCCACTTATTTGGGGAGCTGATTTTGGCATCACCCTCATTTTGTCACTCCTATTCATTGCTGTGTTCACCACACCCTCTGCAAGGCTGTATGTCCCACAAGCACCACTGCATGCCCTGTCCAGATCTTTCAGAACCGGGTTCTCGTTCATGTTCAAAGCCTCCATTTACTGTCTGATAAGAGTATCAAAACTGTTTTTATTTGAATCTGCAATGGCTGTGCAAAACTGCTTAACTATGCTTAGAACATGTGGTTATGGTTTAAGACAATCTAACCCTGTAAATGTTCAAGAGTATGAGTCTCACTAAGTCATTTACTCAGACGCAGACTGTGGGAGGTTAATTAGCAATAAACTGATGGCATCCCATGCCTCCACTGGGAAAGAGGAAAGTGTCAGGGATGAAGAGCTGTTTTTTTTCAAACTCTTAGAGGAAAAACAATTTCGAAAAATTCAAGTCCTAGGAAAGAGAAGTCAGCAGAAAATAATTTCTCTAAGAGTCAAAAATTGAACCTGCGACATTCAGAGTTCTGTTTCTTAGTAACAGTGACTAGGAAGGTTGTGCTGGTGTTATGTGTCAACATGGGTACGCTTTCAAAAACCACTAAGAATAAAATGAGCCAGAAGCAAGTTAGATTCACTTGAGTGAGATTGAAAGGATATAATGCATTTTTTGTTAATGAAGATCTTGGGGGAGAAAGTGGAAAAGAATGGAAAGGAGGTTGAGCGTGTGTCCTGTAAGTATAAATACTGACGCCAAAGTTACAGGTGTGCGCATGGGAGCCAAATTCTGCAAGCCCCGAAACCAGAACGTAGGCAAGATAGAACATAAGAGGATGTAATGGACTCATGTTAAAAAATAACAGGTAATAAGTAAATGCCAGTGACAGGATAATAAATGTGTATAGATGGCAAGCTAGGAGGAGATGTTGCCATAGAAACAGAACTTAAGAAAAGAAAGAGTTGATAACTCCTCTTGAAAATGGTAGAATGATTAGGCTGGAAAGTGTGCAGGTCACTAACAGCCATCTTCATTTCACCACGCATATTTCCTGCACCTCCCGACAGCGGCACCATCCTCCCACACAGATGCTGTCACGGGAGGAAGAATAAACAACAACGTAAAATAGAAGAAGAGAAGAAAAGGAAGACCATGGCACACTGATGATGCAAAGAGAGAGAAACATTTATCCTGAAACCTCCTAACTTTATGTCTGTAAACTTAACAACTGCTACCTAATTTTTAGTAGAATAGTAATTTTATTTTATTTTTTAAATGGCATAAACCCACTGTAGATATTCAAGCAAGAAAAATAATAGAAGCAAGACACAATACATTATCCCCAATTTTAACACCAGAATTTTTATTAAGTAATTTTTATTAGATAATTATTAATCAAGCAAATCTTGCTGTGTGTCTGTGTGTCTGTGTGTGTGTGTGTGTTTGCGTGCTTGAGTTTGTGTAAATCAAAATTTAAAGTCAGGTAGATAAATGATGTGAGAGACAAAGGAAGAGCCATTCTTCAATAATAAAAGGAATTGGAGTCTACATGGTATTTTAATATTTGATTTTAATTTTACTAGAATTCTGTATCACGACAAAAATTAACTTAAACTGAAAGCATAATTGAACTTTAAGGAAATGTTTCTTCCTAACAAGATATTTCCTAAGTTACCAATCTCAGGATAGAAGGAAGTGTAAGGAAAAACATAAAGATTATGGCCAGGCTGGTGGGTAACTGTAATCCCAGAACTTTGAAAGACCAAGGCAGGCGGATTACTTGAGCCCAGGAGTTCAAGGCCAGCTTGGGCAACAAAGGGAGATTTTGTCTGTACAAAAAATTTAAAAATTATCCTGATGTTGTGGTGTGCACCTGTAGTCCGAGCTGCTTAGGAGGCTGAGGTGAGAGAATGGCTTGAGCCCAGGAGGTTGAGGCTGTAATGTGCCGAGATCACACCGCTGCACTCCAGCCTGGGTGACAGAGCAAGATCCTGTCTCAAAAAAAAAAAAAAAAAAAAAAAAAAAAAAAAAAAATTAAAAATTAAAAAAAGAAGAAGTGTGAATTATATGCATTATAGTTATCGGTTTCTCTACATATGTGATTGTTGTAAGGGAAATTCAGGACATTGAACGCCTAAATCTTTCTCCCCTTCTCTGTAATTCCTGAATTCTTGGTTCTATTATTTTGTTTCCACTGCCGACGTGTATGATATCTCTGTTACTTCTGTGACCAAAATGCCCTTAATTATCCAGGACAGCTTTATGTTTACGTGCTCAGTATTCATCTCTTTGTCACAGTTTCTCCAATCCGAACTTGAGTTTTTCACTGCGTTTAATTGGCTGGGGTTTGTCATTGGGTTGGAGCTTCTGATGGAATCAGTGCGCCTTTGCCTGTGATTCTTTGTGGCTGAGAGTGGCTGCCTGCTTTGCTGAAACTTTGGACCTGGATGAAAACCCAGCTGGATGCAATATCCCTGCACAATCACGTTTATTCCTCAGAATTACGTGGGGGCTGATCGTGTCTTCTGGCATGGACTGCTGCTGGGAAACGTCGGATCTAAACGAACCCACCCTTTCACATGCCAACACCACAGCTTAATGGAAATTTAGACCATTCAATCATTTACTAGGTTAGCCAAAAAAAAAAAAAAAAAAAAAAAAAAAAAAGAAGAAGAAGAAGAAGAGGAAGACCACAGTCTCAGCAGCTTAAACAGCAGAAATATATTGTCTCACAGTCCTGGAGGCTGGAAGTCTGAGATCAAGGGATGGCCAGGGCTGGCTCCTCCCAGGGTCTCTCCTTGGCTTCCAGATGGCATCTTGTCCCTGTGTCCTCACAGGGTCACCCTTCCGCATTTGTCTGTGTCCTAATCTCCTGTTTTGTATAAGGACACCAGTCACCTTGGATTAGGGCCGCCCCGACAGCCTCATTTTACTTTACTTCCTCTTTCAAGACATCAGCTCTGCATACAGTCTTTGAATGCAGTCACATTCTGAGATGCTAGCGGTTAGAGCTTCAACATACACACTCTGGGGGGACATAGTTCCGCCTGTACCAGGCAGCGCATGCAATTCCCAAAGGGTCCTGAATCTAGCCAGCAGAGAAGGACGTCTTGTGTGATGAGTTTGTCTGGGCCGAGCCTTGTCTGATCCATCTACTGCAGCATGTGGTTGGAGCTTACAGCAGAGTCCTCCACACCCAGACACCTACTCGCCCAGGGCACATTCCTCCACATCCAGGCACCTGAACTCCCAGGTCAGATTCCTCCACTCCCAGGCACCTGCACACCCAGGGCGGATTCCTCCACTGCCAGGCACCTGCGCGCCCAGGGTGTCTGTCTTTCTCCTTGCTGGCAGCATCTCCCATTCTTTGCTATTGTATTGATCAGATCTGCCATGGTGATCTTTAGGTCGTGCGTGTGAATCTCTACGTTGTTTCATCATGTCATTTAAAAAATCTCTTCGTTACCTAACTTCATACTGCTATTACATTTTTATCTACCATGAACTGTCCTTGTGGATTTCATTCAAATTCTTGTTTTTTTTCTATTTTATGTAATGAATTAATTCTATTTTGCCTGCTTTCATTTTTTTCTTTGACTGTCTTTGATTCTTTTCTTACAGTGCACTTATGTAATTGTTAAACCACAATTTTCATATTTCCAAGCTTGGGCAACTCTGTTCAGACCATTCTTCATCCTCTTGCTTCAGACCTCATTTCATGTAAGCAACACTGTCTAAAGTTCCCAAGGGATTGAGGTGGGTTGTCCTTGGCTGGAGCCATTTGTCTGGTTTAGTAGGAAGCCATGGACTCTTCAGTTCAGCCACAGAGCGCACTCCCACGGGTCTTCCCCCTCTGTGTCCATCTCCCTCTGTCAGTGGTTCCCCTACAACTCAACTCATCCGGAGAGAGGAAGGGAGGACACTCGGGTCTTCTTCTCAGATTTGGGTCCATCTACATAAATTCTCAGATTATTTTTACTGTCTAGGGACTACATGGGCTTTTATTTTTTCTTTGGTTTGGACCAGTCTTAATTTCATTAGTGAGTTTTGGAGAAAACGTCTGTTTTGTACCTTTATTTCAACTCCATTCTGGGAAACAAATACATTACTATATTCTGTCCTGTTTATACATACCATTTATTCCTCACAATGATATTTTATAGATATTATTATTATTTCGATTTACCAAATAAAAATAAGCCTTGTGGATTTTCAATAACTTACTCAAAGAAAATCATGAGGTAAATGAAAAAAAATAAAAACCTGGCTACTATTTTATTCTGAAACTTCTGAACTTCACCACTACATTAAGAACATTCTCTTGGAAAAAAATTAAATTTAAATATATGGTGCTTTCTATTGTACATAGGAAGAATTTCTAGTGGATGCAATAAAGTTTTTTTCTTGCTCAGGTAATGAAGGGTAGTGTTAGCAGAATACTGATACTAATGTTATTTATAATAGTAATAGCAATACTCCATTTATTAAAATAATGATTCCATGTGGCAGAAGTGGAATTGAACTTTTTCATATAAATAGTTGTTTGTTTCATGACTCAAATTTAAAACTAAAAATAATAAAATGTTATAGTCATAATGACACCAACTTAATACACATTTTAGAATATAAAATTTCACATTGGGACAAGAAATAGATTAAATAAATATACAAAATTCCGTAATGGAGTGATTTTTTACACATTCTTAAATTACTCGAAAGATAGTATGAAATCATTAATTTCATAATTATGAAGAACAAAATCTTCATATTTCATAATCTTTACACAGCTTGCTCAAATTATAATTTTATATAAATTTATAAATTGTGTTTTGTATTTCTCTCCTTTTATTTGCTACATACAAATTGTACAGGTAGGTTTTAAAAAGGTTTAATTCACTGACTAAAATTTACAAATACATAAAAACTAATTTTATTTAGTCATTGTGCTACACACACACACACACACACACGATGGCTTATGAAACCACTTGTAAATCCCAGCAAAAATGTTCCTGTGTTTCAAAATAGAAAAATTATAATGCACTTGCAATTTTCCTGTTATGAATTGACTAATGCAGGATTCAAATAATTTTCACTTTTTGTTCTATGAATATTTAGGTCTCTGCATCAGCTATCTTGCTCTGTTCCCCAGGCCAGGCTCAGGCATCCACCCTTGTCCAGCTGCCTGTCATCTGCACGAGTGTTCTAGGATGACCTGCTCTGAGCTGATCCAGCTGGGCTGCCTGTGGTCTCTCCTCCTGCAGCCAACTAACCAGAAGGAAGGGTTATCAGCAGAAGCAAGGCCCACATGACAGCAAATGAAACCTGCAAGACAGCAAGCAGAAGAGAATGACCTCCAGGGGCCAGGTGTGGAAGTGACACAGGGACACTCAACCATTCTGTTGTCAAAGCGAGTTCAAGCCTGATTCACAGGTGAGAAAATAGAATCCCCCTTGGGACTGGAGGAGCTGCTCCCGTTGAAAAAGCTTCATTGATTATGGCTGTCAATGCGATTGATCTACTATCATCCACCTCTGGCTTTAACTATTCACTTTCTGTGATGTAATCACATGCTTCCAAGACCTTCAAAAGTCCCATTATATTACCATATCAGGATGAAGCTTCAGGACCCTACCATCACCATCAGCCACTTCTCTGGGGTAGAATAAGCTGATCTTAGCAGCGGCTGATCTCTGTCGTGTAGTCACCTTGAATGTACAATGGTGAGAAAGAATAACCACAATAAGGACCTCCACAGAAAGAAACACTTGCAAGGATGGAGAACAGAAGCACGGAGCAGTCACTGGTCCTTAGTAATTCTGAAATCCACAGGGCAAATGCTGGCAACTCCAGCAGAGAGCATTGCACTTTGATTTGGGCCTCATTGACCCCCAGAGCCATTCCTCAATCCGTTGGTCTGCATGGCTCCTGGGTTCACACTCTGAGATGTCGTTTCTTCTCCATCACCTTATGTGGCATCTGGATTTCTGAAGAAAGGAGCCATGTCCGTGGCTGGGTAGATTTCTCAGTCTGCCCCCTACCCCAGGAGAATCTGGAAGCCTGCAGTTCTCTTTGTGTTTGGGGTAATTTCAGTGCCTTTCAGTCCGTGCTGTTGTCCCTAGAGCCTGTGCATCTCCCATGAAAATCCTGCAGACTTCTTTGTATTTGATTCCATTTCAATCCACCCGAAAACAGACAAATTCATAATTCATTTCCAGACAGACTTCTCTCTCTAGTCTTTTCTGTGCTCCTTTGGCTGTGTCAAGCTTCTGGGGACATCTCTTTGAAGTTTTTTTGTGTGTAGCTGAAAGTGTCTATTAGGCACTGCCTCAAACCTGACAGAGCCCCTCACCAAGGGTCATGCTGCCACACCATTGATTTTGTCTGTGCCCCCAGGCTATAGATTATTTTGAGAGTCTTTTGCTGGCTGGAGAGAGATGAAAGATCAGAAACGGCTTTATTTTCCAGTCCCACAAGACCAGGCTCTCTCTATCCCCTCTAAATTCTGGTACAAACGGGGCAATGTTTTATTTCACTCATCTTTTTTACTTTTGAAACCTTCTAATAAACAGCCGAGATCAGGTAGCTGTCACTTTCAATATTTTGGCTAGAGATCTCTCGTTGGTCACATCTGAAAGTTCATAAGGTACTTTGCAGATGAGAGAATTGTGATCATTTCTCAGTCACCTCACATGGTTCACATTTTTCTGGCCTCCAGGGACAACTTTCTCAGTATTTTTCCTCAACAATTTTCAGTGATTTGTGCACAATTTTCTCACATCCCCATCTCCAGTCCAAAGGTCAGTGCTACACATAAAAGGGTTTTGTTATGTCAGATCTATGTTCTTTAGACCCGACCTCTGTATTCCTTTACTAAGGTCGTGAGCCACAAGCCCTCACTAGTATAAACAATAAACATCCACGTTGTCTCACAAGTGTAGGAGTTGGGCTTTGTGACTGTCCCTCTGGGCTGGGAACAGCTGATATTAAAGGTCATGTTTTACTTGTGAGCTTCAAAGAGCTTGAGACTTTGGACTCTGACTTCAGGTAATCAATCACCAAGAAATGCCACAGTGTCCCAGGTGAGCCATGCCCACCTCCTCCCCCTCCTGCCTTTGCAACAAAGCAGCTCTGACTTTGCAGTCAGGGTGTTCAGGACTCCAGATGTTCCCTCTAACTATAAACCTCTCTCTGTTGTGTCTTCATTGCTCACAAACACTCAATAGGCTTTGGTGAAACAGTATGTTTTCTGAAGCAGTAAGCACATGGTAGAAATGAATGAGTGATTAGGTACTAGCAGTAGTTGATTATTAATGAATGAGGTAGGCTGACTGACAGCTGGTGGAAATGGATGATCACGAGATGAATCTGGGGACCTGGAGTCACTCTGATTATGGACTGAACTGTGAACTGCAAAAATTCATCTTGAAGTCCTAACCCCCAGTACTTCATAATGGGCCTGTATTTGGAGATAGGGTCTTTATTAAAAAAAGTAATTATGTTAAAATGAGGTCATATGGGTGGGCCCTAATCCAATAGGACTTGTGTTCTTGCAACAAAATGAGATTAGGACACAGACACACACACAGGAAAGATCTCATGAAGACACAGAAAGAAGGGGGCCATGTGTAAGCCATGGAGAGAGGCCTCACATGGAACTGACTCTGCCCAAACCTCAACCTTGGATGTCCAGCCTCCAGAACTGTGAGGACGCACATTTCCTTTGTTGAAGGCTTATGGTAGGCTCATATGGCAACCCTGGAGAACTAATGCACCCATGATGCTTAAGAAACATGAAGACAGAATATATAGCCTGTCAGGGAAAATTTATGGCTAAAGTATTAAGCATATTTACATATTAAAATATGTAAATAAGTTGCATGTGTAAACAGTTTACATGTTAAAATAAAATAGGATAGGTATGGTGGCTCATGCATGTAATCCCAGCACTTTGGGAGGCCAAGGCAGGAGGACTGCTTGAGGCCAGGAGTTTCAGACCAGCCTGGGCAACATAGCAAGACCCTGTCTGTACTAAATAAATAAATAAATACTAGACTTTGTAATCTTAATTGTGTTGTTGATTTTATAGAAATATCTGATGCTGATTAAATTATACAGTTTAAATATGTATAGTATAATGGCTTCAATTAGACCTCAATAATATAGAAATAAAATGCATTTTATTTTGTATCCAAAACTAGTGATATAAAAACATGTTTATAAATTTTACATTTTTGCTTTTGAGACACACATTATGAAATAATCACATCCTTATATAATATGCTTTCTTACATTATTAATCTTCCTATTCCTTTATTTTTGAATTTTTCACTCATATCATTTTTAGATTAGGTCTTGTTCACAATGTGTTCTGTATTTTTCTTTTAATCATTCCTTTTGTGTTTCCATTATTCTTTCCCTTGCTCTGAGTTGTAAAATTTCTCCATAAATGTTTTCTACTATTTCAATGTTTCTACTGGCTGTTTTTATTTGTGAGAAAAACATAATTAAACATGATTCAAGAAGTATGTAATAATTCAGACCAGCATCCTAACCCATCACAAGACTTTTAACAAAATTTTAGCTTTTATTCTCCTATACCCACGACTCTATTAAACTTATGCAGACTTTTAGCTCTAAGTCATTGCTAATTTGTAATAAAATATTTATTACAAAATTTAAGACTACATTCTTAATAATTTCTTCAGATTTAAATTATTATTTTCAATCTTTTCTAAATCTGGCACCAGAAGATGCTCTTATCATTTGCATGGACATGCTTTATGCTGTCACTTTAGCCCGACTCTTCCACTTATATTCCCAATTCAGATTTTAATTTGACAGATTTCAGATGCTTATTTCACAAGTGCCTACTGTTCTGAAAGTGTTTCTTATTCACACTTGTTTGAAAATGTCCTTTGTCCTGTGAAACCATGAAGAACACTTTAACCTATTCTAAAATTCTAAGAGTACAATTCTGCAATCTTATAGTTGTACAAAAATGAGTTTGCTGCCCGGTAGCAGTAACTATGTTCAATAATAATAAACACAAAATGTATATGGGACCTTATGCTTACAAGTCATTGAACTAAAATCTTTACACTGATTCAACCTTCACAAGACTGTGGGGTCAATGGTGTTGTTATCAAAGTTAGTGTGTCTGATGCTAATGTGGTCATTTCCTGGCAGACGATTTATTTTCTCTATTTGGAAACTTGTTTAATTCTTCATTGTTTAAATTAAGATCTTTACTAGCATGTGTGTATCTTTTTACTTTTTGAATCTCCCCTAGACTCGATGATCCCTTTAGAGATGGAAAACTGAGTGTATTTTTATTTCAGGAGAATGTTCTTTCGTGACGTCTTTGATCACTCCCTCTTTATTATTCCTTTCTCATCTGGACTTCCTATGGAGAGTGGACAAGTGCCGGTTCTATTTTCTTTCATGGCTCGTGGGTTTTCTCTCATAATATTCATTTTATTAAAACATTTTCTCTATGTCATAGACTAGTTTCCCAGCACAACCTCCTGAGTCACCGCATAAAGTCTCACTAGGGTCCTGTGTGAGTCACAATATTCAGAGACTTGATATAGTTACTGTCGTCTTTGTTTCCAGTTATTCATATTTCAGAGTTCTCCATTTTTTTCAAAGTAGCTTCTTATAGTTTTAACGGTACCAATCCTTTTTATGCAAGGGAAAATATGCATTCAAGATTCTTCTTTATGGTTCATGTCAGTGGAGGAGACAAAATCGTTTGATCTCTCTCTCTCTAGATCTTCATTGACTTAAACATCCACTGGCTTTTCCCCACGTGCTGGGACTCACAACAGAGACAGAGCAGCTAAGTCTGCGCCATGAGCAGGTGCGGGTCCATTCAACTCTGTGTGTCCCTCATTTACGGGGCGCTTGGGCAGAGGTTGGCCTGCGATCATAACTAGGAAGAGAGGATTCTTCTTTGGGTTGGATGAGTAATAAAAAACCTGCAGGCCTGCTCTTTTGATGAAATGGACGGCCACTATGTTCACCATTTTCTCCTTGATATGGCAAGTGGCTGAAGTCAGCCCTCTCTAGGAAATACGGTGGGGGCACCTGCAGGGCTGGCTACTCAGTGACTGCGGTGCAGAGGACAGTGGCCCAGGCTGCAGAGCAAGCTGAACCCCAGGAAGGTCAGGGTGTCCCTGCTGCTCAGACTGTTGCAGTTGTCGTTTTCATTCCGGGACAATGGGGGCAGCGGAGACTGTGTTATGCTTCTCACTGCTCTTGACAACACCATCTCCAAAGCTCCGGGCACCTGGGAAGGTGGATGTCCTATGTCATTGCTGGGGGTGCCCCAGGGCCTGGCACATGGAGCTGGACATCCTAGAAGTCTGTACCTCATACTGGATGCCGAGGGTTTTCCCTGCACAATGTTTTCTGTAGACTGTGTTCTCTCTCATTAGTGCCACGAGCCCTGGGTGGAGGGTTTTGGGGGATATTTGGTGGAGGACAGAAGCAATGAAGAAGGTGCAAAAGGAACACTCATTTCTTCTTCTTCACAATTTTCCAATGATTCATCTTCTCCATTTGAACATCCTTGACAAAGACGGAAGCACGGATTGTTATGAGTCAAGAACCTTTTCACTGATCATTGTTCCTTCAGGCCGGGTCATAGACACGCAAGCCCCCTCCACAGTAGCCCTTAGCTGTTCTGGCTTCCCAAGTTCTAAACTCGAACTCCTGGGGTTGCCTTCAAGGCTCGAGGCCAGGTGCACTTGTCAGCCCCTTCAGAGTCCTGAGTCCTCGACCCACTAGGGAGATGCACAGTATTGGGAACGATTTTGGCAGGGCACAGAGGAAACGTTCCCCTTGGGTAATTTCAAGGAAGAAGTTCAGCGACAGGAATTGGGGGTGCAGGTGGGGGCTGGTGCAGAGAGAGGCTTTGCCACTGCTCCTCATCACACTGCACCTTAGCTGCCGCCTGGAAGTCACTTCCTAACGAGAGGATGGTTCCATTCAGATATGCTTGCTGCTGCTGAAATGAATATATTTCATCTTTGGCTTGCATTACGTGGAGTAGTTCTTAAATTATAGCACTAAACAAAGTGACTTCAACTTATTTCTATGAGTATTGAAATAGACGCTAAACATGGTGACTCATTGTGCATACTGTATGAACCTATTTTTATTTAATGTGGCGGTTTGATAATATCATAGCTCCCGTTTAACTGCTAAGCACACAACCTAGAATTTCTCAAGCTTCAAGAACCATGGCGAGAATGGTACCGAGGATCTGTTTGCCCTTCTTTAAAGCAGGATTCTCTATGTTTTAGCCTGATCAACTTTCATACTTTCTCTGCAGAATTATACAGTGCAAGACATTTGGAGATAACAGAAACCTAGGAGAAAATGTGCTTGAAACATAGATAGTAATATAATCGAGCTAGAAATTAGGAGTCGTGGTCTGCTCTATGTTGAGAAGCATGAAGGAGAGACACATGAAGCTGGCAGAAACAGCATGATTTCAAAATGTATGCTAAATACTAATTTGTGTCATGGATATTTTATCTCTTCCTTCTCTCCCTCCCCTTAATCTTTTCTCACAGCATGCTCAGGCAGAAGATAATAATTAAGCCCATCTGCATTGTCTTTCACTGTCTTTGGGAATTTATGAAATGAGACAGAAGAATAGGCATCCAAAAAGCTCCATTCTAAACGTGGTATGATATTTACATCTTGTGAATTTAAATAAAATTCACACTGCCGACCCTACTTCCCCAGTGCAGAGCTGTTAGTTTGCAATATCACACTCAGGTTGCACTGTGTCCAGGTGGCAGGATGGAGCTGGATGGGTGATTCTGCTCAATGGAGCTGGATGGGCGATTCTGCTCAACGGAGTTGGATGGGCGATTCTGCTCAATGGAGCTGGATGGGCGATTCTGCTCAGTTGCAGGAATGTAACTCCCAGAGCTGGTGGTGCCCACTTTTATACAACAGAAAGAGGTACAGTTTCTATCTATTTCAGGGTATTGCCAGAGAGGCTGTGAAGGTAAGAGGTGAGGAACTGTGAAAGTTTGGGTATCTCCATGGTATGTATGATCATTATGATTTGAATAATTCTAACCCTCTGAAATTAAAGACACCCAATGCTAGGCACAGTGGCTCATGCCTATGACCCCAGCACTTTGAGAGGTCAACCAGGAAGGATCGCCTAAGGCCAAGAGTTTGAGACCAGCCGGGGCAACATAGCAGGACCCTGTCTCTGCAAAACAAAGCAAACAAACAAAAAATCATACATTTTTTAAAAATCACATTTTATGCAAAGCTACATATATCTTCCTTGATAGGTTCTTTCTGTACAACAATTCAGTGTCTACGAATGGAAATTTGCTTAATGACATAAGTCTTACTAAATTGTCTTTGTCAGTGAAATAAAGGGAAAACGTTAGGCGATGGACACATTGACCAAGGTTAGGCTTAGTTTTGAAATGTGAGCAAGGGCAACATAAACACAAAACATTCATTAAGATTCAGGATATAGGATACCTGATACAGGAAACCCAAGTTCAGAATACAGGATTGGATTGTTGTTGCCATGATAAGTTTTGTTTAATTGTTTTTTTTTTTTTTTTTTCACAGTCCCTACTGGCCTTAGGCAGTAAACACACTACAGTTCAAAAACAACAATTTACCATATGTATTTAATTCTGTTGTTTCCCAAATTTGACTGGAATAAACACAAAGAGCACCAAAGGGATGCAATGATTGTGGGTTTCAGAGTAGGAATATGGGCACCGGTAGACGAGCTATTTTGGCAAATTAGTATAAGATAGGAAATAGATAAGGTTTGTCTAATAGATACATCAGAGAAGAAAGGACTCATCTCAAACACAAATTCAAAATGAGAGGGAGTTATTCCTGGGAAAGCTCCCAATTTATTGTTTGGCGTTTAGAGATGGCAGATGTGGGTATGGAGTCAAGGTGGTTACTTACTTACTTATTTACTTAATTAATTAATGGCTATTTGCAGGTGACCTGTAAGGTCCTCATGCAATTTCTTTCCTCAAGTTCAAGCCCAAGTTCCTGCACAAAGACAAATGATATCCCAAATCTTCCAGTTGATCTGCTGTGCTGGGTGATGTTCCCAGTGGGGAATGCAGCTGAGTGTGGCACCTGAGGGAGTCTCAACCAATTTGACAGCCCCCGTGCAGCCACATGGAACTGAAGCTTAGCTATTCACTTCCCAGCCCATCTGCAAAGTGCTTCCCCAATACAGCCCTATAGACTATAAATGTCTGATTTACCAGACTGTGGGTACAAAAGGAAAATAAACATATCACCATTTTATATTAACAAAAAAATGTGATTTTGAGGTACGAATACACATCAATGAACAGACATGTGAGGCACTATGAAGAACAGGAACAATCACAACGGAAGCTGCTGGCCATCAGTACAGACAGTGGAGAGCCGAAGAACACAAAATATACAAAATTAGCACATTTAATTTTCATTAAACACCTTATAGAAAACTTGAGGGAAGCCAATTACAATATAAGAATAGGCTGTTCTAATAAAGGAACCATGCAGAGATTTTAAAAATCAGTCTTGTCATTTGAAGTATAATCATAAATTAGCCGGGTGTGGTGGCACACGCTTGCAGTCCCAGCTAATCAGGAGGCTGAGGCAGGAGAATCACTTGAACCTGGGCAGCGGAGATTGCAGTGAGCCAAGATCATGCCACTGCACTCCAGCCTGGGTGACAGAGCAAGGCTCCATCTCAATAAACAAAACAAAACAAGTCGTTTGAAATATAATTATTACAATGTAAAAAAACCAATAGGATATTTATAGTACAAATCTAAAAACACTCAGAGAATTAGAATACAACAACAAATCTAGAAAACAGGTGAGCAAGACAATTCATTCAGGCAAAGCCAGTGATTCAAGACTGGTCATGTACACTTTATAGGAGGGGCAGGAAGAAAGAATGGAGACCATGCCACAGAGGATAAACTTTTATTTCAAATAAAAGCTGCATTGTTACAAGCTGAAGAAGGATGACTTTTCATGCAGAAGGGTGCACGGAGCAACACAATCAGAATGGATGAGCTACCATGGAACGCAGTGATAGAGGGACGCTCTCAAGAGCTGCCCAGGAAGAAATGAAGGGCAGGTTCCCTTCAAAGGCCTCAGAAGTAGACCAGCCTTGGCCACCTTCATTCTTAAAGGCAATGGAGTGTCATATCAATTTCAAAGGAAGGTAATTTTTAAGATCGAATCCCATACCAAACCAAATTATTGCTCAATAATAAACACAGTTTCAGACAAAGAAAAAGTGTCTTTCTAACCATGTTTCAAGAAAAAATAAACTCAGGGTGATCCTTGGCAGAATTGAAACTGAATCTAATCAGGATGAAGATGTGAGGTTTAGGGGCAGGGGAGGGGAACATTCTTCTGGTGAGTGTGCCAACAATACTCAAAAGCCAGTTATAAGTGCAGGTGAAAACCACATCTATAAAATAAAAACATGGCACAAAACTGAGAGATTAAATGTGGACAATTGGATCCAATAAAAAAGTGTAATGAACACAAATATTTTTAACTTTGACAAGAAATTTTCCTTCAATTTAGTGTCATGAGAATTTGTTACGTATGTGACAAATAACATTCAGATAACTATAATACTGTTAATATTGCTTATTCAATTTTCGTGTTTAGAATCATCACACACATACATTGGTTGGAACTTGCCTATATGCTGCCATTTTGGGTAACAAAAGTGATGGTGTGATTAAGTCTAACATGAAGCATAGAGAGGGAAATTAAAAAGTTGATTATGAAAGGGCATTTATGATTAAAGAGGTAACAAACATAAAATTAAAAATAAGAAAATAACAAAAACATTTGGGAAAGAGAAACCAAGACAGAGAAAAAATAATACATTGATCTTCCCAATCACAGCTGACTAAACAATCACGGTTGTGTAACAATGACGAAAACAATCACCATTTAAGGGATTGCTCCCTTGGGTGAGGAAATCAGCCTGAGGACTGAAGGGGAAAGACACAGCCCACGGCTTTCAATTTTCATTTAGAATCCAATTTTATTTAAAGAAGTAATTACGGCCAGGCGCAGTGGCTCACATCTGTAATCCCAGGGCTTTGGGAGGCTGAGGTGGGCGGATCACGAGGTCAGGAGATCGAGACCATCATGGGTAACATGGTGAAACCCCGTCTCTACTAAAAATACAAAAAAATTAGCCAGGCGTGGTGACGGGCACCTGTAGTCCCAGCTACTTGGAAGGCTGAGGCAGGAGAATGACGTGAACCCGGGAGGTGGAGCTTGCAGTGAGCCGAGATCGCACCATTGCACTCCAGCCTGGGCGACAGAGTGAGACTCCGTCTCAAAAAAAAAAAAAAAAAGCAATTACAAAAATAAGAAAACAAGCCCCTGCCCACAGAGCCATGACCATGTGATTCTTTACATTCGAACTTCCTCTAGTATCTTCTATATCTAGAAAGTTTCCAAGACTTAAAAGGAGAGTTGATTTAAAAAAAATAGTATCTGGGAACTTCTCTGAAAATCATAATAAAAATGCACAGCCCTCCACTCTTCCTAACAATCAAGAGAGGTCATATTAGGAAAATTAATTTGAGGACCGTGAACCCACTTCCCAGAGAAACAAACCATGGCTGGTAAAAGGTATTTTAAAGAAGTGTGCTTTAAAGTCTTTGGAAACATCCTACAGGCATATAGCAACTGAAAAGTGTCTCCTCAAGAAAGTCTACCAGGTCTCTGTAGAGCTAAGAAGGGCGTGTGGCCCTCCCAGCCCGGCTCAGCAGGACACAGCTCCACTCCGGGCAGCCACAGGGTGAGGAGAAGGCTCCCTCTCCTCATGGTCTTTCGGGTCCTGGTGATTTCCTGGGAGGAGCAGGGCACCAGCTTCCTTACTCCCTCGTGGCTGGGTGTCCCTGAGCTAAGTCCCAGGCGACTTCCATCGCAAGATGCAGCTCTTTCCCTCATCCAACCCCGCCTTGCAGGGCGGAAGCTCCTCCCAGGCTGAGGGCTGAGGGCTGAGCATCCTAGGCAGGTGGCCCTGACCCAGCTTGCTGGTTGGTTTCACACTGACAGCAGCAAGCCCAGAAGACCAGAGATGGCTTTGCCACCAGGCACCCAGCTTGTGAGGCAGGGCACCCCTGAGAGACAGTCCCCCTTGTCTTCACCCCATCCCAGATCCAAGTCAGTGGTTCAGATTTTGCCCAGGGAGAGGCAGGCAGTAAGAACCGAGGCTCCAGAACTCTCTGGGAGAGCTGACTGTGTTTAGAACAAACAGTTGGAACATTCAGGCTGGTCAGCATTCCCCATCACAATAGAGATGGTGGTGGCGAGCAATTAGGAGGGCACAGAGAACTCTGTGAGAGCCGCAATGTCACCTTCAGGCCAGCTAATTCACAAGGATAACGTGGTAAGAGGCTGAGCAGGGCTTTCCTGAGGTCAGAACACGTTCCAAGATCTGCCTCTGAGTGGGGTATCTTTGTGCTTATCCTACTTGGAGACTAGCAAGCTTCTTGGATGTGTGGATTAATGTTTGTCGCCAAAGTTTGGAAGTGCACAGCCATTATTTCTGTGAATACTTTCTCCTATTTATTAATATTATCATAAAGAATATATATATTTATTAAGACACACACACATATACCATATACATTTATATATTTAGATATAGACAGAGACAAAAAAAGTTCTCCAGAAAGAAACTAAGCCCATACTTCTTTTCAAACCATATCCTTTGTGAAATGTGCACCTTTATATAAACCAGAATAAAGCATAAAATCTAAGAAAGTTTTAACAGCATCTAAGGAAATATGAGAAATAAGAATTCATCAGTATCATTTTGAAACAAACATCAATACTTGTTAAACTTTTCTCAATTCAAGAATGAGAGAAGACAGCTATAGCAGAGAATTCCAAAAGTATTAAGTATAAAGTATTACGAGATAACACACAAAAAACAGCATCATGAAATACGCCAAATCTGTTGCTCCCTGTTTACCCTGAGAACATTTTGACCACATCTCTTTACACTCTCAGAAATAAGAAAGGTATTGTGGGCTTTTAAATAGGAAAGGATAAGTTAGCTACAAGAAACAGGCAGAGATGAAAAGAGAGTTGATTGTGTTAAGAAAAGAATAAGGAAAAAAAGGATATAGCATAAATCAAAATGACAATTGAAACTGAAAGAAGATTAATCCCCACTGCAGAAGCTCATATCAGTGTGATGTGAATAATGACAGTCATAACTTTTTTCTTTTACTAGAATGAAGCAAAGAAGGAATTTTAGGAATAAAACGTACAAAATGAAAGAAAACTTTCTTGAACTGGAAAACAACCTGAGTGTATAAAGCAAAAAACCCTAAAACACAGACCCTCCTTCTGCCTGGTAGAGACTGCATTCATAGGAAGGTTGACCTCTCCCCAAGGCAAAATAAACGAGGAAGAAGAATGTGTGGGCACACACACAAACACTCCATTAAATTACGAAGATTATGTTTTATAAAGAAGTTTTCAACAAAAAAAATGTTCTGTAAAAGTGATGGTTTCATTGGTAAAACGGGTTAATTCTAGCAAATTTAAGATTCACAAACTTATTTTGCACTGCAGGAATTTCTACTAGAAATGATTTGGAGCTAATAAGCTTGGCATTACTGCAGAAGCTCTGTCTTTCCACACAGCAAGGCTTAGCTCACCTCCCCGATTCTCCTCACTACTGGATCACCAAAACGGTGCTTT
This sequence comes from Symphalangus syndactylus, assembly GCF_028878055.3. Classification (NCBI taxonomy): domain Eukaryota; kingdom Metazoa; phylum Chordata; class Mammalia; order Primates; family Hylobatidae; genus Symphalangus; species Symphalangus syndactylus. The sequence continues at coordinate 7,432,572 of NC_072432.2, read as the reverse complement.
TAAATATTTTCTTTAAAGATGTTGCACCCTTTATTAGGACACAGCACAAATCCACTCAAACCTAGCAGCTGTCCAGCGTGCTGCAGCTTTTGTTCCATGCTAATTGGGGCTAGTTCCAGATGGGAGTATTAATTACTGATTTCAATTGCAGTTTTACTAATAGCAGTTCACATGATACAAATCTCATTCCCTAATTAAGTGACAGACCACAATATATTCAGTCCGTGTTATGAAATTTTACTCTCTCCAATAAAAGCCTGTATTACCAAACCAAAAGAGATACCTTTTCTTTCCCTCTACTAATTAAAGACTTTGAGATAATTATCAGATCTTTAAAATTGGGCAGGGGTGGGGGCACAGTTTGGCTTAAAGATTTTCTACATTATTGCATGACAAGATACAGAATAAGATCTGCAGAATTACAAGGAAAATAATTTTGACCCCTAAATTATATAAGCAACTACATATGAGCAACGACATAGCTCATAGCCTGAATTAAAATAACATAACGTCATACCCAAAATACCCTGACTTAATCCTTACATATTCTGTGCCTGCAACAGAATACCACATGTACCTCATAAATATGTAAGCATTATGTATATATAAAACAGAAGCAGTCCAGTAAAAATAACGTTAATTCAGATATTGTAGGGCTTAATATGTATGTTAAGCCTAGACTCACTCTGACCATTTAATCTGAAGTTATACTCTAGCTACATGAGGTATAAATTGAAAGACTATTGTTGTTTTTAATGTTTCTTTGTGAGTTGATTGGTTGATTTTCAGTGGCATTATTATATTAAATTATTGGTAGTGAACACTATGAGAAATTTCTATATAAGTTTAATAATACTTCTCTTTGGCTGGGTTCAGTTGCTCACGTCTGTCATCCCAGCACTTTGGGAGGCCGAGGCGGGTGGGTCACAAGGTCAGGAGATCAAGACCATCCTGGCTAACATGGTGAAACCCTGTCTCTACTAAAAATACAAAAAATTAGCCGGGCGTGGTGGTGGGCACCTGTAGTCCCAGCTACTCGGGAGGCTGAGGCAGGAGAATGGCGTGAACCTGGGAGTCGGAGGTTGTAGTGAGCCTAGATCACGCCACTGCACTCCAGCCTAGGAGAAAGAGTGAGACTCCATCTCAAAATAAATAAATAAATAAATAATAAATAAAATTCTCATCAGCCTCTTTTGAGGATCTGCTGTGATCAAATTGTGGTTGAAAGCATTTGATGAAGATTAATTCATTTCCTCTACAAACCAACTCAATATGACCATATACATGCTTTTAAAAAATTTTAAATTTGCGTGCATAATATCACTATCAATTCCACGTTAAAGCAATGAAGGAAAATCACATATCTGCAGGCAATAGATATTGGGAAGTATTAATATGAAAGTCTCTTAATGTTTTATAGAAAATAACTGCAATTTTCTTATATTGAAAATTACAGCAATATAAATGTTAACACATATCTATGATATTTAAATGCTGAGCTATTACACTTGCAAAATGACTGGAGGAAAACAATAATACAAAGAAAGACAATACGTCAGGCAAAAAATAAGCAAAATAGGAAGATATTAAAATATAAAATAGGAATTAAGTTTACAAATTATAGCCAAATATTTTTAGTATTACAATAAATGTAAATGAGATAGACTTATTGAGGAAAAAACACTCTAAGGTTATTTCTAAAAATTACATCTAACTAAATGGAGTATTGCATTTCTATATACTGCTAGCAACGAGCAAGTGGGAACTGAATTTAAAAACACACTACACTTACAATCACACAAAAATAAAATATCTAGGTATAAATCTAACAAAACATGGAAACACTGTATATGAGTTTGTACAGGTCAGCCGTCAAATGCAAAGGTAGACAGGGAAGCCAGAAAGGCAACAAAATTATCAGACACATGTAGTGTATCCTTTCCCTTCCTTTCACTCAATATAAAGACCATACAATGTTCCCCTTGGATTCCTTCTGATAATATGTAATTACTGAGTTTAAATCTATCACGCTAGTATTTTCTTTCTTTCTTTCTCTTTCTTTCTTTCTTTCATTCTTTCTTTCTTCTTCTTCTTTCTTTCTTTCTTCCTTCCTTCCTTCCTTCCTTCCTTCCTTCCTTCCTTCCTTCCTTCCTTCCTTCCCTCCTTTCTTCTTTCTTTCTTTCTTTCTTCTTCTTCTTTTTTTTTTTTTGGAGTTTCACTCATGTTGCCCAGGTGGAGTGTAGTGGTGCAATCTCAGCTCACTGCAACCACTACCTCCAGAGTTCAAGCAATTCTCTTGCTTCAGCCTCCCGAGTAGCTGGGACTACAGGCACACACCACTACGCCCAGCTAATTTTTGTATTTTTAGTATAGACGGGGTTTCACCACATTGGTCAGGCTTGTCTCAAACTCCTGACCTTCTGTGATCCACCCTCCTCGGCCTCCCACAGTGCTGGGTTTACAGGCATGAGCCACTGCACCCAGCCTGTATTTTCCTTCTATTGACATCATATTGTCAGTATTTCCTTTTCTTTTATTACTTCCATTTTTGGATTAATTATTGTATTAATTTTAATTTTCTTTTCTCTATTGGCTTATTTGGTATATTTTGACAATTTTTAGTGGTTATCTTGGATATTACAATATGTATTCTTGCTTCAGTAAAATCTAATGGAAAAAGTAGTATTCTTGCTAATACCAGAATAATTCAGTGACCATAGGACACTTCAACTCCATTTATTCCCTTCCTGGTTTTTGAACTATGGTGTTCATGTATTTTACTATATATGTTTATAACTCACAAAACATTAGTATTGTTGTTTTAAATGGTCAATAGGTAAATATCCAAATCCATTAATTCATACATTTTCTTTTTCACAGTTTTTTTTATATTTTTCCATATATTCATGCATCCTCTTCTTGCTATCCAGGAACATTTTAGAGCTCTTGGAATAATGCATTAATGTCTTTTGTTTTGAGTAATTAATAAATTGAGTAACAATTTTTTCCATTTTACTTGCTTGCTTGCTTGCTTGAGGATGTTGTAATTTAGTCTTCAGTTTGAAAAACATACCTACTTAGCAGCTATTTTCTTTTAGACCCATATAGTTAAATTCTATTGTCTGGCTTCCACTTTTTTTGACATTTTTGTTTGTTTGTTTGTTTCTATTTTTATTTTTTGAGAACGGATCTTTCTCTGTCACCCAGATTAGAGGACAGTGGCATGATCATAGCTCACTGAAGCCTCAACCTTCCCAGCTCTATCAATCCTCTTGCCTCAGCCTTCTGAGTAGCTGGGACTATAGGTGCACACCACCGTGCATGGCTAATTTTTGTTTGTTGTCGTTGTTGTTGTTGTTGGTAGAGATGGGGTTTTGCCACATTGCCCACCCTTTCGGTAAGAAGCAAGCTATCAGTCTTATTATAGTGCCTTGAAAATATAATGTATCTTTTCTCTGGTTACCTGATTTGGTTTGACTTTGTCCCCACCCAAATCTCATCTTAAATTCCCATGTGTTGTGGGAGAGAACCAGTGCGAGGTAAATGAATCATGCAGGCAGGTTTTCCCATGCTTTTCTTGTGATAGTGAATAAGTCTCATGAGATCTGATGGTATTATAAGGGGGAGTTTGCCTACACAAGCTCTCTTTGCCTGCTGCCATTCATGTAAGATGTGACTTGCTCATCCTTGTCTTCCACCATGATTGTGAGGCCTCCCCAGCCACATGGAGCTGTAAGTCCATTAAACCTCTTTATCTTGTAAATTGCCAAATCTCAGGTATGTCATTATCAGCAGTCTGAAAATGAGCTAATACAGTAAATTGATACCAGTAGAGTGGGGTGCTGCTGAAAAGATACCTGAAAATGTGAAAGCAAATTTGGAACTGGGTAACAGGCAGAGATTGGAACAGTTTGGGGGGTTCAGAAGATAGGAAAACGTCAGAAAGTTTGGAACTCCCTAGAGACAAGTTGAATACTTTGACCAAAATGCTGATAATGATATGGACAATGAAATCCAGGCTGAGGTGATCTCAGATGGATAATGAGGAAATTGTTGGGAACTGGAGCAAAGGTGATTCTTATTATGTGTTAGCAAAGAGACTGGCAGCATTTTGCCCTTGCCCTAGGGATTTGTGGAACTTTGAAGTAAGAGGAATGATTTAGGGTATATTTCTAAATAAATTTCTAAGCAGCAAAGCATTCAAGAGGTGACTTGGGTGCTGGTAAAGGCATTCCGTTTTAAAAGAGAAATAGAACATAAAAGTTTGGAAACTTTACAGTCTGACAATGCAATAGAAAAGGAAATCCAATTTTCTGAGGAGAAATTCAAGCCAACTGCAGAAATTTGCATAAGTAACAAGTTGCTGAATGTTAATCTCCAAGACAATGGGGAAAATGTCTCCAGGGCATGTCAGAGACCTTTGGGACAGCCCCTCCCATTACAGGCCTGGAGATTTAGGAGGAAAAAATGGTTTTGTGGGCCAGAGAGTCCCTCTGCCATGTGCAGTCTAGGGACGAGATGATGCCCTGCATCCCAGCTGCTCCAGCTGTGACTAAAAGGGGCCAAGGTACAGCTTGGGATGTTGCTTCAGAGGGTGAAAGCCCCAAACCTTGGCAGCTTCTACATTGTGTTGAGCCTTCAGGTGCACAGAAGTCAAGAATTGAGGTTTGGGAACATTCACCTAGATTTCAGATGATGTATGGAAGTTTGCTGCAGGGGTGGGGGCCTCATGGGGAACAACTGCTGGGGCAGTGAGGAAGGGAAATGTGGGGTTGGAGCCCCCACACAGAGTCCCTACTGGGGCACTGCCTACTGGAGCTGTGAGAAGAGGGCCACCGTCCTCCAGACCCCAGAATGATAGATCCACTGACAGCTTGCTCCGTGCATCTGGAAAAACCACAGACACTCAAAGCCTGCCTGTAAAAGCAGCCAGGAGGGGGTGCAAACCCCCTCCCTGAAAGCCCTGCATACCCACAGGGGCAGAGCTGCCCAAGGCCATGGGAGCCCATCTCTTGCAACAGCATGACCTGAACGTGAGATGTGCAGTCAAAGGAGATGATTTTGGAGCTATAAGATTTGACTGCCCCACTGGATTTCAGACTTGCATGGTGCCTGTAGCCCCTTTGTTTTGGCCAAATTCTCCCATTTGGAACAGCTGTATTTATCCAATGCCTGTACTCCTATTTTATCTAGGAAGTAACTAACCTGCTTTTGATTTTACAGGCTTATAGGCAGAAGGGACTTACTTCGTCTTGGATGAGACTTTGCACTTTGGACTGTGAAATTTTGAGTTAATGCTGAAATGAGTTAAGACTTTAGGGGAATGTTAGGAAGGCATGATTTGTTTTGAAATGTGAGGACATGAGATTTGGGAGGGGCCAAGCATGGAATAATATGGTTTGGCTGTGTCCCCATCCAAATCTCATCTTGAATTCCCATGTGTTCTGGGAGGGACCCAGTGGGAGGTAATTGAATCATGGTGGCAGGTCTTTCCTGTGTGTTCTAATGATAGTGAATAAGTCTCATGAGATCTGATGGTACTGTAAGGGAAAGTTTCTCTGCACAAGCTCTCTGTTTGTCTGCGGCCATCCACGTAAGATGCGACTTGCTCCTCCTTGCCTTCCACCATGATTGTGAGGCCTTCCCAGCCACGTGAAACTGTAAGTCCATTAAACCACTTTCTCTTGTAAATTGCCCAGTCTCCTCAGGTATGTCTTTATCAGCAGCATGAAAATGGACTAATAAATCACCTAAAGTTGTTTTATTTTTTATTTGCTTTTCAACAGTTTTACTTCGTATCTTAGTTCTCCCTCTCTCTCTCTTTCTCTCTCTCTCTCCCCACCTCTCTACTAGTGTAGTATATATACACAATCTGAAGATTGAAAATTACAATATTTATATTGTATTATTAATATTATAGTCCTTAGTAAGCTAAGAGAAAAACTACATTACCTTAATTGTATGTAACAGAGCCATGAGAATATAATAAATTATAATATAATTGAGATAGTCCATTAAAGTCAGAACAAGGCAAGGATATGCACTCTTTTAAAATATTGTGGAAGAAGTCCTAGCCAAAAAATCACATAATAATAATTGTATGTATGCCTATTTTAAAGGAGAGATTATTTTTATTATTATAAAATACATTGATTTTCTTTGATACTGTATTTGTTTCTCTTTTTTTTTCTTCTTCTTGTTGTTGAGACAGTGAGCTCTGTCTCCCATGCTGGAGTGCGGTGGTTCTATTGTGGCTCACTGCAACCTCTGCCTCCTGGGTTTAAGCAATTCTCCTACCTCAGCCTCCAGGCTAACTGGGACTACAGGCGTGCACCACGGTGCCCGGCTAATGTTTTTGTATTTCAGTAGAGATGGGGTTTCACTATGTTGGCCAGGCTGGTTTCAAACTCCTGAGCTCAGGCAATCTGCCCAGCTCGGCCTTCCAAAGTGCTGGGATTGCAGATGTGAGCCACCACGCTCAGCCAATTTTCATTGTTATTGTATTTCTGTTGTTCTGCCGTAATGTCAAGGTTGTCAGCTACAAATCATTTTCACTATAAATTCCTGCAATGCAAAATAACTTTGCGAATCTTAAATTTGCTAGAATTATTCCCAAATAGCACCAGCTGCATGGTGCCTCCTCTTCAGAAGTCTGAGACCCATCTCTGTGAAGTCCTCATCTGACCCCGTAAGGTGCCCACTGGCCCTTTGCAGGTGTCTGGCCCAAGCCTTGGGGACACACCTTAGACTTTCTACACTCTAATAATCCCAGCTTTTCCCCTTTCCGTTCATTCCCCTCAGACTCCTCTCTGAAGTCACTGTCTCTGTTTTGGCACAGTGTTTTCGTTTTGTCTTTTCAATGCCCAGTACCCGTGTATTCAATTACCTAAACTGATCTTCTCAGTTAAAGCAGTTCTTCCATGAGCAGCAGCAATATAAAGTGCTTACTATGTTTCTGTTTGAATCGTTCCTTCTACTGCTGTGAAAGTTACATTTTCTCTAACAATTTTGAATTGAGTATTTGTGAAATTTCTAAAATTTTTATTGCTTTTTACTTTGCAAATTAATAATTATTCAATATTAATATTAAATCTAATATTTTTCAATTAATTTACTTGGATATTGTAAGCAATCAATGTGTTCTTTAATAATAAAATAAAAATAATCTCTTATCTAAAATAGGCATGCATATAATTATTATTATTATTATTCTGACACTTTTTGGCTAGGACTTCCTCCACAATATTTATAAAAAGAGGGTGCATATATTTGCCTTGTTCTGACTTTAATGGACTATCTCAATTATTTTATACTTAATAATATTTTCATGGCTCTGTTTCACATAATCAAGTTAATGTAGTTCTTCTCTTAGCTTACTAAGGATTAGAATTTATTTTATTATTAGGTTGCCTAATGTAGACCCATTTTTCCCTTCCTGGCACATGTTGTTATGTGTATGGTGATTTATTTGGCTATTATTTTACTTTAGATACTCTATGTTTTATTAGAATATTACACATCCACACACACACGCATACACATTTATTCACATCTGGGGGCACAGCATCCAATACAGGTATTACAGCTTGATAAACCATTTTTAAAAACTTGTAGTGTTTCCCTCTGTGCATATTCTGCACAGGTATAAATAATTTAAGAATTATTTTTCCTTGAAATTGAGTACAATTTCTATGTAAAATAATCTCAATTAAGGGTCAATTTGGGCTACAATGTTTTAATACTTTTCAAATATTTTAATAATTTTTGATTTATCCAACATTCATAATTATATGTGAAGTAATATGGAAATGTTTTGAAAAAAATGGTGTTGATTTTATTTAGATTTTCCAGTATACTAATGGAAAGCTGTCCATAGGAGCCTTTTCCAGTTTGAATTTTTAAATTTGTGGTTGTATCCCCCACTACATTACTATTAATATTTATTTATATTTTTCTATATTTCAAAATTGATTTCCAGAAAATTGTACTTTTTTTCAAAGAAGAACAATATTATTAATAGTTTGTTCTCAAATTTGTGTGTTTTCTATTAATACATCTCATTACTACTGTTTTTCTAATTTCTTGTGTCAAATACTTTTCTTATTATTTTAAGTATTTCTTATCTGTCATTTCTAAGTCTCTGTATTTTTCCTATATATAAAGGTTTCGAAAATACTGTTATTAAAATAAAATCAGAGTATTATTTGTTTTATTGCTTTTTCTTTTCTTTTTTTGAGACAGTGTCTTACCCTGTGGCCCAAGCTGGAGTGCAGTGGCATGATCTTAGCTCACTGCAACCTCCATCTTCCAGGCTCAAGTGATTCTCGTGCCTCAGCCTCTCAAGTAGCTGGTACTACAGGCACCTGCCACCATGCCTGACTAATGTCTTGTATTTTAGTAGAGATGGGGTTTCACCGTGTTGCCCAGGGTGGTCTTGAATTCCTGAGCTCAGGCAATCCACCTGCCTCAGCCTCCCAAAGTGCTGGGATTACAGGCATGAGCCACCACATCCAGCCTTTGTTCTTAATATATAATTAATTTAATCATGATCAATGTGACTAGAGTTTTATTTCATACATTCTGACTGGCCTAGTATTTAGAATATGTATAAAAATTAAAATTGCCTTTTATTGCTATGTAATGTGTTTTGACCTTCAACATCATCATTAATCCTTTTGTGTTTCAACATATACCATCCACACAATAAAAAAAAGGGGAAATGTTATAAAATCTATTGAGTTTATACATTAGAAAATCAATTTGTCTACATATAATAATGACTGTACTTCAACCCTACCAATATTTACTATTTTATTTTGTTTTGTCTCCCATTTGCATTGTCCAGTATTTTCAAATCAAAGGTAAAATTTGTACTATAGAAAACATTTTGAAAAATTATATTTCCTGATTGTAATGGAAATGCTTCTAGCACAGTACTTTCCAAACATTATTTCCTAAATCTCTGGTCCCTAGAGATGCTGCTTAAGAAAACATTCAGTGGTAAATACATCTGGACTATTTCACACCGCCTTGTTTATTCTTTCATTGATGTTTTCTTCTCTTTACTGATACCCGTCGTTTTCCCTAGGGATTAGACTAATGTACATTTGCTTTTCCCTAACTCCAGTTTCACATCTCAGATGTTGATTCCTTTATCATTTGCTTGAATGACTTATTAAATGCTTTGGATTTTCGATTTCTTGATCAGTTCATTTCTCCTGAAATTTTCCTCTTTATGTTGAGACATGATGCTGCAGAGTCTGCTGCTGTGACTCCGTAAGGGCAGTGCAGCCATGGAACGGCCTGAGAGCTGTCCATATTTGTCGTTAAAGTGGAGGAATTCAGGGCAGGACCTGTCTCTGTTTCTTTCTTCTTGCTGCCCCTCTCTTTGATTGAAATCCCTTCCCTACCCTCTCTACTTTTGTTCTAAGGCCATAGTTTATCCTGGTTTTCAAACCCGGTTTCTCATTGGTGCAGCTCTGTCAATCACCCTGCGTAAGCTCTGCCCTGTGTCCTGTTTTCTGAGTTTCAGGGTCACCGCGGGACCACTCGATTCCTGGTGCTGCTGTGATTCGTGTCCTGTTTTCTGAGTTTCAGGGTCACCGCGGGACCACTCGATTCCTGGTGCTGCTGTGATTCGCAACCACACGGAACCTGTTGACATCCTCCATATCCTCTCCTTTCTCAGCTTAGGATGGTCTCTCTCAGGGTCTTCTGAACTCAACGTGACGAATGAGGACTATGAAATGGAAGGAACGGGGGCAATAACCTCATGGTATGCACGTGTATCTGTTTTTATAGGTCATGCTTTACAGTAGCTTTACAAAATAAGTTAGATCATTTTATCTAAAATATTACAGGCATGTTTCTAATATTTAACCTCCTGTTTTTCAGAAAGTTATCATCGGGAATCCGAGTGCTGTTATGGATGGTACAAGTGGCCAACCTTTACAGTAAAATATCCCTGTTCATGAAAATAAATGTTAAGGAGTCTGCTTGAAATACTAATTATATTACTTAATAAAGTCTTTTAAATAATTTGATGTAAAATATAGTTGACAATTTTTTTTTCACCAATGGTGTCAAGCAGGTGCAACTCATCCTGAACCAAATTACTCTTAATTTACTAGGACTTGAAGCTTCACTCCTACAGGGGGAAAGAAAAGTAAAACCAATGGTTTAGATGTGAAACTTTAAATCCTAACTTGATTTTGGCTTCTTACTTACCTGATGGATTTTAAAATGTTTGGGAGATTCTGAGGTCTGCTAATATAAGTGCTTCAACTTATAGTTGGGACCTCACATCTATGTGTTCTTTGTAACATTTATTTAGGCTGATATTTATTTATTTATTGCTGATATTAATTTATTTGTTTATTTTTGGTCTGGAACGAGTTTATCCCTTGGGTATATTTTAAGTTACACAATAAATCAACTTATTCCCATAGAAAAAAAATCAACTGTGTAGGACAGAAATACCTGCTTGAGATTAACTACTGTTTACCATAATTTGAGCTCATGGTCTCCTGCCAACCTTAGACCTCTCTCCGCTCCATCCCTGCAGCAATTTTTTGTTTTCCTACATGGCTTCAGGTTCTTATCTAGTTTATATATTTCCAAAATGCGGAACTCTGATCACCAACGTGGCGTGATTTGGGGTGTTTTAAAAGGTGAAGGTATATTTAGCACAAAGTCTCTTCTCCAAAGCTACATTTTGGATCAAGGAGTAAAAACAATCTACATATTAACAACTTCTCAGGTGATGATTACTTGCTTTATTTAATCACAAGTCCAGAATCTAATTAAACATTCGAACAAAATAAATAATTGAAAATCTTTAGGATTTTATAATTCATTTTCACTTAGTTTAGTTTATGCAGTTTTCAATACAGTCTGTTGATACCGATAGACTCGATGAGGTACAGATACTAGTAATAGTTTCTGCAGGTAAGAAAACAAGGCCATATAGAGGAATAGAACGGTCTAAGACCTCTTCACTACAGTCCTTTAAGATAAGGGCACACATGTTCTTCAAACAAAAGTGTTTCCTCTTTCCACTGTGAGGCGGTGCAGGAAATCAATGACCAAATGAAACTGAGGGGAAAATGTAGGTGGAGCCTCCTGTTCTTCTCCACAGCTACCATCAACACCTGCATAACTGCCTCTGCTGACACCCCAGGGGCTCCCTGCACCACGTTCACTGCTGGAGTCTGTGCATCTTCCCTGCGCAATGGATGTTAGCCCATTTTAAGATAATGAGAGGGAAGATTGGAGAAGAGGAGGAAATGGTTTGAGAATATATATGTAGCAAAGAACAGAGATGGTATCTAACCCTGGGAGGGTTTGACCCCACAGTTGTTGCTCTTGACATTTCTGTTTAAACTACAGACATTCATAAACCAATAGCGTTCCAGTTCCTGCGGCTCACACATTAGGCAGCTGCACCCTCTGCCTAAAGTGTGTGGGGCTTTCCGTAGGCACTGACAGAAAAGCTCACAGGGTCACAGGGTGAAGGCCCACAATAGTCTGTGTGCAAGTTGAGGAGCAAGGAGGCCAGTAGTGGATCAGTCCAAGTCCCCAAACCTCCAAATTAGGGAAGCCATCAGTGCAGCCTTGTCTGTGGCTGAAGATCCCAGAGCCCCTGGCAAATCACTAGTGTGAGTCCAAGAGTCCAAAAACCGGAGAACTTGGAGCGTGATGTTCTATAGCAGGAAGCGTCCAGCACGGGAGAAAGATGAAGGCCAGAAGACTCAGCAGGTCTGCTCTTCCATCTTCTCCTGCCTGCTTTATTCTAGCTGCACTGGCAGCTAGATGATGCCCACCCAGACTGAGATGGGTCTACCTCTCCCAGTCCACCGACTCAAATGTTAATCTCCTTTGGACACACCCTCACAGACACACCAACGATCAATACTTTGCATCTTCAATCCAATCAAGTTGACACTCAGTATTAACCACCACAAATGTATTGGTAATTACAAAAATAACATGGCGGCACAATTTTATAACCATGCCTGATCATAATCTCAAACCAATCAACTCTCTGTTCAGAGGTAGAGAAATTTAAGCTGAAAGTGTTGGGAAGAGCCATCCAGATTACCAAGATAAATAAATGGAAGTCATTAACAGCTCATTTAAGACATTTTAACATGTACAAAGCCACAAATTCTTCTCTTTCAATGTTCCCAAATTTTATGACTATGAGTGTATTTGTGTGTTTCCCAGCATTGCAAAGGTGCAATTATCACTAGTTTATATTGTATCTCCTTAAGGTGCACATCATGCTGCTTTGATACACAGGTACACTGTGAAATGATTGCTACTGTTACCTTTTACATGTGTCATAAAAATACCTAAAATCTACTCTCAGCAAATGTCCAGACTACAATATTGTTAACTGTAGTCCTCATGCTGTACATTACCTCCCTAAAACATATTCATCCTACATAGTTTACATTCTCTACGCTTTGACATGTATCTCTGCTCAAACCCCAGCCCCAGCCCCTGGTAACCACCATTCTACTCCGTTTCTACATATCTAAGTTTTATCTTTTGTTTTAGATTTCACACGTAAGTAAAATCTTGCAGTATTTTTCCTTCTGTGTTGCTTTTTTTATTTGGCATACTGCCTTTTTTTGGTTTACCCAAAAATCACTACCTTGAAAATAAGATATAATAATAATAATAATAATAATAAATAAAACTGCACCTTCATGTTCATTGCAGCATTATTCATAATAGCCAAGATGTGGTGCTTACCAAAGTGTCTGTTGGCAGATGAATGGATAAATAAATTTTAATATATATACATATAAACACATATGTTTGTATAGCACACACACACACACACACACAAACATGGAATATAATTTGCCCTAAAAATATCACTCTTGATCGTATTTTTACCCATGTCATATGAGATGATACTATAAGAGACTAAATGAATTACCACATCACTGCTTCTATACTATCAAAGAGAGAGATTTTCCCTGAAATCAAAATATTAAACAGAATGTCAACTAACCAATATAATTGGGTACAAGTGTTCCTGAAATCAGAGGGAATTCGGAGCATGGATTTTTTTGTTCTCTGACATTCTGAAATGGACAGGCATGATCCAGCATATAGCTGAGTTGACTCAAAAATAAAATCTGGGACAGAAAAAAAGGACTAAGATAAAATTCTACAGTGATTTGATTGTGTACAGAGATTTAAATTCTGAGAAGAACCCAGTTCCTTCTAAAAGCAGATGTGATTTTAATCTAAATTCTTCTGTGCCCATGGAAGTGCTGTTTTCTTTTTTTTTCAAATAATATATTTTATTTACCTAGCATATCAAAAATAGTACCATTTTCATATGTAATCTAAGTATAATTTTTCATGGACATAAGGAGGGGAACATCACACACCGAGGCCTGTCGGGGGGTGGGGGCTAGGGGAGGGATAACATTAGGAGAAATACCTAATGTGGGTGACGTGTTCATGGGTGCAGCAAACCACCATGGCACGTGTATACCTATGTAACATACCTACACGTTCTGCACATGTACCTCAGAACTTAAAGTATGATTTTTTTAAAAAAAAGGGCTGTTTTCTAATCTAATATTTTTTACTCTCTTCACAGAAAAGAAAAATAGAAGTAAAGCCCATATATATTTCTTCATCAAATTAATTACATGGGCACATGTTTTGGCTCCAGATGACTATAATTTTCTCTGCAATTTCTCTGAGTTTCTAAACTCTAATGGGAAGCAGTCTTTGTACTAGAGAAAAACTTCAAATTCCATAAATCGAGATGGAATAGCAGGATTGTTTGCTTTTGTGTGGGTTTGTATATTTAATGAAGCTCTAGATAAGATAATGGGATTCACTTCTGATGCACATTCAAAGATATTTCTGGGCCTTCCACCATCAGCCTGTGATGATTAATATACCTAAAGTCGACAGAGACACACACATATAAAATAGTAAATGCGTAAATAAAAAAGGTTATGTATAGCAATATAATTTAAATGTTCTGTTTTTTGTCACCAAGAAAGAGGTCTAGGAGAATCTTCTGTGGCTAAATATTGGACAGAAGGCTTCTGAAAAATCCAGGGATTGCTGTCGGAAAGCAATTAAGCTGGAGAAATTGCATTAGAGGAGAGCAGATGCCATATTCAAGCCAGTTCCCTGTTTCTCATGCAGTTGGGGCTCGTGGGTCTTTTATTTCCTAATAAACAAAAGATTGACAAACATCTGTCCTTTCCCTCAGCAGGTAAGGTGTTTATTCGAGGAGTAAAGGCAACATCATGAACAAGTGAGCTCTCCCCTTCATGTTCTAAGTTAAGAGTTAAAGAAGTTAAGAGTAAAAAGAAAATCGAGGAATTTAGAATGTTTATCCCCTTTTAGATTGGACTTCACCAACAGCCTCGTGCGATTTTTACATGGTCTTTTAAAGTCCATTGTCCTTACAGAGGGGTGCCCATGTTGGCAACAAACCTTGTCTAGTGGCAACGCCGATTTTTCTTATCTATTTGTGCTGTCTGCCAATCATGCAAGCTATTTTTTTTTCTTCTTTGGGGCTATCAAAACATGACCAAAACACAATGCATAATTAGACAGAACCGTGGTTTAAATCATCACAGAAATCATATTTCTCTAATTTTCTCATGCACTAAATCCACGGAGGTCAAAAGTTAAGTACATTTTTAAATTTCAAATTTTATCATCAGCAGGATCCTGAATTTTGTGTGCGCGTGTGCTTTTTGCCTTGCCATATTTTAGCTTTTCAGATTTTTTTGCTCTTGCGCTTGATAGAAATGTGTCGATGACTTTATCTCCTCTTTGACACTTTAAAAATGTCTTTCTGTTTTCAATTTAAGGATTCATTTCACCATATGGTCTGTTTAGCCTGATAAACCCTCCTGCCCATTATGAAATAATTGTAGCTGTAGAGAACCATCCGTATCTCTGTAGGTGAGGTTATGCCAGTGTTTTCATGTGCACTGACCTCTTTTCCTATTCCAAGAATTTATCACTGAGCAGTCAATTTGTTTTAAATCTGCAATCTGGTGTATAGGAACTATTTGTCATGATGTATGTAGCCCAGCAGATCATTTTTGTTCGGAAATGTGACTGTCGTACTCAAATCCGTTCTTCTGGGAAGCTGGAATCAGGCAAATGTCTGTGTTCCTTATGGATGGTGTCGCAAATCAATGCAATAGCGTTCTCTCAGATTAACACAGAATTAAGCATAAACTATTTTTCAAGAGTCATATGGACCTTCAGAGCAACAATGCAGAAGGCAGATTTTAATGTTGGTGATGAGTAGTAACATTGTCGCATGCCAAGATATTTTATTTTGATGTGTGTTTAATTTCTAATAAAATTATTCTGCCTCCTACATTAGTAAAGTCGAAATTCTTGTTAGATTTTGCTATTACTCATGTTCCTTTCAATTTGGGCCATAAACATACGCCACTTAAAAAGTTGTAAAATGTTGCACATAGTGAGAAAAAAGCAATAAAAAGGCTTTTGGAAATGCTCTATTGTGCCAGCTCCCTCACTCTGATCATTCAGGGATAACTTGTCTTCTTCTCTTCTCTCCCAGAAACGCACACGCCTTCCTCGCCCTGCCATACACCATCTTCATTCTGCCACCTGGCATAGCTCCACCATCCTGTCGGCCAACCCTACCTGCTTCTTAGGGCCCAACTTTCTGATGAAGACAAATAGATCCATGAATTATAATTAGCCATTTGCTCATTTGCTTATTGAATGCATATCTCTCATCTCACGCATGGCAAAGCTTTCTCTAGGGGATGGGGTTCCTCAGCGACACATGTTCTAATGTTTGGGAAAGACGAAAATCTAAAAATATTGCATAAATAATATTTTATCTAAAATATTTTCTATTTTTACATCATTGAACAAAGTGATGAAACATAAATCAATATTTTCCAACTGAAATAAAGGTTGGAAGATGATGAACAAGATGTTCTGTCCCAGCTGGAGAAATAGCAACATCCTGTCTATGTTCTGGCCATTCTTGCCGTGACTGTGATTTCTAATTAGTTGATTTATTGTTTGTTGTGGCATTTTCTAACTTAAACTTTAATACGTCTATGGTTTCTGAGACTTGACCCAGAAACTCAAAATGTGCATTAAAAGGAAGCCATATTTTGCTGAGTATTTAGAATAAACATTACTGTACTTCAGTAGTAAACAAGTACGTGGGATTCAAAAATTCGTATCTCCGAATTTGACTATTCTCTAGAAACCACAGGTGTAGGAGGGGCAATTATGTTGATGTCTGAATGCATACACTCTTTGGTGATTAACCAACCCCACTCACCATCCAGGGTCTGCATTCTGGTGAGACCCCCGCCACCCCAGGCCATGTCACATGCATATTTACGCCTACTGGATAAACAACATCCTGCTGTTTGTGTGAAAGAAAATGGCACAGAGAACTCAACCTCTAGTGAGGGTGACAGAGGCAAAGACAATATCGAAGATTTTAAGCAGCAGGTGGTCCCGTGCCCAAAAAGAGAGATGTTCCATAAATAAAATAATAAAATGTCAAATCACTCAGTACTGAATAAAGGTTAGTACAGTATATCCTTGTAGGGCAAAGAAAAATGAGTACACAAAACGGTTACTTTCTTTTTTTGAGACGGAGTCTTGCTCTGTTGCCCAGGAGTGCAGTGGTGCGATCTCGGCTCACTGCAGGCTCTGCCCCCTGGGGTTCACACCGTTCTCCTGCCTCAGCCTCCCGAGTAGCTGGGACTACAGGCGCCCGCCACCACGCCCAGCTAATTTTTTGTATTTTTAGTAGAGACAGGGTTTCACCGTGTTAGCCAGGATGGTCTCGATCTCCTGACCTCGTGATCCACCCGCCTCAGCCTCCCAAAGTGCTGGGATTACAGGCGTGAGCCACCACACCAGGCCAACGGTTACTTTTTATGATTAAAAAAAAGAGTCATGCAAAAAACAAGATCCTTTTGAAAGTTGAAAAGGCAGTTGAATGTGGGTTGCGAATCCATCAGAGGAACTGAGTAACAGCTGGAGATGCGGCCAGGGCAAACCAGAAGCATATGCGGGATTTTCCTGTGATAAACAGCTTAAAAAAGAGCCACAAACAATTATTAGTTGTTTGGAAATGGGGAGAAACACATCTCTCCCTAAAGAATGCCTGAAACAATAGTAATAATAATTGTAACAATGTTAATAGCATGAGTAATAAGTGTAATAGTTCTCATGTGCCAGCCACTGTTCTAAGCTCTTCACAGAGAAAAATTTATTAAATAATTCAAGATTAGGAAAAGAGTTATAATTGTTTTTGCAGCTCTAAGCATCCAGACAAATTATAATTTTAATATATGCTGCTACCATCTGGCTGCAACCACCAGTAGTACCAGACATCACAGCTAGTCTTTACTGACCTAGCTCATGTCAGGCACTGCGTCTTTCTGTATGTCTTCCCTCACCAAATTCTTACGGCAGCACAATCTGATACAAACTGCACAGGTAATGATGTAGTATATTATTGAACAATTACAGTAGAAAGGTATATTGAACATTTATAAATAATTCATACAATTAAGCCTTTATAAAATAATTGTGTATACACACTACTTGCCACAAAGTCAAGTGCCCTTTTGATAATTTTCATAACACTCTCTGCATCTCCATATTTCTCATCTGAATTGTAATCATTTAGTTTTTCTTTGTTCAATGTATTTCCTACTCCATCTTTCTATGAATGCCATATAAAAAAGGAGCATGTTTTCCCTGTCATCTTTGTATCACTAAAATCGAGCAGAGGAACGACACACTTTATACCATCTTAACCATTTTTAAGTGCACAGATCAGCAGCGTGCAGTACATTCCCCTCTCTGCACAGCAGAGCTTCAGATCCTTTTCATCTTGCATAACCAAAACTTAGCTTTCAGTAAAACATAATTCCCCCTACTTCCCCCAGGCCTTGGCAACCACCTCACTGCTTTCCATTTCTACGATTTGGATGACTTTAGGTGGTTTGTAGAGTGGGACCATATGCTATTTGCTCTTTTGTGGCTGTCTTTATTGCACCCAGCACAATATCCATCCATGTTGAAGTACATGACCAGACTGTTCTATTTTTTTGAGACTGAAAAACGTTTCACTGTTAGGAGGCAGGGCTAGAAATATCAGCAATTCACTTAGGACCAACTATCATGGAGGGACCAGTCAGGAAATCAAGAGAAATCAGTTGGATATATGAACCTTGAGTACAGGGAAGAATCCAGAATGAACATATAATTTGGAGACTCATCAGCATTACACACTATTTAAAACTATGACAGTGACTCCTCAAAAGAATGGGAGGAAACAGAGAAGACAAGGAGCCTTGGGGCTGGATTTTGGCACAGTTTACCACTGAGAGGATGACGAGGAATTAATAAATCAGACTGAAAGGAGAAACCCGAGATGACGAAGAGAGAAACGAGGAGAGTGTAGTACCCTAGAATATATATAGTTCCTAATACTTTGATATGGTGCACAGGCTGTGGGTAAGTTACTATTTTTTAACATGCGTAAATATGTCAGTAGGATAACTTGCTATACTAAATTTGTTCAATCAAGAGTGTGTGTTATTAGGGTACCTGCCAAAATGTCCCATAAAGAGGGCACCATTTACAACCCCACTAATGATGGAAGAGAACGCATGTGTCCCTACCTCTGGAAAACACGATATAAAATAAAATGTTTTGATCTTGGCAAACTGGATTGTAAAAACCGGCAATATTTTCAGTTTATATGCTTTAGAGACATTTTCTTTTTTTCTTCTTTAAGCTTTTTAAGCTTCTCATTCATTCGTTGGTATTGAGTTATGCGCACAGTTGAATATATTGCCATGGAAGAATCTTCTATCTGTTAAGGAAATGAATCTTCTTCCTCTGAAGAATATTACAAATGTTTCTCTATAAGGTGTCACTTGTTTTTACCTCTCTATGTGTGTATACGTGTGTTTCTATGTTGAAATTCCAAATTTGTGTGCAGGCAAATTTAACTGCCTTATCATTTATAGATTTTTTGTCACATTAATATTATGAAAAGGATTATTCCGCTTTTTACTTCCACTAAATGTATTGGGTCTTTTTTTTTTACACCTTTGATCATCTTTGAATTTATTTTGGTATAAAGTATTAAGTCAGAAATGTAAAATTTTACTTAATTTTGCCTTTAGCTACCAAATTGTACTGCATGATATTTCACCTGCTGATCTGCAGTGTTACTTTGACAAATCTGCTCAGTTCCCTCCTGTATTCCATATCATATTAACACTTCCGGGACTTCCCTGGGCATGGACTGTACACATCTGGGTTTCCTTGTGGTTAGGCCCTGGCTGGTAAGTTATGAACAGAAGTGATGTGTGTGATTTCTGGGATGAATCACTAAACGAAAGGATCACATTCCTATAACAATGTGTTAGACCCCATATGATTCTGAGTCATATCCCTATATGATTCTCTCATAGCCCTATAACAATGGGCTATATCCCTATATGATTCTGAGTCATATCCCTATAACAATGGATCATATCCCTATATGATTCTGGGTCATATCTCTATAAGAAAGAGTCACATCCCTATAGATTCTAGGTCATGACTCTACACCAATGGGTCATATCCCTATGTGATTCTGGGTCATATCCCTACAAAAACAGGTCTTATCCCTAAAACAATCGGTCATATTCCTATGTAATTCTGGGTAATAACCTTCTAATAATGGGGCATCCCTATAACAATGGGTAATATCACTATAATAAAAGGGTATATGCCTATATAACAATGGGCCATATCCTTATGTTATTCTAGGCCATTTTCCTATCACAATGGTTCATATCTCTATATGATTCTGGGTCATATCCTTATAACAAAGGGTCATATCCCTAAAACAGTCAGTCATATCTCTATGTAATTCTGGGTAACAGCCTTATAATAATGGGTAATATCACTGTGATAAAGGTTCACATGCCTATATAATTCATGGTCATATCCCAATAACAATGGGTTGTCCCTATAAAAATGGGTGATACCTGTACATAATTATGGATCATATCCCTATAACAATGGGCTGTATCCCTATATAATTCTGGGTTATATCCCTGTAACAATGGTTTATATCCCTATAAGAATGGGTCATATCCCTATAACAATGTGCATAACTGTAACAATGGGTCATATCTCTGTAACAATGTATCCTATCCCTGTAACAATATGTTGCATCCATATAACCATGGGTCATATCATTATAACAATGTATATACCTGTAACAATGGGTCATATCTCTGTAACAATGTATCCTATCACTGTAACAACATGTTGCATCCCTATAACCATGGGTCATATCCTTATAACAATGTGTATACCTGTAACAATGGGTCGTATCCCTATAACAATGTATCTTATCCCTCTAACAATGTGTTGCCTCCCTATAACCATGGGTCATATCCTTATAACAATGTGTATACCTGTAACAATGGGTCGTATCTCTGTAACAATGTATCCTATCCCTGTAACAACGTGTTGCATCCCTATAACCATGGGTCATATCTTTATAACAATGTGTATACCTGTAACAATGGGTCATATCTCTGTAACAATGTATCCTATCCCTGTAACAACGTGTTGCATCCCTATAACCATGGGTCATATCCTTATAACGACGTGTCGTATCCTTGTAACAATGTGTCGTATCCTTGTAACAATGTGTCATGTCCCTATAACAATGGGTCATATCCTTATATGATTTGGGGTCTTATCCTTATATCAATGACTCATAGCCCTATACTATTCTGAGTCTATTTCCTACAACAAAGCTGCTTGCCCTCCTCTGGCCTCTCATCGCTTGGAAAACAGACATAGTGACGATGCTCACTTTAAACAGAGGACAAAATCACTCATTAAGAGATGGCAAGGAGGTATGACAGAAAACCCTGGGCCAGATTATATCGTGGGATCAGAGGTGGTCCCTGCTCTGAATAGCCCTTCTTCTGGGCTCCGAAGGGAAAAACAAAGTAAATGTATACTGTTGAGGATTGAGGGATTTTGTATCTATATAATATGAGTATATATGCATATATATTAGCCTACACATAATGCATAAATCAATATCTGAAAGTGTGGCATTGACGTTACAAAACTTAAAATACATGTCATGTTGAGCCAGAATGACAAAACTTTTACTCTAGAAAATTGATTATCGTGGTTATGCCATATGAAATTTTTTGTTTTTTGTTTTGTTTTGTTTTGTTTTGTTTGTTTTCTAATTGTAGCCTGCAAACCCTTGGAAGGCAGAATTCTTCTCTATTGCGCCTGCAGCACTGAGGGAGAGAGTAGAAAAATCAACCTACATTTTTGTTTTCACTGTCCGTGGCTGCTTAGCAATAAAATAGGTCAAGATTAGTGTAAGAACTGGCCAGTTGGAAAGCAGAGATGGAGTGGATTACTGTTTAGCAAAGGAATTTCTCTTAGCCCATGTCAGAAAATGAAAGCGAAGATTCTATACGCTTAACAATTGTAACAAGGCCTTATACTTACTGTATTTCTAAGGAAGCACTTTTTTAAAAAATAGAATTATTTTATTTTATGGAAGTAGTTAGGATTTATTGAATTTTTTTGGACATTCAGCTTTTTTTTTTAAGTGTAGGTGTCATCTATTTTTCATTTATTCAAACCTCTCTGGTTTTTCTGTTTCTGATAATAGGAACTTTTTTCTTCCAATATAAAGTATAACGGTAGTTTGCATAGATTAAACTTCTTGCATAAGCATGGAAACATGTATTTCTTTACCTATTGTGTAAATTTTTGAACATATCAACATAAAATTGTTTATGTAATATAATCTTATGTACAGCATCTGTAATACTATCATTTAAGGCTTACTTGTTTTTTCCTCTTTTTTTTTACTTAATCCATTTAACTAGGAGCTCAAGAAAGTATGTTATATTTTTGATATTTTTCTTCTCTTCTTGATGTGCTATTGATTCATCTCAATACATTAGTTATCTATGTTTATTGCTAACAAAAATTGAGAAACATCAAATGAGGGAAAAAAACCTCGCCTCTACACAGGACATCAGGAAGTAAAAACTGTTAACATATTTAGTTGTAAAAATGAGTAAGTGTTTATGTGTGTAAAAAGATTTCATTACCACTAAATGCATTGTATTGCCTAAATCTAAACTTAATAGCCACATAACATTTCATCTTATAAACATGTGAACTATTTAAACCTAACTAACTTGGAGCAAAAGTTGTTAATGACTACCATTTTAAATAACGTCATGAAGAACAATCTCATAAAAAATATAGTTGAAATTAAAATTATTTTGCCAGATTCCCAAAAATAATCCCATTTGAATTTGAATTGAAATGACATTGAAACTATAGCATAAAACTGAAAAGTATTCCCACACTTGCAGTATTAAATTTTCCCATCCTGAAGCATGATACCTCTCTTTTATTAGAAATTTCTTTTATGTAGAACCCCTCAGTGCTTCATGTCAGCAAATTTCTTTTATTTCTTTTCTTTTACTAGAATTTAGGTAATTATTCTATTTATTTTACTGGCCAATATCATCAGTGTTGTTGATGGTAAGCTCCAATCTCTTTCGCTCTCTCTGTCTCTCTCTCTCTCTCTCTCTCCATTCAATGACTATTCTTAGGAGCACAGTTAGTGAGCTCAGAAATAATTACAAGCTATATTATACATTTTTCCCTAAAATTTAATGATATTACATCAATAGATATTGTAAGAGTATCTCTATGGCAACAGTGTTGAAAGTGAAAATAAATGTCTTTAAAATTCATAGATACGACTATATTTTTCCTTTTTAACCTTTTGTATTATTAGGAATTATATATAATATTGAGCTATCTTTTCATTCCCGGTACTCTTGGTGTAAGAGTCACATATTCAAGGGTGTCATGTAAACGTTTATAGGTGGATTTGGTTTTCTCAGACTTTATTTGGCAAACGATTCCGTGGATAATGGTTGAACAGTGCTGTAACAGAACAGGGTCATCTCTGCATGTAATATGATAGGAAGTCACTAATTGATGACTTCCTGTCTAGTAGAAGAGGAGTCTCTTAAATAATTATACACATGTAAATAATTATATTTGGAAAGTTCTATGAGAAAGAAGTGTGTGCAATGTGAGAAAAGAACTTGGCCTTGGGCAGGGCGCCGCAATTCACGCCTGTAATCCCAGCACTTTGGGAGGTCAAGGTGGGTGGATCATCTGAGGTCAGGAGTTTGGACCGGCCTGGCCAACATGGTGGAACCCCATCTCTACTAAAAATACAAAAATTAGCTGCTGGTGGTGGTGGGCGCCTGTAATCCCAGCTACTCGGGAGACTGAGGCAGGAGAATCACTTGAACCTGGGAGACAGGTTGCAGCGAGCCGAGATCTCACCACTGCACTCCCACCTGGGCGACTTGACTAGTTGCTCTTCTTTTCTTACTGAGTTGATGGAATTTTAACTTGTTGTTGATACTGAAGATTCTGGCTACATGTGATATCCTTCAACTTTGTTCCCGTTGTCTGCTATCAATTAACTAGTTTTGACAGGGATAAGTTATTACTCTTTCCTTCATTACTTATGCTTTTGTATATTTGTCTAGAAATTCTTTTCATCTCTATGCCATAAATATATTTTTCTGAATTTCTTTAATATTCTTAAATTTTTGTAATTCTCATTATGTCTTTAATGTTGCTATAAAATGCATATAAATACATGAATAAATAATTTTTCTGCAACTCTCGAGATGTTCATATGATTATACTTATTTACTGTGACAATGTGAATTATCTCAATTGATTTTTAATTAATAAACCAATCTTGCACTTATGATCCAACTTGTCATGATGAGTTATCCTCTTTCCTGTGGTCGTATTATGTGTGTGAATTCTGTACATGTTTTTGCATCTCTTTCATGAGTGAGATAAATTACCTTTCCTCTGCTCCTCTTCAGAGGATCCAGCATGAGGAAGGAACTGGCCTTGTTAAAATCTGTCCAGACACCTCACTTGCTTTTTGTATATTCACTCAGTGTATTTGTCTGAGATGGACTTTTTTCCCCACTGAAGTATTTGGTTCCATTGTCTGGTGAAGCCATCTGCACTTGGAAATTTTTGTGGAATTTCCCTCTCCCTTCTCATGAGCTAATTTTAAATTGCGGATTTAATTTTTTAAGTTGTTTTGCAATTTTCTAGTTTTTCTGATGTTAATTTTGCTAAGTCATACTTTGAAATGCCTTTTGAATAGAAATGATTGTTAATGCACTTGCATCTAGCTTTTCCAATGTCCCATCTGTAGTCTTTTTAAAGGCTCCGAGTGTGGGTATTCTTTTTCCTCCTTGACATTGTGGTTTTGGGCCTTTTCTATTTATGTTACCACTTTCTTGAAGCCTAATTTTATTTGAAAATCATTGTCTCTTCTCTTAGCAATCTAATATTACATTGAAATCTTTATTACATTGAAAATAAATTTTTATATCAAATTTAAAGATTTTTCAAACGTTGCAATGTAATAAAACTTTGTTTCTCTACTACAATCTCCCATGTTGCTTATGATCTAAACCAGAGCTGCTCAGTAGCAATTTTCAGGATTATAGATTATTCTACAGATGCGCTGAACACTGAGGTAGGAACTGGCCTCATATGACCGTTGAGCCCTGGAAGTGGGGTAGGTGTCATTATTTTTTTAATTATTTCATTTTAATTTATTTACTCAAGTTTAAATAACCACAAGTGGCTAATGACCACTGTATTGAACTTTGCAGAATTCTCAAAAATCAAATATGTAAATAAAATGTAATCAAACTAATCAATCAAAAGTTATTCATTTTGAATTTTAGACTATTGAGGTGACTCTTGAATTAGAATAATAAAATAAATTGCATAATACAAATATGTTTAGTTAGCATGGATAGACAAGTGTATGCTATTGTTTTCTAATATCTTAAATATTAATAATTTAAAAACCACTGACATAAAATTTTTGTTCCAATTCATTATTACATGAAGTGATATAGTGATATATCTTATTTATCAGGTAGAAACATATGTCTGAAGTAGAGACTTACAGCTTGAAGAAAATCTTTATCTGAGTCTTTTTGAAATTAAAATTTCTCAATCATTTTAATGAAAGTCTTTATCTCAAGTCCTGTCAATGTGAGAAACGCTTTCATAAGACAAGTGGCGACGTGTGAATGGAGGTACACAGCTGCTGGCCTGTGAGACGGCACTTAAATCTCAGGTGTCCAAGGTGTTCTCTGGGCTCGCCTGTGGACCACTTGCAGCCACCTTGCTTGGTGCCTGGAGGATGAGAGGCTGCTGTGTCAGAGCCTCACCCTGGTGATCCATGAGGTCTCCTGCTCACACCACCTGCCACCAACACCAAGCAGATCATGCCACTGGGAGGAGGCATCTAGGTCATTACAGGACAGTGTTAAGGGGGAAGGAGACCCCTTGAAGAGTGCTGGCTCTCACACCTCACTAGTGAACTGCAGTGGCCCTGGCAAGGGTCTCTGTCAAGTTACCGCATGAGCCAGATAACGTCTGCAGGAGAGGGAGGGCAGGGGCAGGACCCCCATGTGGAGCACCCCAGCGTGGAGAGGCCAGGGCTGGTTCAGTTCCCTGGGGACTCTCTGCTTCCCACATTAATAATATGAAGTTTGAGTTACATAGTTTCTATAAAATCACATAATCAGCATAGAATGACCGTTTTTTCTCTCTCTTCCTTTCAAATTGCTTCATAGCTGATCATGGGGCTTCTGTGTTCATGGCAAGCAATGCTCTCAAAGGATCGCCAGGTCGAGCTAAAACACAAGCCATGGATTTTGGTTTCTTGCTTTTCTTCTTCAAATCTGTTGCTTTCCCCCTTATTCTTGTGTCTTGTGTTGCTTTAAAAATTATTTAGGATTTCGCAAATATAAAATAGTTCAATAGTTTTTCTACACAGAGAAAATAAATCGTCTAAAGTAAAACGCATGAGAACCCATTTACAAAATAAACAAAATAAGGACCTCAGCTTGAATAACCTCACTGAACTATGCAAATGAACTGTGGAAAATATCATAAAACTTGGCTTTACTTGAATTTTTAAAATAATACTCAAGTGCCATGCAATGATTTAGTTCAGAAAGAGCAATTATTTTTAAGAGGACAATTCTCTCAAATTATGTGTATTTTAAAAAGAAGGACTTGTCCTGACTAGGTACAGTAAAACAAGAAAACAAGGGGAAAAAAAAGCCTTAAAATAATATCGTTCTAAAACATGCATAAATAAATTGAATACAAATTATTTTAATACATACAATGTCATCATTGTTCTATAGTGACTCACCTTCTGTATGAAACTTATCTTAAGCAGATTCTGCATTGTATATATAAGAGGAAACAGCAGAAAACAGGACAGGAGTTGAATTATTTAATAAATGTGACTAGAATATTATTTTTATGAAAAAATATGTACTAACACTATTTATCATATAATTCTAGATGGGTTAAAGAGATGAAGAAAAAATCAAACCATAAAAAGAGAAGGAAATGTTGATTAATATTTATCTGATTTCTAGATGTGGAGAGCCTGCTGAGCTTAAATAAATGAAACCTGATTTCAACCACAGATTATTTCCCGTGACTGTCAGCTGCTCTGTAAAAACCCAGCTTGGGAACAGGGTGGTGGTGGGGGATCCCACCAGGAAGGAAAGGCTTGAGCAGCTCAGTTATTTTCATGTGAGGACACAGCCCTGTCTCCTTTGTGATTTAAAAAAAAATAATAATAATAAAATAAAATAAAATAAAACTTCCGTTAGGTACTATTTTAGCAAAGATTGGTTTTAAAAGATATACAATTCAGTGACAATAAGATGTTAGTGTAAATTTTCCTAAATAAATATTGGCAAATATAATGATGAAATCCTGTCAAGAGTTTCAAAACAGGCCAGGTGCAATGGCTCACGCCTGTAATCCTCGCACTTTGGGAGGTTGAGGTAGGTGGATCCCTGAGGTCAGGAGTTCGAGACCAGCTTGGCCAACATGGTGAAACCCTGTCTCTACTAAAAATACAAAAATTAGCTGGGCATGGTGGCACGTGCCTATAGTCCCAGCTACTCAGGAGGCTGAGGCAGGAGAATCACTTGAACCCAGGAGGCAGGGGTTGCAGTGAGCTGAGATCATGCCACTGCACTCCAGCTTGGGCAACAGAGCAAGACACTGTCTGAAAAAGAAAAAAAAAAAAGAGTTTCAAAACTCAATCGGCTTCTGTGTAGGATTTAGAGCGGTCTTCCTGGATCTAATAAACTACTTGAGCTAAATATGCTCATCTTGGGGCAGGACGTTCTCTTCTGTAAGTCTCTAGAGGCCTTATATAGACTCCTTCATTATTTCTGAAAGTAACAGATGAGCGGTCAAATATGCAGCAACTTCCTTTGCACTGAAGTTGCCACGGTAACTTTCTACCATGGGAAATTTGAGAAAGATTATTTTATTTGATGTCTTACTCTACATAATAAGCAAATAGCAAAACAATGGTATTTAAATATCTTTTCTTTGGAGGGATAACATAAAGAATAAATGTCTCTTTTTGTTGAATTTCATAAAACAGTATCTACCACACTGGATATGGGTAGAGAAACGGAAAATGAAGAAAGAACCCACAGAACCTGAGCCGTGGAACTAGAAGAGGGGGTACTCTCCTGTCCGATGCTAGAATTTCGGCACAAGGATCCCTAAACCACACCTCTATGTGAGTACCAAGGGTGATCCTGAACAGTGTGGGCTGCTGGTTTAATTCAGCCCTCATGACACCTTGTATCTCAACCTCTCCCTTTTCAGATGAAGAAGGGAGGCTGAGAGTCTGTCTTACCTTTGTTGCCAAGTGGGATCCTGACTCTCAGAGCTCACAGGTGAGCCCACACCTGTCGAATTCCATAGCCCCAGCCCTGCCCCTCACCGCACAGCCATCCACTGCATGCTTTTCCTCCTAGGCTAGACAGGTGGGAACCAGTGCCCGGACAGTCAACCGTTCCCCCTCCTGCTTTCCAGACAGTGACCAGCCTTGGTTCAGCCCACCACTGTCCCCTGTGGATGCCATGCTAACCTTTATCTCTTCACCTATCCTTGAGTTGGTGCAAGACCCTGAGTAGCTTCTCACTCTCTTCACTCTCCATATAACTGTGCCCATCTACCTCATCAGCCAGTGCCCAGGCGGCATGAACTTGGATGACTTCTGTACGTTTTATTAATGACTGGATTGTCTTACATCATCCCTAAATTATTCCAAGGAGCTTCTATTTATCTTTCCATTAAGAAAATGACTGACCTGATGCCTATTTAGAGTTATTTTGTGTACCTAACACAATGCCAAGCAAACGCTCACTGGGCACGTTTTCAAAGTGGACGTCATTGATCTTTGATGGCTGTGTCTTCCTCTGCCTTCCACCCACACATGCAGTGCCTCTGACTTCTCATGGCCTGGTTTGGCCCTGTTCTACCCCACAGAGTTTATTTCTGCTAAGTCTAAGGGTCCAGGGTCTCCTGAATTCTTGTACTACTCAAACATATCCCTGGGCAGCTTCTGAGTCAAAATCACACTTTTCCCTACCTCCTTGTAGATAATCTAATTTCCTCCTTCCATAGGTAATATCCCTTCTTTTCCCCTATTCCTTTTTAACTGTCATCAACTGCAAAGGGTTTTCTGCATCTTTATGATCTGCAAGATCTCGCATTTGTGATGAGGAAAAGACTCACGTTTTGCATCAGGTAATGTTTTTCGATTAATGTGCTCCTGCTGCCCTGAAGCTTTTGAGGCTTCAGCCCATTCCTGAATTCTAGTTGAATCAGCATTTCAGTGCTCCATTTCGGTTTCAAATCAATTCATTGCCTGCTCTAAAGTGCTATAAAATGTTAGTGGTGGCCGGGTGGGGTGGCTCACGCCTGTAATCCCAGAACTTTGGAAGGCTGAGGCGGGTGGATCACCTGAGGTCAGGAGTTTGAGACCAGCCTGGCCAACAAGGTGAAACCCCATCTCTACTAAAAATACAAAAATTAGCCAGGTGTGGTGGCGGGCACCTGTAGCCCCAGCTACTCGGGAGGCTGAGGCAGGAGAATCGCTTGAACCCAGGAGGCGGAACTTGCAGTGAGCTGAGATTGCACCATTTCACTCCAGCCTGGGCGACAGAGTGAGACCCTGTCAAAAAAAAAAAAAAAAAAAAGTTAGTGGTATGAATTTGGTAACAGTGACCCAGGCAGCACGGCGAAGAATGATGATGGAATTTGGGTAACACTAAATAAGGAAATAAAACTGATGTAACTTTAAAGTATTTAACATATCCTTGACACTCAATGAATATTTTATCTTTTCCTTGGGTGAAACTAATGAGGATAGTTATGCACGCTACCTGAGAACAAATATGTAGCACATGTCTCCCTAACAAACATTTCCATTTAGAACTTTTAAGTATATGCACCATGTGGTGCTAACCATAACTTTGCAGGAAATATTTACTGGTGATGCTGTTTTTGAAAAAAATAGTTGATATTATTGGAAAACTTAAATAAACCAATTCAAATCTTATGTCATATGTTAATTTCAAGCTCTGACTTTACTTCCTGTATTCAGTGGTATACTCTTAAGTCTACAAATAAAATGCTTATGCTGTTTCATTTTGACCTTCAAATATCTTTGCATAGAAGATACAGCCAAAACTCCTAAACATGAAATTCATAGTCACCATGGGAAATAATTTTTATAATTGCTTAGAATAACATAACTGTACAATAAATAAGATTCAGCCTATTTTCAATGTAAATGAAATAATAGTTACTACGGGAATATTATGCATTAATGAGTTTGCAATTATCTACACCCCTTGCCATTAATAATTACTATTACATTTATAGCATGCCCAAAAAGATACTGTTTATTAATGCAAAATATTAAAAATGAAAGAGGTTAGTTGGTTATATTACATTTGATCATTTCAACCACAGTATTTTTCCCCAAATATTAAATCCACATCATATAATCTAGGCATCAACATGCACTTTACAAGAAATCTACTTACTCTTATAAAGGCATATCACATATAATTGATTTTCACATTTAAGGATATATACTTAGTATATTTTAATATAATCTATGTATATGGTTTCTGCATTTGTGTATATACTGTTACCCTTCTGTATCCATGAGGAATTGGTTCCATGACTCCCTGTGGATACCAAAATTATCTAATGCTCAAGTCTCTGATATATAATGGTGTGGCGTTTGCATACAACCTATGCACAGCCTCTCCTATACTTTAATTCATCTCTAGATTACTCATAATACCCAGGTAAAGAGGACTCAGGTTATCC
Source organism: Symphalangus syndactylus (assembly GCF_028878055.3). Taxonomy (NCBI): domain Eukaryota; kingdom Metazoa; phylum Chordata; class Mammalia; order Primates; family Hylobatidae; genus Symphalangus; species Symphalangus syndactylus. The sequence continues at coordinate 7,402,173 of NC_072432.2, read as the reverse complement.
CTCCTGTGATACTAATTTAAAATGCCGCATTGACCATTTTGGGCTCACCCAGTGTCTTCTGCAACTGCACAGCATTACAGAGTCACATTCTCTGGACTCCTATTAGCTTTTCAAGATGCTGGGAAGTGTTGGATTAGGAGCAGACAGAAGATTACACTGAGCATAAACTTGACTATTCTCTCTGCACAAGATAACATCCCCCAAGAATGCTGACCTTTCCAGAATCACTGTCCTCTCCTATAACTTGTTTGTAGTTGAATTATTTTTAAGAAAAACAAATTTCTTGAACCAATACTCTGCTTCGAGCTCTCTCAGCTGTTTTAGACATGGTAGTCATCAAATAAATGTCATGGAACTCTGAGGCTGGCACTTAACAGAACAGACAAGGTGGCTGGCATTTACTTAAACATTTCCTATGGTACAAAGTGGGACTTTAGTGAGGCCGTGAAAAGTCAAGTAACAATGGGAATGCTTAACTGAGTACAAAAAGCAAAGACACACATAGCTATATGACACAATTCTAATATTTAAGCATTTAAAATGCTATTTAGAACATAAATAAATGAAACATTTAATTCCAAGCCTTCTATAAAGACAAATTTAATTTGTACTCACTTGTTATTCTAATATTAAAACTCATCTAAAGAATGAAAAGTTGTAATAATACAGTTTACTAGTATGTGATTAAAATCATAGTGCAAATAATTTGGAGTGCTATTTTACTGAAAGAGCCCCAGAGATGATTATAGGTGCCTCAGTCAATACAGTGACCATCTCGAACTGCATGACACTAACATATTAGCCAAAGTGCATTTATTATAGCTTTTTACCAACCCATGCAACTCTGATTTAAAGTCATGCATTCTAATGTGTTTTGACAAGTAAATTGCTTGCCTTTTTTCCATGATAGCCAACCATATAAATAATGCATGCATGGTAATAGCTGGAGCAATGATGTAAAAGTCAACCATGAGGCACATGCAGCATGTTAATGATCAAGATGCCTTGGCCTTGAAAAAGCGAGCTGCAACCCAAAGAAAACCGCACACCTGAGGCCACACATTTTTCCACACTATGACTAAGCTCATAACTTTACTTTTTTCTCTCTCCTCCACACCTCCCCAATTTAAGACCTGAATGCTTTTTCTTAAGAAATATCAAGATTCATGATACTGTTCTGACTTTTATATAACACTTGATATTACTTGGAGTTGTTTTCTGAATAACATTCAGAAACAGAAACCATGCAGAAACAACTTGAGTTGTTTCTAAAGTACGGAAAAGCTTCTTGAAAATGATAATTAAGGTAATTGTACAGGAGATAATTTTATCTTAAGGGTTGTTTTTAATTTTCCCTAGCAAATCTCCCACAGTGAGCATCTTCCTAGATACCAAACCAAAAAATGAAGCAAAATGAAAATTGTCAATAATTATTCTTCTAGAGATCCTGTTGGGTAATTTATGGTGCACGTTTTTTCTTCTTTATAGACTCTAGTTTTGTCTTCAGTTTCACATTCTGGGTCAAATTTTGAATTAAAATAACAACACACATATACATTCATGCTAACCATAGTGATTATCATCATCACCACCATCATCATTACCATTATCATCATCTTCTTCATCATTATCACCATCATCACCACCATCATCACTATCACCATCACCATCATTACCATTGTCATCACCATCATCACCGTCACCATCACCTCATCATCCTCATCACCATCAACAGCATCATTCTCATCATCATCACCGTGACTATCATCATAATCACATCACCATAATATCATCACCATCATCATTCTCATCATCACATAACCATCATTCACTACCATCCTTATCACCATCATCATCACCAACACCATCGTCATCATCACCCTCATCATCACTATCCCCATCAATATCATGTCACCATCATCATCAATACCATCATCATCACCACCATAATTATGATGATACAACCTCATCATCCTTATCTTCACAATCACCACCACCAGCATCATCGTCGTCATTATTGCTGGTACTAAAGGCAAATCTGTACAGACAGTACCACACTTTTATTGCTACTCCCCTGTTTTGTAATAACTCTAGCCCCAGTGAAACAAATTATATTGCATTTGTCAAATCATTGTAGTCTCCCCTCTTCCCTTATTATTTATTAATCTTAGAGTAGTCATGTAGAAATACTAATATCACCAAATTTTTCAGTCTGTGCAGTTAAGCAAGACCACATGTTTGAACTGCTCTTAGAGCAGAAAAGATGAGTGTCATTCCTAAGATAAAGGCATCCAGTGCACAGTCTGGCTCTTCTTCCATAGTTAAAGCATAGCCTAGTGTTATCTATTTAGATCTCTAAGACAGAAATGGGCATAGTCTGAATTCTGAGTTACAGTTTAGAAAGGCATTACTGAAGAGAACCACTGGACTCACAGGAGATTTTGTGTGAGTGAATAGTAAACTCAAACGTATTAAACTTCCAAGAGAAAAGTGTTTATGTGCCCACATCCAAACTTCTTAAGTAAATTATGAGTAATCTTGTCACTTACGTCCCTATTAGTCAAGTGTTATTTTACCTGTAGCCAAAGCCATCTTGACCTTGCTTTCACAGGAAAGGCCACTCATTATTACAAGTAGTAGTTTATTTGGGAAATCCTAATTATTCCCATTTAATTTTTTATTCATAATTTCCTTTATGTTATTGCAATTATCACAATTATTATTATTTTTTAATCTATCCCAAATAATATCTCAAACAAATCTATTAAGTATTTATTTGAAAGAAGGGAAACCGAGAGGCAAATATTTTGAATGACTAAGCAAATATCTTACAGAAGTTACATATAAAATGACATCTCCTGAGTTTCATTCATTTTTCAGAGCTCCTTGTGTATCATCTGTGCTACCCAAACAATATGTTTGTCATACTTTCCAGCATTTTAGAAATCTGATTTTCATGTGTGGAAAAGAAAACCAGGAGACTTCTGGGTTCCCTTCCAGCATGTGAGGAAATAGGAAGTCATCCCTCCCATCCTCACAGCAAGAAAAGAGCCGGAGAAGCTGAAAATTAATAACTCTTCTTAGATCTGTCAGAGAACTGAGGTCACAGTGCAAATGGCTGCCCCCACAATTGAAGAAACAGACAGGTAGATACAGGGAATCCAAGGTTATTGGAGCAGAAGTCCAAGAGCAGAAACCTCCATGGGGCTTAGGAAGGAAAGTTTAAACTGTAACTGATAAATTGCTGGAAGCTCAGTGGGGACAGATCTAAAAGGAAAAAAAAAGAAAGAAATCAAACTCCAGAAAAAGAAGGGAGCCTCCACTTTCATGAATTTTTCTTCCAGGAGTTCTACCATGTTCAGGTTGAAGATTGGAAAAAAAATTCCCTCATGTTTCTAGCAGGGAGAGGGGAAAGTAGCCATTTTGAAATAAGCCAGAGCAGCTTCTTAACATGGTTGCCCCCAGGATAAACTATTTTATGATAGCCTGGCCTGTTGGGATTCTATGAAAGCCTTACCACCTGGGCAGAGGGCAACTCCTTACTCCATTCCCCGAACTCTTCCTATCACATTTTAGGGTGAGGGGGAGAGGAAGCCTCTGTAAAGATCCCATCTCAGGGGCACCAGCTCACTGAAAGACTAAAACCTAATCATGGGTTCATTGAGGTCTTCTGTCTCAACACTCACACTTCACTACTGTGTCACTAAGCACTTACAGCACTTTCTTTTATCCAGTCCACCATATCCAGCTTTCAACAAAAAATTACAAGGCATACTAAAAGGCAAAAAGCACAGTTAGAAGAAAGAGCACAAGTATCAGAACCAATCTCAGATGTGGCAGGAATTGTGGAATTATCAGACTGGGAACTTAAAATGATTAAAATGCTGAAATTTCTAATGGAAAAAGTAGATGCAGTGTGAGAACGGATGGTCAATGTAGGCACACAGAGGGAAATTATAAGAAAAAGTAAAAGATGCAATGTTAGAAAGAAAAACATGGCAATAGAAATGAAGAATATCTTTTATGGGCTCAGTAGTAGATTAGACATGACGGAGAATAGAATCAGTGACTTGAAGAAATGTCAATACAAACTTCCAAAACTGAAAAGCAGAGAAAAAAACGACTGAAAAAATGGGCAAAATATGTGAGAAAAAAATCTGATAGAACCTCAAGGAGAAATAGATGGACCCACAATTTTAGTTGAAGAATTCAACATCTATCTATCAGTAATAGATACATCAATTCAGACGGCCAAAAATTAGTAATGACATACTTAAGCTGAAAAACATGATCAATCAACTTGATCTACTTGACATTTATAGAATATTTCACCCAATAAGAACAGAATATACATTGTTCTCAGGTTCACATGGATCATTTACCAAGATCAATCACCTTTTAGGTTATACAACACTCCTTAAAATTTCAAATCAATAGAAATTATAAAATGTATTCTCTCAAAAACCAAACTATTAAATGAGAAATCTATCATAGAAAGCTGAAAAATCCCCTAACACTTGGAGATTAAAAAACAAAGTTCTAGGCCAGCACAGTGGCTCAGGCTCATAATCTCAACAATTTGAGAGGCCAAGGCAGGTGGATCACTTGAGGTCAGGAGTTCAATATCAGCCTGGCCAACATGGTGAAACCCCATATCTACTAAAAATACAAAAATTAGCCTGATATGGTGGTGCATGCTTGTAATCTCAGCTACTTGGGAGGCTGAGGCAGGAGAATTGTTTGAACCCAGGAGGTGGAGGTTGCAGTGAGCTGAGATCATACCACTGCACTCCAGCCTGGGCAACAGTGTGAGACTCTTAGTTAAAAAAAAGAGAAAGAAAAGAATTAAAGAAAAACCCCAAAAACAAAAACCAAAAAAGTTGTAAATAACACAGATTAAACAGGAAGTCTCAAAAGAAACTAAAAATATTTGGACTAAATGAAAATGAAGATAAAACCTATCAAAATTTGCAAGATGCAGCAAAAGTAATGCTTAGAGAGAAATGTATAGTATTAAATACATGTATTAGAAAAAATATCTAAAATTAATCTAAACTTCCACTTAAAAAAAAGTAGAGCAATTTAAATACATAAAAAGAAGAAAATAATAAAAATGAAATTAGAAATCAATGATATTGAAAGCATTAAGCAAATCAACAAAACCAAAATTTGTCTTCGAAATGATAAACAAAATTGATTTATCTCTAGCTAGGTGATCTTTAAAAAAGGAGAGAAGATACAAATTACTAATATCATAAATTAAATATGTACCAATATACTATTCCCATTATTATTAAATATATCATAAAGGAATATTATTTTAAAAACTGTGCACACAAATTTGATAACTTCGATAAAATTTGGACCAACAGATTGAAAGATATAATCTTCTAAAACTCACACAAGAAAAAAATGGACAATCTAAATAGGCCTCTTAAATAGGCCTATTTATTAAACACAATCTAAATAGTATCTATTAAAGAGATTGACACAATAATGGGCAACCAACCAAAAAGGAAATCTTCAGGCCCAGACGGGTTCCTGGTGAATTCTACTAAACATTTAAAGAACAAATTATTCCAATTCTGTATGATGTTTTTTAGAGGCTAGAAGCAGAGGAAGTACATTTTAACTCATTCTGTGAGGACAGCATTAGTCTAAAACAAAAAGCGGACAAAGACGCTACAAAAAAAGAAAACTACTGACAAATATCTCTTATGAGCATAGATGTAAAAATTCTTAACAGGATATTAACAAATGAGCATAAAACACTACATTTTATATTAGTATAAAGACAATTACACACAACAACTAAATGGAGTTTATTGTAGGTATGCAATTCATCCTCAATATTCAAAAACTAATCTATCACATCAACAGGTTAAAAAAGAAAAATTAGGCGGTCATATCAATAGGTCAAAAAAACCATTTGATAAAACCCAATATCCATTCATGAAAAAAAAGTGCAGTTAATTCAAAGCAGAGAAAAACTTCCTAAATGTGATAAAGAATATCTACAAAAAACCTGTAACTAATTCATACATAATGGTGAGAAACTAGACATTTTTTCTGTAAAGTTCAGAAACAAGGCAAAGATGCTCTCTCTCATCATTTTTTCTATATTATTTAGGAAGTCCTAAGGCAGTAAAGCAAAAGAAAAAAAAACAGAAAAAGAAACAAAAAAAAAAAAGCAAAAAGAAATGAAAGGTATCCCAGATTGAGAAGGAAAAAATGAAACTGCCTTTTTTCACAAGTGACATAATTGTCCATGTAGAAAATCACAAAGAATTAAGAAAAAAACATCATGGAACAAACAAAGCTGCAAGATACAAGTTAATATACAAAATCCAATCATCTTCCTATATATGTGCAATGAACAAGCAGAATGCAACATTAAAAACACAATGCTATTTGTATTAGAACCTCCCAAAATGAAATACTTAGGTATAAATCCAACAAAATATGTCTAAGATCTATATAAGGAAAATTATAAAACTCTGACAAAAATGAAAAAGTACTAAATGAATGGAAGGGGTGTTTTAGGTGCATGGATAGGAAGACTCAATATTGTTAAGATGTTAGTTCCTCCTACCTTGATCTACAGATTCAATGCAATCCCAATCAAAATCTCAGAAAATGGATGTCAACAAGCTAATTCTAAAGGTTACATGGAGGAGCAAAGATCCAGAATTGGCAACACAATATTGAAAAAGAGGAACAAAGTCAGAGAACTGATACCGTTAAACTTCAAGACGTACTATAAAGCTTCAGCAATCAAGATGGTGCTATATCGGCAAAAGAAGAGATGGATAAAACGTAGAACAGAATAGAGAGCCCACAAATCAATTCACACAAATGTAGTCAACAAATGTTGAAGAGGCAGCAAGAAAATTCAAAAGAGCAAGGGTAGTCTTTTGAACAAATGGTGCCAGGAAAAGTGAGCATCAACATTCAAAAATATAAATCTAGACATAGATTTAATACCACCACATAAATTAAGTCAAAACAGACCGTAAGTCTAAATGTAAAACATAAAAATGTAAAACTCCTAGAAGGTAACATAAGAGAAAATCCAAATGACTTTGGGTTTGGTGACTTTTTTTTTTTTTTTTTGAGACAGAGTCTTGCTCTGTTGCACAGAGTGGAGTGCAGTGGCACGATCTAGGCTCACTGCAACCTCCGCCTCCCGGGTTCAAGCAATTCTTTGCCTCAGCCTCCCAAGTAGCTGGGATTTCATGTGGCCATCACCACGCCCAGCTAATTTTTTGTATTTTTAGTAGAGATGGGGTTTCACCATCTTGACCAGGCTGGTCTTGAACTCCTGACCTTGTGATCCACCCACCTCAGCCTCTCAAAGTGTTGGGATTACAGGCATGAGCCACCGCGCCCAGCCAGGTGATGACTTTTCTAATAGAACAACACTAAAGGAACATTCAGGAAAGAAAAAAAGTCGCATAAACTGGATTTAATTGAAATTAAAAACTTCTGATCTGAGAAAGGCACTGTCTAGAGAATGAGAAGAGAAGCCACAAATTGAGAGAAGGTGTTTGCAAATCACATATCTAATAAAAAGACTTATCCAAACTATAAACAGAACCTTAAATCTCGACAATAAGAAAATGAACACCTAATTTAGAAATGGGCAAAAGATCTCAACAGACCCTGCAGCATATGTGATATACAAATAACCAGCATATGTAAAGATGCTCCACATCTAAGTCATGAGGGAATTGCAAATTAAAACCAGACATCATTATGCATATATTAGAATGAGGAAAGCCCAAAATACTGACAAAACCAAATGCTGACAAGGATGTGGTTTAACAAGAACTCTCATTGTTGCTGGAAATGAAAAATACTATAGCCACTGAGGAAGACAGTTCAGCAGTTTCCTGCAAAACTAAACGTACTCTAACCATCCATTCCATACACTCTTCACTATTTGTCCAAATGAGTTGAAAACTTATAATTTACAGAAAAACCTGTACAAAAGATGCTTATAATAGCTTTATTTGTCATTGCCAAAGGCTGTTGTCAAGTAGGAGATGCTTCACTTGGTAAATGGCTGAACAAGCTGTGCTGTATCCATACAATGAGCTATGGAATCTGGGCTAAAAAGAAAGGAGTTACGAAGCCCTGAGAAAATGGAGGAACCTTAAATGCACATTGCCAAGTGAAAGAAGACAGTCTGGCTGGCTGCAAATTGTGTGATTCCAACTCTAAGACATTCTGGAAAAGGCAAAACTATAGAGACAAGAGAAAGGTCAGTGGTCACCAGAGGCTGAGGGAGGGAGGAATGCATAGGTGGAATACAGGATTTTTCAGGGCAGTGAAACAACTTTTTATGATACTGCAATGACAAATACATGCCATTATACATTTGTTCAAACCCATAGAATATACAACACCAGGATTAAACCCTGATGTAAACTATGGACTTTAGGTGATGCTGCTGCGTCATTGTCGTTTCAAGGATTGTCACAACTGTACCTTTCTGGAGGGAGATGTTGATGGTGAGGGGGCGTGCGTGTGTATGGCTGGGAAGGGTGTATGTTGGAGCTCCTATACTTTCAATTATTCTGTGAACCTAGCACCACTGTAAAAAATTGAGACTATTTTAAAAACAGAAGCTAAAGTACAAAGCTTCAGTCAATCTAGCTGCTTTTTTGAACAATGAACAAAACACACATTTTTAATTCATAATTATACTATATTGATCTGATAGGAAAGCAATACGTTTTGACAACAGCTGTTTTTCAGGACTAAAATCCTATTTTGTAAGTATCTGACTTTGATTTTTTTCTTTTTTTCTTGCCTTTCGAGCATGAGTTGTGTGTTAAAAGATCTAGCTTATGAGAGTGTAGTTTCTATCACTCTCACAGCATGCTATGCTACATTACATAATGATACTGAGGCTAAATCTAGCTACAATCTGTTGTTTCAATAATAACAAAATGCATTAAGCAAATGGACTAAAATGGAATTATAGTTGCAGATGCTCAATTCTCATTTCTTTTTATTTTGCATCTTATTACGATATCAGGCTTCAGTGTTCACCTCTGATCAACTTGATCAACTAGTAATTATAAGTCTGTATTTAAATGTTCATATCTTTCTGCAAAGCAGTAACTAAGTTTCTCTATTTGACTCTGAAACATTCAGTAAGTAAACTAATTCATTACCTTATCAGCAAAATTCCCTACTGAATGATACTCTGTTTGGACTTTTACAAAATTATTCAAGTGCAAATTCACTTAAAAGAGATCTCTCACCTAATTTATTCAGCTAAAAGTGTGGACCATTTGTGCTTTATTCACACTGATACCCAGACATATGATGATGTATTTGTCTTTGGTTAATTGTTCCAAATAAAGTTAATATATGCTATCTGACATTCATTCACCAGCTCAAAAAATATACAACGGCTCATACTCTGACTTAGGAGTATACGTCATAGAATCAAGACACCGTGGTCAGGAGTAAAAATAGAATATGCATGCCTTTCAATAGATTTTTGAGTAAATACCAGGAGGGATGAGATACCAAGTTTTGTTAAATAATCGTTGTTAAGTTTATTATATCAGATAATATTGAGAATTACAATAAAATTTTAAGTGCATTACTGAATGGCTTAATCTTTAATTCATTGCTATTCTTTTTATTATTTTCTCAATATTTTGTAGTGTGAAAGTAACAGGTATAATAGAAACATAGTAGAAAAAATAAAAAATTTATCATTTCAATGCACAGACATTTGATGAATATTACCCCATACACATTTAAAGGTATAATAAAAATTGCATTTTATAAAAATAGAGCTACATTCTTTCATCATATAATTTGAAAGTATTAAATTTTAACTAGAAAATTTGCAATTCTTGGACAATGATACTGCCTCTCCTTTTGGTCTATTGCGGGTAATGATGACTTCATCAGCCCTGAATATGTCTCTGCACCTTCCTGGTTATTTCTGTAGGATAAATATCTAATTTAGACCCCAGGGAGTCCATTGAGCAGGTGTAGTTTATATATATATTTTTTTTATTATTTATTTAAGTTCTAGGGTACATGTTCACAACTTGCAGGTTTGTTACATATGTATACATGTGCCATGTTGGTGTGCTGCACTCATTAACTCATTATTTACATTAGGTATATCTCCTAATGCTGTCCGTCCCTGCTCCCCCCACCCCACAACAGGCCCCGGTGTGTGATGTTCTCCTTCCTGTGTCCATGTGTTCTCATTGTTCATTTCCCACCTATGAGTGAGAACATGCAGTGTTTGGTTTTTTGTCCTTGTGATAGTTTGCTGAGAACGATGGTTTTCAGCTTCATCCATGTCCCTACAAAGGACATGAACTCATCATTTTTTATGGCTGCATAGTATTCCATGGTGTATATGTGCCACATTTTCTTAATCCAGTCTATCATTGTTGGACATTTGGGTTGGTTCCAAGTCTTTGCTATTGTGAATAGTGCCACAATAAACATACATGTGCATGTGTCTTTATAGCAGCATGATTTATAATCCTTTGGGTATACCCAGTAATGGGATGGCTGGGTCAAATGATATTTCTAGTTCTAGATCCCTGAGGAATCGCCACACTGTCTTCCACAATGGTTGAACTAGTTTACAGTCCCACCAACAGTGTAAAAGTGTTCCTATTTCTCCACATCCTCTCCAGCACCTGTTGTTTCCTGACCTTTTAATGATCGCCATTCTAACTGGTGTGAGACGGTACGGTATCTCATTGTGATTTTGATTTGCATTTCTCTGATGGCCAGTGACGATGAGCATTTTTTCATGTGTCTGCTCATGTCTGCACAAATGTCTTCTTTTGAGAAGTGTCTGTTCATATCCTTCACCCACTTTTTGATGGGGTTGTATGTTTGTTTTCTTGTAAATTTGTTTGAGTTCATTGTAGATTCTGGATATTAGCCCTTTGTCAGATGAGTAGATTGCAAAAATTTTTTCCCATTCTGTAGGTTGCCTGTTCACTCTGAGAGTAGTTTCTTTTGCTGTGCAGAAGCTCTTTAGTTTAATTAGATCCTATTTGTCAATTTTGGCTTTTGTTGCCATTGCTTTTGGTGTTTTAGACACGAAGTCCTTGCCCATGCCTCTGTCCTGAATGGTATTGCCTAGGTTTTCTTCTAGGGTTTTTATGGTTTTAGGTCTAACATTTAAGTCTTTAATCCATCTTGAATTAATTTTTGTATAAGGTGTAAGGAAGGGATCCAATTTCAACTTTCTACATATGGCTAGCCAGTTTTCCCAGCACCATTTTTAACACTTCAATGTACATTGTTAAGTTGTTGTGGTGATTTTGTGGTATATCAACTGGAACAGGCGATCGAGTCTCCTGGAACCCTTTCCCTGTAGGATTCTGGTTTAAGACTGGCCACAACAGAGGTGAAGGTGTCTCTGGCAGTTACCGTGATGGGAGTCTGTAAGAGATGAACACAGAGCTCTGGTTGGTCTAGGGTCTGCTCTGCTAAGTGCTCAGCTCTTTTCTGAACTCGAGACCAGTTGACCAACAACCAGCCATAGGCTCCATTCTCTCCACTGCCTGCACCCCACGTAGCCATGGCCTGGCTTCCCAGATTTTCACAAGCTCCAAATGAACCCTGCATGCCTGTCCATGCCTCAGGAAGACTGACTGGTGATTCTCCTTTGACCTGTGATGTCTATAGCCAAATCTTGTTTCCTGAAGCCCTCCCACCATCATCTGAGGTGTAATTGCTATAATAATCATGCACTTTCCAACCCTCATGACTGTTCTGCATTCCCCATCAGTGGGTGACAGACAGAATAGCTGCAGCAACAAACACCTTACCTGACCCATGAGCCTGGGTTTGGGGCCAGGCAGAATTCTGAAGGTGTAGAAACAAGAGTGCTGGAAGATTCAGGAAAAGCAACCAGAAGGTGTCCTGGGAAGGTGGAGAGAGCCAACCCCTGCTGCCAGCACGCTCACTTGTGGCCATGGGGAAGCAGAGCTGACCTAAGGGCCCCTGGATTGTGCCAAGGAGACATCCAGGCTGAATGTTGAAAGCAACAGCTGGTTCTTCTTAGCTTCTTAGGAGGAAGCACAGGAGGAGAAAATGACTCAAAGATGCTACAGTTCACTTTCCAGGCAGAATTAGAGAAAAACAGTTTCAACGCAAGACTTCTGGGCATAAAAACTATTTTTTTTTCTCATTTCCATTCTTCTTAGCTTGTGTGAGACTCTCAATGTTAGAAATAACATGAAGGCAAAGATCAAATCCAGAACTTCCCCAGGACATATGGTCTTGGTATTTAGACAGAGATTCCAGAACAGCTCTAAGGCCTTTGTGACAACCTTAACAAGGTGAAAGCTGGGTGGGGCTCTGTGATTCATGCCTCTAATCCCAGCACTTTGGGAGGCTGAGGTGCGCAGATCACCCGAGATTAGGAGTTTGAGACCAGCTTGGCCAACGTGGTGAAACCCCATCTCTACTAAAAATACAAAAATTAGCCAGGCATGATGGCACGTGCCTGTAATCCCAGCTACTTGGGAGGCTTAGGAGGGAGAATCACTTGAACCCAGGAGGCAGAGGTTGCAGTGAGCTGACATCGTGCCACTGCACTCCAGCCTGGGTGACAGAGCAAGACCCCATCTCACACACAAAAAAAAAGAAAGGTGAAAGCTGGGACTGTGTGCCCTCTCTCCTGGACAAAGGGTCTTGTAGGAATTTTTAGTGGAGAGAAAAGTGCTATCTTAAAGAGAGGGATGCACCTGGTCTAAGAAAGAGCCAGTGTTGGCCGGGCGCAGTGGCTCACGCTTGTAATCCCAGCACTTTGGGAGGCCGAGGCGGGCGGATCACGAGGTCAGGAGATCGAGACCACGGTGAAACCCCGTCTCTACTAAAAATACAAAAAAAAAAAATTAGCCGGGCGTGGTGGCGGGCGCCTGTAGTCCCAGCTACTCGGAGAGGCTGAGGCAGGAGAATGGCGTGAACCCGGGAGGCGGAGCTTGCAGTGAGCCGAGATTGCGCCACTGCACTCCAGCCTGGGCGACAGAGCGAGACTCCATCTCAAAAAAAAAAAAAAAAAAGAAAGAGCCAGTGTAAAATGAAAGGAGTCTCGCCTCAACCTTCTATAGGCTGAGGAAGCCTCTTAGCTGCAAAAGAGACCCTTTCCTTCGAAAAAGGAGGAACGACGCAGACAATGACTCTGTTGACTAGTTTATTTCCCTAATAAGCAATTCGCTCGATCTCACTCTTCATTCCACGTTGTGTACAGGGTGTGAGAATACAAAAATCCACATATTTACAATGCTTAGTAGCATAATGTACAGAGTACATATGTAGGCTGAGAAAAAATAGGGATGCCACTTGGAAGAATAAAGTTGATTTCAAGTAAGAAAAAGAGTAATGTTGATTCCAAGTAACAATCAAAACTCACAGAAATCTAGCTCACTTTTAAAATGGCCAAACTATTTTTGGAATGCGTATTTTCTGCGTTTTGGAACATTTATCACACCTCCTACACATCTGGGGTGAGCGATTAGTTTGAGATGAGTGGCAACGTACACTCACATAAATAGAGGTCTTCAAGCTTCATTTTTAAAAGTGCTACTGTAATTTACAATGACATCATTCTAATTTTGACATCTTAATACGTCTCCATAGGTTTGCTTTGACAATGTTTTGTTATGTTTTGACACTGTTTGTAGTTTTATTCTAAAGCCTCGGAATTTTAATTCTTTGTTTCACATCAGAGGCACAATGGAAATCAATTAAAATTTTTCCTGCTTTTGGAATGGAGAGAAGCACCCTGAGACTTGATTGATGATTTTTACTTTAATGCCATGTGAGAAAAGTATAATTCACATATATAACTCGAACAGATGTTTAAGGTTTTTGGAATTCCATTTACAAGTAACTAAAAGTTAAAGAAAATAATATTGAAACTTGGTTTCACTTCATGATTTAGGCTTGGAACAGGGAGCTCTCAGAAGTTGGAACTTGGTGAATATTGATTTCTCTAATCATCCAAATATGTGTAAATGAACTCCCACTAATGGTCAAAGTACATTTTCACATGTGTTTAAAATTATCGTGTGCTCCAAATAGAGTACTCAACACTGACCTAATCTTAGAAGCAGCTCGTCCAGCGCGATGGTGGCCACAGCCTTGAGACCACTGGCCGTGCAATGAAGATCTCTTTGTATGCATTTACGTTTAAGACGCTTCAGATGGGCACCTTTCATGGTTAAAAGGGATTGAAAGAGTAAGGACCAACTCCATGTGTCTTGATGACTAAGTGAATCCTTAAATTCCATCTACAAGGAACTTCCATCTCTGCAAAGTTTTCAAAGGGCCACACCTCACATTTGGAGCATGCTGTGTGTCTTCCAAGGGCCACACCTCACATTTGGAGCATGCTGTGTGTCTTCCAAGGGCCACACCTCACATTTGGAGCATGCTGTGTGTCTTCCAAGGGCCACACCTCACATTTAGAGTATGCTGTGTTTATTCAACAGCTTTTCATGCTGTGGGTTTGTATGTGCTAACTATAGAGTACTCTGCAATTATGTAACCATGGAAATAAAATCTATTGATAACTCACCATGTAGTCCATGTACAGTAGCTGTTCTGGCATCCACACCTTCTCTTATCTGGGCAAAATAATCCACACACATTTTTTTTTTCAGTTCTCAGTGTGATATGTGCATGTCTGGGATGCCCTGGGGTCTCCTGCCCTTCCTAATGCATCTTCTCTGGACATGCCTTTACACCATCACATTTTAATGTTTAAAAATATCTTGTTGTGATGGTTGATTGTATGTGTAAAATTGATTGGGCTAAGAGACACCAAGATAGCTGGTGACTCATTGATCTGGGTGTGTCTGTGCAGGCGTCTCCAGATGAATGAGATGAGCGTTTGAACCCATAGGCTAGGTAGAGAGCAGGCATCTCCAGATGAGATGAGTGTCTGAACTTGTAGGCTGGGTAGAGAGCGGGTGCCTCCAGATGAGATGAGTGTTTGAACCCATAGGGCTAGGTAGAGAGCAGCTGTCTCCAGATGAGATGAGTATTTGAACCCACAGGCTAGGTAGAGAGCAGGTGTCTGCAGATGAGATGAGCACTGGAACCCATAGTCTGGGTATAAATCAGCTGTCTCCAGATGAGATGAGCATCTGAACCCGCAGGCTGGATAGAGCAGATCCACCCAGCAGGTGGGCAGCATCCAATCCACTGAGGGCCTGAGTCAAACAAACATGTGGAAAAGGGGAATTCTCTCTCTCCTCTGCAGCTGATGCACATTCTCCTGCCCTGGGACACCTAAGCTCCCAGTCCTCGGGCCTCAGGAATAGGACTGGGAGTCACACCGTGAGCTCTCCTGGCTCTCAGGTATCTGGACAGAGGCTGGATGACAGTTCGGCTTTCCTGGGCCTCCGGCTTGCAGAAGGCAGACTGGGGGACTTTTCCGTTTCCAAAACTGCTTGTGTCAATTCACATAAGACATCTCCTGTTACATATCTATTTATATCCTATTGGCTCTGTTTCTCTAGGGAACTCTGACTAATAATGTTATTAATAATTCTTTCTGGAAAATATTAAATATACTATTGACTCAGCTCATGGTACTGGACTGTCAAACCCATTATGAACAATTATTCTGCCAAATATCATGTGCACTATTTAAAAAATATATGCTGTTTTCCACAGATTAAATCAACAGGACCTCTACTCTTTGCGCATCTGGAACATGGTTAAAGAGGAGGGGACCAGGCATGGTGGCTCTGCAGCATCTCAGGCTGCTGTGCTGGCCCCAGATGGATCTCGTCCTGCAGGGCCATTGCTCAGCAGCTGCTAAGCCACTGTAAGGAGTGGCCCCATTGCCTGCAGCGTTCTGTTTCACACCAAGGCTTTTCTCCACCATTTCTGAATAATGAGGTTTTTTCTTGTCTTTGGCTTTCATAGTACTGAATAGTTTAACTCACACAGACACACACACACACACACACACACACACACACGATGTTAGAAACATCTGAAAAACCAAGTCTCAGCTGGGTAGGGTGGCTCACACCTGTAATCCCAGCACTTTGGGAGGCCGAGGTGCATGGATCACTTGAGGTCAGGAGTTTGAGACCAGCCTGGTCAACATGGTGAAACCCTGTTTCTACTGAAAATACAAAAATTAGCCGGGCATGGTGGCACGTGCCTGTAATCCCAGCTACTCAGGAGGCTGAGACAGGAGAATTGCTTGAACTCAGGAGGCGGAGGTTGCCGTGGGCTGAGATCAGGCCACTGCACTCTATCGTGGCGACAAAACAAGACTTCATCTCAAAAAATAAAATAAAATAAAAGAAAATAACTACATTGCTCCTCCAAGCAGGAGGACATGGATACGCCCCAGAGGCTACAGTCAAAATAAGTCCATGGTGGCCATGTAAGGCCCGAGCATATTACATAGCATTTCTCTATCTCCTAAAGTGTCACACCATGCCTTCCACAAGTGAGACAGGGTCCCAAGGACATGTGGGTGAGCCCCACTGCAGGCTTTGCATAGCAGGTGCACTTACTGATTTTAATTACAAAGGTAACACACTGTGGTTTCCCACCAGAGAACAATAAAAGAAATCCCAACACAGGAAAGTAATGTGGTCCCCCCACACCCACTCTGCCCCTCTAAAAGGAAGCCTGCCAACTGGGAGATGGTTTCTCCATCTGTCCCTTTCCACGCATTCACACTTCTGTGTAATCATATGCGATCATGTAGCTTTTTTATGGAAGTAGATTTCAAGGCCTGTCTATGTCACACTTCCGTGTGATCATATGCACTCTTATAGTTTTTTTATGAATGTGAATTTCAAGGCTTGCCTATGTCACACTACTTTTGTAATGAGGGGAGTGGTCATTTTATATGTTTAAAAATTAAGGGTTCCATGCTTGAAGGATTTTTTGGCAGCCAGGAGGCAGAAGTGTGGCTGCAAAGTCAACTATGATTATGCAATCCAAGATACTATTTTTAAAGGAGTATATACTAATTAAGAAATTTAAAAATTGAAGAGATTAATACTAATTTAAACGGATTTATAGTCTTCCTTGGGTAAGCACAAAAAATGAATTTTGATTTAAAATTTTATGCTGTACTTCCATGTATTTGATTTCGTAAAGCCGTCTTCATTAGAGATCTTGATACAAGTGCACTCCTAAGAACTTTCTCAAGTCAGATTACTGTTTGTATATACATGTGTTTGTGAATTGTTTTATTCCAGATATTTGAAAAATAGTTATTCATTTTCTCCCATCTACATGTTTCTTCAGAACACATTTATGGGACATCCGGACTAAAGCAAGCCAAGTGCCAACCCTGTATTTTCTGAGCAGAAATATTTCCTACACCAAAAGAGATGTATCGTGACGACGTAAATTGTTCCTATTTGAAAAACACCAATCTGCGAAGGCACCATAAAAAATGTGGCTCCCTAGTTCTCACTTAATAAAGATGATACACACATATGTTGTTCAAGATGCGCCGATTGAAAAAGGGACAATTTCTGAAGCATTTAGACATATGGTTTCCTTTTTTTTGTCGTTGTTGTTTCAAGAATAATTAATAATATTTAAGCTGGCAGACAGAGATGCATTTCAGTTAGCCAACTGACCTGGAAACATAATCGGTAGTTGTGAAGAAGGTCTCAGGCTGGTGGTTGGAAGTATCCTTAGAGTAAGTTTTCAAGCATACATTTTTCTGCCTCTGCGTCGGGCAGCTCTAAACATCACTTAACCCCTCACGAAAGAGGGAGACGTGACTACCTGCAGAAGCACACAGAGGGAGGAATGGGCGTAGAAAGACAGAGACAGGTGACATGATTCCAGGTGGAAGTGACACTGGTGTTTCACAGAAAAGATTGTATTGAAACCCTCTAGTTCCGTGCTCCGGGGGTTGACACTGGTTTTCCACTAAATTGCTGCCAGTTTGAGGCAACAGTGATATTTTATTACCCAACTAAATAATTTTATTTTATTGGGTAATTTTATTACCCAACTAAATATTTATTACTCAACTAAATATTTATTACCCAACTAAATATTTATTATCCAACTAAATATTGGGTAATTTTATTACCCAACTAAATATTTATTAATTGTTGACCTGAGCTCTACTTTTGCATTTTCCATGCTTCTAATTAGGCTTTGTTTGTTTGTTTGTTTTCTCATGGAATGTCCTATATGCCTAGATTACAGTTCTGAGATGACAATATTTTATTTACAACTTTCTGAAGTAAGGGGAGAAGCAATAGTGTTTGTTTGCTGGGACTTCCAGCACAAAATAGCACAGACCAGCGACTTAGAAAACAGACACTTATTCTTTCACAGTCCTGGAGGCTGGAAGTGGGAGATGACGGTGTGGTCACGGTGGTTCCTCCTGAGGCTTCTCTCCGTGGCCTGCAGCTGGGCCTCTTCCTCCCTGTGTCCTCACAGGGTCATCCCTCCATGCAAGTCTGTGTTCTAATACTTCTGCTTATGGGGACAGGAGGCAGAATGGATTAGAGCCACTATAATAGTCTCATTTAATTAGATTATCTCTTCAAAGGCTTTGTTTCCAGATAGAGTGAAGTTTTGCAATATTGAACATTAGCACTTTGACATGAATTTGGGGGTCACTCAACTAAGCCCACAGGAGCAACATATTTGGCATAGTAGCTTTGAGCTACTTCATCATTCAACATCGACAGCAACCATTTCTTCCATCCCAGGTTTTTCGACAATGAGACCTTGCCCCTTTCCATGAAAGGTGGTTCCCTCCTTGAGTCCAGGTAGGCCTGGGACCTTTCCTCCCATAGCACATAGCAGAAGCAACGTGATGTGACTTTTGAGGCTGGGTCACAAGAAGAATAGCAACACTAGCTGACTTGAGCCACTGTCCGGGAAGTCCCTACACTTGTTGTCTGCCACAGGGTGTGCAGAACAGGCCAGGACGTGAAGAACCCCGGGGAATGTCCTCATGGATGGTGAGGGGAGGAGCCTCGGGGGACTTCCTAATGGACGGTGATGGGAGGAGCCCTGGGGGACGTCCTGATAGACGGTGATGAGAGGAGCCCTGGAGGAGGTCCTGATGGATAGTGAGGGGAGGAGCCCCAGATGAACGTCCTGATGAACGGTGATGAGAGAAGCCCAGGGGGAGGTCCTTATGGACTGTGAGTGGAGGAGCCCCGGGGGAGGTCCTGATAGATGGTGAGGGGAGGAGCCCCGGGTGACGTCCTGATGGACAATCAGGGGAGGAGCCCCACATGGACATCTGATGGTTTGTTACAGGAGGAGCCCCGGGGACGTCCTGTTGGATGGTGACAGGAGGAGCCTTGAGGGACGTCCTGGTGACCCATAGTCTTGCTCCACCATGGCCAGGCTCCAGAAGTGTAAGTGAAAAGGAAAACTCATGTAATTCCAGCCCCCAAACCTTAGACAGAGGGCTTTAGCTTGGTCCCATGTGGGGCAGAGCTAGAAGGGCCATGCACGGATGTTAATGAGAACCAGGGGGCCAGGGGATCCCCAAAGGCTCCAGCAAGGCCCTGGGGCTCCTTGCAAGGCCGGTGGCGATGGCGGCGCTGGTGCTGGAGAAGGCTGATCCTCCTGGTGCCACATCAGGAGGCTGGCAGCGGCCCTCGGAGGGCACAGGGGCAATGATGATTCAGGTTAGGAGACCGAGGCTGAGTGACAAGGGGCCACCGTGAGCTAAATAGTGATCTATTCCACTTACTGGCAGAATTTTCTAGAAATACAAATGAGCCAGGGTTTGCTTTGTCTAAAAATCAAACTATTTCTCATCCCCAGTCTCTGCCTCAAGGAAAAAAAGTACCAGGATGCACAGAACAAATCCTGGAAAATGGGGCCTCAGGTGAAGATGTGGGGAGGGTGTTCCTGGAAATCTACCCACATTCTCCTTCATGGATGCTTCCAGACAAGATCAGAGCCAGACAAGAGGCTGCATGTGTCTCCAACCCCTCCTCTAAAATTCAGGGCTTGCGGGAGTGTTGGGGGGCAGTGGCTCAGCTGTCCCCAGGAAGAAGGGAAGAGCTTGTCTGGAAGATCACAGCTCTGGATTTTTCCCACAGCAGCCCCTTGCTGTTCTACAAGACAAAGTTTTCAGGGAATCAGGGAAATGTGCCAGCATGGACAAACATGAACAGAAGTTGTAAAAACCACAACTTCTTATAGGAGGAGGCAGCTGACAGGGAGAGCCATACACCAGGCATTTCTCCCTTCCTTCCTTCCTTCCTTCCTTCCTTCCTTCCTTCCTTCCTTCCTTCCTTCCTTCCTTCTTCCTTCCTGTCTCCCTCCCTCCCTCCATCCCTCCCTCTCTTTCTCTCTTTCTTTCTTTTTCTTTCTTTCTTTCTTTCTTTCTTTCTTTCTTTCCTTTCTTTCTTTCTACTAAAAAAAAAAAAATGCCGTCCATGTGCAGAACATGCCCAGGACAAGATGGATTCACAGCTGAATTCTACTAGAAATAAAAAGAGGAGCTGATACCATTCCTTCTGAAACTATTCCAAACATTTGAAAAGGAAGAACTCTTCCCTAACTCATTTTATGAAGCCAGCATCATCCTGATACCAAAACCGGTAAGAGACACAACCAAAAAAGAAAACTTTAGGCCAATAACCCTAATGAACATCCATGTGAAAATCTTCAATAAAATACTGGCAAACTGAATCCAGCAGCACATCAAAAACCTTATCGACCACGATCAAGTCGGCTTCATCCCTGGGATGCAAGGCTGGTTCAACATATGCAAATCAACAAGCATAATCTATCACATAAACAGAACTAACAGAAAAATCATAGAATTATGTCAACAGATGCAGAAAAGGCCTTTGATAAAATTCAACATCCCTTCATGTTAAAAACCCTGAACAAACTAGGTATTGATGGAACATATCTCAAAAT
Organism: Symphalangus syndactylus; assembly: GCF_028878055.3. NCBI lineage: Eukaryota > Metazoa > Chordata > Mammalia > Primates > Hylobatidae > Symphalangus > Symphalangus syndactylus. Next base: position 7,381,254 of record NC_072432.2, on the reverse strand, counting down.
AATAAGAGCTATTAATGACAAATCCACAGCCAATATCATATTGAATGGGCAAAAGCTGGAAGCATTTCCTTTGAAAACGGGTACAAGACCAGGATGCCCTCTCTCATCACTCCTATTCAACATAGTATTGGAAGTTCTGGTTGGGCAATCATACAAGAGAAAGAAATAAAAGGTATTCAAATAGGAAGAGAGAAAGTCAAATTGTCTCTGTTTGCAGATGACATGATTTTACATTTAGAAAACCCCACAATCTCAGCCTAAAATCTCTTTAAACTGATAAGCAACTTCAACAAAGTATCAGGATACAAAATCAATGTGCAAAAATCGCAAGCATTCCTTTACACCAACAAGAGACAAGTGGAGAGCCAAATCATGAAAGAACTCCCATTCAAAATCACCAAAAAGAGAATACGATGCCTAGGAATACAGCTAACAAGGGATATAAAGGATCTTTTCAAGGAGAATTAGAAACTACTTCTCAAGGAAATAAGAGAAGACACAAACAAATGGAAAAACATTCCATCCTCATGGATAGGAAAAATCAATATCATGAAAATGGTTATACTGCCCAAAGTAATTTATAGATTCAGTGTTATTCCCATCAAACTACCATTGACATTCTTCACAGAGTTAGAAAAAACTATTTTAAATTTCATAATGAATCAAAGAGGACCCCTTATAGCCAAAGCAATCCTAAGCAAAAAATACAAAGCTGGAGGCATCATACTACCTGACTTCAGGCATTTCTTAAGGAGGAGGAATGGGCCCTCGGAGGGTATCATCGGGTGCTCAGAATGGCTGTTTAGTCCAGTAAGTCTGAGGATGATCTGTAAGACATCAGCAACAATCAGATTGCAGCCGCTGTTTTCTTGGTCATAATTTTATGAACATGGGTGCAAGTGACTCCCCAATCTTGCCCTGTTCTCCAGGTGAAAAGCCCAGGCACTTGCCTCAGAGGATGTTCAGGAGGTCAGCCCCAGAGCAGCTGGCTGCAAGGAAGGAGATGTTTACAGTCAGGCTCACCTGTGAATATTCACCCCATGGGGCACTCCATCACACACAAGCCCCTACACATACATAGCACACACAGCACACACATAAACACACAAACACATACAAACATACCCATACGTGAACACAGACACACATTCATATGCATACACACCCCAGACTACCCACACACACTAGACTACACATACACACACCACACTGCAAACACAACACATGCATATGTACACAGAAACACACACACATAAACATGCACATACATATACAAACACCCTACCAAATACACCACATATAAATATAGACATATGCACACGTACACACACAAACATACACATGTATACAGATAACACAAGCATACACACAGTGACAGAGGCTGCAGGAAGAAATGCAAAAAAATAAAAATAAAAGAAGAAAACACTTGGCTTTTTAAACAGCTCAATAGCAGAACATTTCTGCATTCATAGCCCTCTGCCGATATTTCTGTCATGTCTGCTAAATATTTTGCATGAATGAATGAATGATTGTTTTTTAAAAAATTATCATTAGCTTTTTCAGATTCTACACAGCACAGTCTCTTTGGGACCTGTAAAATGCAGTTTGCATAGAAAAACAGTTTTTAATGTAAATATGATCTTCAGTGTTTCTTAAATTATATGTTTGAATATATTTTTCATGTTAAATTATACTTTATTCTGTTTTGAGGTTTCAGCGCTGTGTTGGCCTTGTTAACCTGGGTGCTCTATGAGGTGTGAGTGCCTGTGAGGTGTACAGTGGCTGCTTTGCCCATGACAGGCTCCGCGTATGACAGAAACTCAAAGCATGTCAACACCAGCCTGCTTCTGTCCTGGTTCTGTGATGGGATTATATTTTTTGTGTCCAAGAAGATGTTCAAATAATAATTCAGCAGTTTTAATGGTTTAGTATGACAATGCAATTATCCAGAGGCACAATTCAGCACAAGTCCATATTATTATCTATTTTGGTATAATCAGTCACCAAAACTTGACAGTTAGAATTACTGAGAGAAGTTGTGATAACTAGAATAATAATTATTCAACATTATGCATTTTGGCATTGGTTTTGATATGTGCACCTGCCAACAATTACTTCTCAGCCTAGAGAAAAGCTTCACTCTAATTATATGATCTATGGTGTAGAGAAGGCTCTTTGCCATCCCTTTATACCCTATTAGATCAAACTGTTCTCAGATTCACAGGCAAAGGTCCATGCATCTGTATTTGCTTATAAGTTCAACTACAATGGAGAGTTTGCAGAGCAAACTAACGCACAGTAGGTACTCAAGACAGAATTACTAAATTGATTATTTAATTCCATTTTTATCCACTGTATTCCTGCCCTGCCCAACAATGTGCTTAGTTTACTATAATACGGGGAAATTATTTGAATACAAAACAACTCAACGTTGTTATAAAACCCTTGCTTTGGATTTCAGAATTTATTTTGTTCTCAGTCTCTGCATCTCTCCTCTGCACAGCATGGAGTCAACTCTGATTCCATCAGGACATACATCATTTTCACAGTTCAGGAGGGTTATAAACAATCCTTCTATTACTAACCACTGAAAGTATCGGTGCTGTGTTTTCAGATGTTAGCCCAGGTGTTATTGCTGCCATGGTGTGCGGCGGTGGTGTCCTTTGAAGTAAGTACATCCTTCCTTTTTTTCAGCAGTTATTTTCTATCCTGATCCCATTAAATTCACGCGTATAATTTGTTCGACTATACTGGAAAGGAAATCTATACTGGAAAGGAAAATCAACTACTATCTTCAATAGAACCCATTTCTACCATCAATGATCTCTGTATCTCAGAATATTCCAGGGACTTAGAGAGAGGCTAATGCCTAGTAGCAGAGAATGTCATAGAAGTATATAAAACTTAAAGAGATTACTTAATTCTTAAAGATAAAAGCAAGCATTTTGGTTGTTGATTTTGGTATCAGTCTAATTTTCTGTATACAGCAAATAGACAATCAGCTTCAATGATCACCTCCAGCCTTTACAATGTGACCCAATGAAGAGCAGGATCATAGGAGCACTTGCCGTGTGGGCTGGGTGTGGGGGCTCGTGCCTATAATCCCAGCACTTTGGAAGGCCGAGGTGGGTGGATCACTTGAGGTCAGGAGTTCAAGACCAGCCTGGCCAACCTGAAGAAACCCCGTCTCTACTAAAAATGCAGCAATTATCTGGGTGTGGTGGCAGGTGCCTGTAATCCCAACACCTTGGGAGGCTGAAGCAGGAGAATCGCTTGAAACTGGGAGGCACAGGTTGCAGTGAGACGAGATCTTGCCACGAGTGTACTCTAGCCTGGGCGATGGAGCGAGACCTGAGAAAGAAAGAAGGAAAGAAAGAAAGTGGGAAAGAAAGAGAAAGAAAGAAAGAAAGAAAGAAAGAGAGAGAGAGAAGGAGGGAGGGAGGGAGGGAGGAAGGAAGGAAGGAGAGAAAGAAAGAAGTAGGGAAAGAGAGAAAGAGAGAGAAAGAAAGAAAAGAAAGAAGGAAAAAGAAAGAAAGAAGAAAGAGGGAGAGAAAGAGAACGAAAGAGAAAGAAAGAAAGAAGGAAAGAAAGAGAGGGAAAGAGAGAGAAAGAGAGAAAAGAAAGAAGGAAAAAGAGAAAGAGAAAGAAAGAAAGAGAGGAAAGAAAGAAAAAAAGAGAAGAAAAAGGGAGAGAAAGAGAGAAAGAAAGAAAGAAGGAAGGAAAGAAAGAAGGAAAGAAGCAAAGAAAGAAGGAAAGAAAGAAAGAAAAAGAAAGAAAGAAAAAGAAAGAAGGAAAGAAAAAAGACTCGCTGCATAGACCTGCCTCCCAATGGAGACGCAGAGAAAGAAGGAACATTCGCTGGGTGGAGGCACCTTAAGAGAGGTTTCCTGAATTCTTTCTTGAGGTAGAGAAGCGCTGTGGGGAGAAAGCATGCACTCACCAGTGCACGGAGCAGAACCTCACCTGAATAAAACAGTGAAGAAGGAGAGTTTTGAACAGGGCTATTGAAGGGTGCATTAGATGGATCTGAGAGACTAATGACTGGACCTTACTGGAAATGCTGCTGGAAGCAGGGTCACGATGGTGCCCGCAGGAAATGCACCTGTGTGGATGGGCTGAGCCACGATTTTCCCACCTAGCATATATGCTCTTATATTTGCTCACTGGTTTAGAGTGAGTCTATTTGTAACAAAAAAAAAAAAAAAAAACACTTCAAATAAACAGGACTCCTTTATTTATGAAGGACAGCTCTTTATTTATGAAGGACAGCCTTACTCAGAACATCTTGAATGATAAAATCCACAGGCAGTATGACTTCGTTTGGTAGTTAATGCTATTTTCTTTTACAACAAAATAGCTTGCTGGACTTTCTAAGCAGCATGGTGTAAGAGGCATTTTGTCTCTGCCTCTCGTCATAATGATCACGGGGCACATGTCTGTAGGAAGAGCCGTGCCCTGAAGACACAGGCAAAGTGCCTATAAATAAACCCTGAGTGGGCAACATGAATGGTCACAGACCAGACAAAATGAGAATCCAGTTAAACAAGTGCATGAAATATGCCCCTTAGTCCACCCAGCCTGCAACACAAAAGCACAGAACACGCAGCTTCTAAACCACAGACATTGACTTCTTTCTGTTCTGCAGGCCGAAAGTCCAAGATGGAGGGTCCTGCAGATTCCGTGTCTGATAAGAACTGCTGTCTGGTTCACAGAGGGTGCCTTCCTGCTGTGTCCTTTTATGGTGGAAGGGCCAGGGAGCTCGCCAGGGCCTCCTATATGCAGACAGGAATTCCATTGACAGGGGATCTGCCTTCAGGGCCTAATCACCTTCCAAAGCCCCACCTCCTAATACACTGGTGTTGGGGATGAGGACTTCCACATGGGAATTTGGGGGAGCACACACACTCAGATCACAGTAGGCCCCAATGACAAGAGAGTGTTCACCTGAGTTTAAATTGGGTTTGTTATTAAAATTAAAACCCCAAAAGTCCTATAAACCAGAGGCTAAACTACTAAACAAACACAAATAAGGTCTTATGCCTCTCCCATGCATTTCATACGAAAGAGACATCTGCTTTTGACTCTTTCAAGAAATCCCTTATTTAGTGAGCTAGGAACTAGGCTCCTGTGATTTTACAGAGCTTAACATGATCAAAATCAGCCCCATGGACTAAAATTGCATTTGCACTTTAAGGAATTCTCTGTTCGTATGACTATACCGAAATATTACAAGCTACCATTTCCTGCTGTGCATTGATTTTGAAAAATCATTTTACTGTGCTAAAAATATACCTAATATGTAAGTTCTAAAAAGGTCTTTTTCTACAGAAACATTGGCAAAATCATCTTCATTGTTCACAGATTGTTGCAGCAGATCCAACTGAAGGATACACCAACCACTTTAATCAGACACAAAAGAACACGCTGTCCTCACCTGACCACCACCCTCAACAACCGAAGGGCAGAGTGAGTCCATTTAGAGTCTCGAGAATTTTAGACGTGCATTCACTTTAAAGGTGAGATTATATTAATAGCAAAGTTTAAAAGCCACATTATACACAAAATTAATGAAATCATTAAACACCATAAATCTATTTTGAAAAATATTGCCTTATAAAGTAATTCTTATAGATTTAATGAAAAATTATATAGCATTTTATTATTCATAAAGAACAATAAATATTATTTTTTCAGCAGAAATACAACTTAAAAATGGAATTCACATTTTTAAAACAGAGCTTTAAATTCCATTTTACTTAGAGCCTACCAGTATTTTCTGAAATGTGTCTAGAGTGCACCAGAAATGTGATTTGAAGAGAACAAATGGTTTTCTAACTCCAGAGTGGCTAAAATATAATCCGGGTAAGTAAGGAGAAAGGGAAGTGCCTAACAAATCCAACGTTTGAGAAAAGCTGGTGAAGACAATTCATGGGGGATTCGATGTGCTGTGTAAAACAGAGAAGGAAGAAAGCCATTCACCCGCAATGGAGGCCCTTCCCGAACACCAGCAAAGGCAGCCCAGGACAGGGATGCTGGCCAACCTCTGCTAGAATCACGTTGCTGCTAGATAATGCAATGCACAAACAAAGTAACAGATCCAATAATGCAAATTTTAAAAGAGAGAAATTATGTTTATTTGCAAGTGATATGAAGTGAGCGGGGAGCTATTGCTTAGAATAAGCCCGTATTTCCAGCAGGGCTCAGGACCATGACCCCAGGCTGAGGACTGAGGGTAAAGTGCCACTTGCCACATGGGGCCTCCCGGGGGAGTCGGGAAGAAACCTGCACAAGGAGGATGAGACCGTCCCCCAGCAGGACTCCAGGCTCCGTCCCCAGGGCCATGGCCACCCCAGGGCCGTGCATGCCCAGAAACACCCTCTGTCCCCTGCAGGCAGGAACAGCAGGTGCATCCCCTCTGCCTGCCAGCTTTGGGACCTCTAGAACTGGCTGCTTCCTGCCTGGACACCAGTCCTGTAATGCTCTCATCCTTGCTGTCTGAGCCCGGCCAGTTCCTGCTGCCATCTCAGACGGCCTGTGGCCTGGTCCTCAGCAAACCCCTCTGGGCCAGCTTCTTCCCTCCTTGTATCCTCACAGGCACCCGTCATTCCTCCTGGCTGCTCCCTGCAGCCATGCTGTCTTCTCTTTCACATCCTCGGCCACTGGCCTGGGGTAAGACTGGGTCCTTTCTCTTCATGGCCGGCCTAGAAGCTTCTCCCTCTTTCCTGCCTGGAGCCTTGCTTTAAGCCCATGTCAGCAGGTGACACTGGCAGCTGCCTCTCTTGGGGTGAGCAGACCTGATGCAAGGTCAGGAGTGTCTGCAGCTTCTTTGGGAGTGGGAGGAACTTGGGCAGGGAGCAGAGAAGGAAGACAGAAGTGTGGCAGCAGATAGGAGCTCACAGGTGCGTTACCAAGTCACCTCCACTGTGTAAGGAGGAGATGTGGCCTCCAGGAACTGAAACTGCAGGCTTCTTTCCTTTCAGGGACAGCTGTCCCTGAGTCATGGTAGTGGTTGCTGGAGGGCGGGGGGAGACAGGGGACATGGCATGGTGTGTGTGGGGGGGTTCATTTCCTGCATTTCTGTCCAGGCTGAGACCCCCAAAAGTTCCCTGTACTCTTGTACTGAGCATTCAGAAGTGTGGCCATTCCGGCTTAAAAATAAAAGCCTAAAACAACCAGACTGTGATGACAAAACAGCCACCTGCGACTGCCACCCATCTGAAAGCCACACTGAGCTCCAGCGGCCGCATTTCTGCTGACCCAAGGTCTTGCCAGGTCAGGGAGCTGGTTTTCCTCCTCAAGGGGTCTCAGCCCAGGCTGCCCTGCTTTTCCCCCAACCACCGGCTGTTATCAAAGGGAACGAAGCCAGGAGAGCAGGCGAAGAATCCCCCAGCTCACACATTGGGGGGGCCTGCCTGAGAGTCCTGGTCAGCACCTGACAGTGGACAGCACTGTCCAGGCTGCTCTGCTCAGCACCCACGTCCAGCCACAGGGGCCACGCTGCGCCTGCCCCAGCCCACGTGAGGGCCACCCCACGCACCTGGCTGTTCAGGGCCCTGGCCATGGTAGACACCCAGGCAGGGACACCGAGCCCCACCTGTCCTCACTCCACGGTTCCATCTGTTTGCTTCTTAACCAGAACCTATTGTCCCCAGTCTTACAAAGCTTATCTTACCAGGCCCCTACGAGCCAGTGGAACCCTTCACCACTGACAAGAGCCCAAGCCTCATGTTGGCACAGGGAACGTTCCGTCCACACCAAGTCAGGGAATGGGAGAGTCGTCACAGCTCTCTGCTCGGGGCCGGGAGTCCTCCCACTTCTGCCATTCAGGGCCACATTGTCATCACAGCCGCCCGAATCTGGCCTCCCCAAAAATGTGTCCACACCATGATTTTTAAAAAGTAAAAATGGAGGATGATTTGGGCAAAGGGACAAGTGTGCAATCAGAAAGATCAATTCAGAGCTTTGTAAACAGCTGAGGAGAAAGATGGTCCCAGAATGTCTTTCTGGTTTATCTCAAGAAAGCCAGGTAAAAATTCCCAGTGGCAGGTTGCAGTTGTCGTAACCTTTTAATAAATCATATGATTACCTACCTCATTTTGCTTTGGTAACCACATGATTAAGTGTGCTAAAATTAAATGTTACCTTCCTTCTAATGCTGAAGTACTTCTGATTATTCTAATAATATGCAAATTGCATCTTTAGAACTCAAACTACATAATCACCTGAGTATTCCAGTAAGAATTCAACTTATTAATTATATTAAAATATATTCAATTAATTAAAGCCAGCTCATTGCAATTATAAACCTGCAAATAAAAAAAACATAAACTTTCCTCAGAAAAATAAGTGATTGAAAAGAGAGACACTTTGGTTGTTTTTAAGTGTATTTATGAAGTCATTAAAATTCACAGACTGTTTCATACACTGTCTCCCACGACCTCTTATTGTGGACTGATTTGAATCAATTGATAATGAAATGACTCGAACTTGTAATAGCAATTAAGAAATAGTGCTGAGTGCGGTGGCTCACGCCTGTAATCCCAGCACTTTGGGAGGCCGAGGCAGGCAGATCACGAGGTCAAGAGATCAAGACCATCCTGGCCAACATGATGAAACTCCATCTCTACTAAAAATACAAAAATTAGCTTGGTGTGGTGGCACATGCCTGTAGTCCCAGCTACTCAGGAGGTGGAGGCAGGAGAATGGCTTGAACGTGGGAGGGGAGGTTGCAGTGAGCCGAGATTGTGCCATTGCACTCCAGCATGGTGACAGACTGTGAGACTCCATCTCAAAAAAAAAAAAAAAGAAAGAAATAGAACTTCCACCCACAATGCTTCCACACTGGTGATTGTCTTATGTCTGGGTCAGATGGGCGAAAGGATAAAAATCACCACTCAGCATCCAGAGCGGGGCGTCTGATAGGCATTCCTGCCAGGAAGAAGCCAGGGCTCAGGAATCGGCTGGGTCACACTCAGAGGAATAGACAGTCCTGGGAGGGCCTGGGAGAAATTTTGACATAGCTTTTTGTAGTGTGTCAATACGTATCTGATAGGGTTTGGCTGTGTCCCCACCAAAATCTCATCTTGAATTCCTATGTGTTATGGGAGAGACCCTGAGGGAGATGATTGAATCACGGGGGCAGGTCTTTCCCATGCCGTTCTTAGGGAAGTGAATAAGTCTCATGAGATCTGATGGTTTTATAAAGGGGAGTTCCCTGCACAATCTCTCTCTCTTTGCCTGCTGCCATCCATGTAAGACGTGACTTGCTCCTTCTGGCCTTCCACCATGATTATGAGGCTTCCCCAGCCATGTGGAACTGTGAGTCCATTAAGTCTCTTTCTTTTGTAAATTGCCCAGTCTTGGGTATGTCTTTGTCAGCAGTGTGAGAACAGACTAATACAGCACTTATTGGGAAGAAGCTCAAAGGTTTCCAGTCTAAGAGGAACACAGGAGCCCAGCAAGGGGTGTGCCTGGTTAGAGAACAAGATGTCATTCTAAAGTGCACTTCTATTAGCGAGATAATTACATTGCTATCAATAATAGTTTGGTGAACTAAGTTACATTGCTATCAATAATAGTTTGGTGAACTAAGTTTTTGTTATTTTTTTTCTGACAGTGATTTGGGAGATTATTTTGATAGAAGTTTCCAGTGAAGGAAATAATATGTATTTTTTTTTCTAATATGACTTGTGTGTGCATGAGGTAAGTACTGGGCACTCAGGCCGAAAATAAATTTGCATATCTCAAAAACATGCATTGGATGTGTATCCAAAAATCATATATAGAAAAGATTTCTAAAACCATGGCATGCTTGTCATTATTTGAGATGTGGGATCATCACATATCCTATTTCCAATATTTCAACTTCCTAGAGAGAAAGCATTTAAAATGTGCCACTGATCACTGGGAGCATTCAATTCCATCATTTCAGGTGCTCCTGATCTCTAAAACATCCCTCACTCCTGGACTCTGCAGCCCAGCCTGCTCACCCGATGGCTGCTCCCTGCAGAAAGAACAATGTGTGGACGGCTCTCCTTGTGATCGTGCATGAGCACAGTTCCCCCAGGATGCCAGCGGCAGGGAAGAGCACTCACCACCTGGAGGACGGATCCAGGCAGCCTGAATTGTGAGCCCCCAAGGGCACTGGGCTGGGTGGGGTGTGAGGGCCTCCAGCTTCCAAAGCCTGGCCGGATCTCACTTGGGACAGGAACAAGACCATCACCCTTCATCCCAGTGCAGTGTCCGTGAAGACCAGAGGGAACCTGAGAAAGCCCCTGGGCACCTCCAGCCTCGGAGCTCTTGGCATGTTTTCTGAGAATGCACCCTTCCTGTTTAATGCAGTCATCATTTTCTTTGACACGATTTACTTTTTTTTTTTTTTTTTTTTTTTTGAGATGGATTCTCACTCTGTTGCCCAGGCTGGAGGGCAGTGGCACAATCTTGGCTCACTGCAACCTTGCCTCCCGGGTTCAAGTGATTCTCCTGTCTCAGCTTCCTGAGTAGCTGGAATTACAGGCGCCCACCACCACTGTGCACCCAACTAATTTTTGTATTTTTAGTAGAAACAGGATTTCACCATGTTGGGCAAGCTGGTCTCAAACTCCTGATCTAAAGTGATCCGTCCACCTTGACCTCCCAAAGTGCTGTGATTATAGGTGTGAGCCACCATGCCCGGTCTCTTTGAAAAGATTTCTATGTGAGCATCCTTCCAGTCTTCTAAGATATCTACCTCACACACATAGTGCATCAAGTACGTGCTCAATAAATATTTGACTAAGAGAAGAATCAGCAAAATTTCTCTTGAAGACTACTCTGATCTCAGAGTTGAGCTAAGCTTTGTGACAGTTTTAATGGCTTTCAATGTGATACCCTCAAGGAGTTAACAATGTATTTAAGAAGATGATTATAATACATGACACAAATGTGAATATAAGACAGCATGTAATTGAGTGCTAAATTGTGTGGAACATAGTCTATGTACTGTCAAAGTTGGAAGGAGACAAATTAGTGAGAACTGAAATAGTTGGGAAAGGCAATGCATAGAAGGAATTGAGCTATGTCTTTAAAAATAGGGTTTGGACAAATACTGTCAGAGGAACATGCCCTGAGCCCAGAAACGAAGAGGAAGACAAGCAAAGCTCACTCTTCCCACAAACTATAAAGGGACTACTCTGCAGAAAATGCTGGTTCAGCCCCCAGGGGAAATTCAGGGATAAGTCAAGAGAATTAAAAATAACTATCATGCGTTGGCTGGTGGCTCAGAGTGAGACATGCTTTTAAGTGATTCACAAAGTGTATTTCATTCAGTTCTCACAAAACCACCTGAAGTAGGCACCATTATTATCTCATTTTAGAGACAGAAACTGAAGCATGATGACATCAAATTACTCGACATCATTGTGTTAGTCCATTTTCACACTGCTATGAAGAACTACCTAAGACTAGGTAATTTATAAAGGAAAGAGGTTTAATTGGCTCACAGTTTCACATGGCTGGGGAGGCCTCAGGAAACTTACAATCACGGTGGAAGGGGAAGCAAGGCACATCTTACATGGCAGCAGGAGCGAGAGAGGAACTGCCAAACACTACTAAAGCATCAAACCTAGTGAGAACTCATTCACTATTACAAGAACAGCATCCGGTGAGACCACCTTCAAGATCCAATCACCTCCCACCAGGTCCCTCCCTCAACACACCTGGATTACAATTCAGGATGACATTTGGATGGGAACACAGAGTCAACCTTATCATTAATTTAGCTAGGAGACTGTGGGGACAGATGTGAGTCCACACAAAATCACGGGGTACGTAAGGAGGAGGTTGGGGGCAGAGGCCCAGAGTAAAAGTTTAGGGCAAAGGAGGAATGGGGGTGAATCCTGATGGGCATTAGCAGAGGCTTCATGGATATGAACAGGGTCTCTTAGGGATAAAGTTGCAGATCTCTAAACAGTTGAGAAAATCATTTAAGCAAATACTTAATAAAGTACAGAATAAAAGAGCAATATACAATATATTTAACAAGTCTACATAGTATAATGTATAATAAAATATAACATATTACTATATAATTTTATTAACATAAGTATATTAAAATAATGTAACACATAAAGTAACAAGTGTATATAATATATAATATGCAATGTTCTATAATTGTAGTGATATCAATTATATTAAATAAAATGCAATATGTGGATAATATAAATATGATCTATATTGTTACATAATGTTAAATAAGATATATAATCTAACAAGTCTATATAATATATAAGATGTAATTTTCTATAATTATAGTGATATCAATTATATTAAATACAATGCAATATGTGAATAATATCACTACTCTATATAGGATCTACATTGTTACATAATGATATTAAATAAGATATATAATCTAACAAGTCTACTGTCATGAAAACGATTCCTTGGTATTAAGTTCCTTTCAAATGCCAACATTTATGCTCATTTGCTGCATAACTGCGAGTGATTTGGCTTTGCATATTATGTGAGAAATTACATAATTACAAAGATAATAGTCATGCCCTGGGATCCCAGCAAGCCAATGGCCCGGAGGACAACATGAAGCCCAGGCAGGTAGCTGGCAAGTATTCCGGAGTTGGTTGTTAGCAGCTTATAGTTATGCTCTTCTGAAAATCACCACGGCCTTACAGGGGGCCGTCTTGTTGGGGGAGTGCAGGAGCCTGCACCCTCCTGGGGTGCCCACCGGTGGCTGCCAGAATATGGTATACAAGCCCAGGCTCCTGCTCCAAGGGGGAAACAACCCATTCCTCCATGGCCAGAGATCCCACCCATCTCCCTGCAGAGTGCTCTGCTGCTCCCCGGCCCAGCCCCTGCCTTTCACTCCCATTCAGGCTCATCCAAGCGCCCTCCCTCAACAAATCACCTGGACAAAAATAGCCCCCATCCGGCTCTGCTTCTAGGAAATACATGCTAAGACCAAAGGACACTCAGGTAAGTGAGATAAACAAATAGCAAACCTGCTCAACCCAGCACACACACAAAACATGCATCACAGACCAGAAATGCCAAGGATTCAGGAAAAGAAGGAGATGGATTCACCTGTGATTTCTTTGAGCAGAGCAGTGACCAGAAGTGGGCTTTGAAATGTGCGAAGAGCTAGTGTAAGTGTGGAAAGGCCGGGAGGCGACTCCAGGAGCTTAGGTGAATTGTGAACACCTGAACATGGCTTGAGGTCTCTCCTGGTCCAGCTGCAGTGGCCACGTGTCTTCCCTGCCAGCTCTTGCTCTCCTCCGCGCCCAGAGGACCCACTTTAGATTCTGAACTGAGTTCACATTCCTTTTTCCACAGTGCATTACGCTCTGCTGCCTGGAACTCTGACCCCCATCTCAACTCAGACTGAAGACTCTATGTGTGTGTGTGTGTGTGTGTGTGTGTGTGTGTGTGTGTGTGTGTGTATGCATGGACCCATGTTTAATGCCTGTATCCTGAGTTCCAAAGAGTCCAGGGTTATCCTTACACAGCAGCTACTACTTTTAGGAAGAAAAGACGGAAGTAAAAAAAAAAAGGGAGGATGGAAAATAGATTTATATGGAAGGGTAATCAGAGCAATATGAGGGAAGGATTAGATACACAGACATTAAAGCAAGGAAGAGTAGAGAGAGACTCCGTATAGAAATGTAAGAGGGACAGATGCCACTGGGACTGGATGGACACACATTGGCATTTACGTGAAACCCAGGCATTGGTTGGTTTGCACCTGCATAACTCAGGTATAATGAGGAAACTGTCAGACATCTACAGGTCACGAAGGCTCTGGGTTTGAAGAAACAAGGACAACTTACAAACATTTCTTGCTGCAGTGCATCGCTGCTGGCTTGTTTGCAGGCATAGCAGTGGAGATCCTTTCTTCTGTCTATGCTGTCACAAAAGGAATAAATAAGTTGTATTTATAAGTTTTCACAATGGGGACATGTCTTTCCTTAGTTTTTTTTTTTTTTTTTTTTAAGAAATACTTCTAAAACTTGGCCACGGTAATTGAGGCTGCATCATAACACATCAGTACTCTCCAATAATTATACCTCACCTGTTGGGTGTCATGCTGTATTATTATTCTTTGGGGTTCCCTGCAATTCCATTTATGCAACGATGGTGATGACATCGGTAATAATGGCTAGAGCACTGACTTCATGCCAGAACACCCTAGGGCCTTCAGACGTGTTTACCTTCAGCTTCTCAACAGCCCCATTAGGTAGGATCCATTTTCCCTTTTTGCAGACGAGAAAATTGAGAAGCAGAAGGTAAGAATTTAGTTCAAGCTCTTAGAGCTAGTGAAAACCAGAATTGGGATTTGAACCCACTCAGTCCGGCTACAGAGCCTGCACTCAACCATGTTGTACACGGACTTGGCTCTAATAGATCGACTGCAGTTTCTTCATCAATCTTATTTTCCCCTTGTTGACTCCTTGTAAATCAGGCACTTGGCAAAATACCTCGATTCACTTGGTGAAGCCACATCATTGAAATACATATGTTCTTTCATTCTACTAAACACAGTAAAATAGTAATGATGCTCAACTTTCATGAATTTGCTAATAAAGATATTATAGTCACATAAAACTTGTTCTTTGGGTTTCATTTAGAAATAATGTTTACACATTCATTCATCTTATCAATTATTTGCACAGGTATTAAGCACAGAAAATGTGGGTATATAAATAGTGATAAAGTTAATCCTTGCTTTAAAATAAATTATCGTTTAGTAGAATTGCTCATTTTTAACATTTTATTTTCTTTTTATTTTCATGAGGTTCTCTTTTCCTGATACTGAAAGGAGTTTCCAGAGGTCAGACAGAAGTAGTTCATTACATAGGCAAAGAGACTACAAATCAATACCCCTCAAGAAAGAGTAAGGTGCTATGAGATTGTCTTGGTATTTGTAGAGAATCATATGAAAGTCAGTTTCTTAGCTAGTGGTTGAATCAAAATTTCCTTCATTTATAGATAGGTAGAGTTATGGATAGCATTTTTAAACTACCACTAGACACTATATTATATTTATTTTACTGCCTTTCCCACTAACTAGGCTAAAGTTGTAAAGGCCTGTCCAATTAAAAAGAAATAGATTGGGTTCTAACAAAAGCAAGTGTGTTTTATCAACATATTCTTCCTATTAATTTTATTAGCAGAAGTAGAAGGTATATGGAAGGTATCTGGTTTTATTTCAGGATGCTTGGAAGATTACATTGCATAGAATTATATTATGCTAAACAAATTGATATAAAACGTAACAGAAAAGCAAAATATGTACTAATAGTCTGCAGACAGGCAGGGTCTGTGTGAGGTGAGGGTGCATTTGGTTCACGGGCAGAGACAGCGGGACCCCCAGTGTGTGGGACCCTCAGTGTGCAGAGCCACACCATGGAGAAAGCGGTCACAGCCCTGGGACAGGAAGGATGAATAGCAGACACATCAGCTAAAGCAAGGGGTTTCAAACATGGATCTCAGCCCCATCTGGAGGGATTCTGATTCAGTAACGGGCTGAAAACCCCAAGATGCTTGCTTTTACAAAGCTCTCCAGAAGGTTCTGAAAGGTAGGTTCAGGAAGGATCAGACTGAATCTTAAGGACAATCCACACTTAGGAAACAAGAGGAAGAAATAAACTCAGAAGGAAATATCTATGTGTCTGTCACTATCATCATCCTATTTTGCCATTTGGGGAAATTGGTTTTTTAAAGAGGTTAACTAAGTTTCTCAAGGGGGCTGAAGAGGGAAGGAGCAGGACAGTCACTGGAATTCCAGTGGGTCTGTTACAAAGTGTCCATTTTAGCCTCTTTGCCTACTGCATCCTTTGAACAAGATAAAGTGGAAGAAACCAGACAGGAGTCCAGGGAAGGGGTTAACGGCTGGAGTCACAAGCTCTATCACTTGCATAAGGCTAGGAAAGCCCAGCTCAGACTCTAGAGAGACAGGCCTAGCATTGCAGAATTCCGAAGTTGAGTAGAAACAGGTGAATCTCACTGGAGATTTCTGGGAATTGATTAGTAGTGACTTTCTGGTATTATTAACAAAATGTGGAGGTTTTTTACGAGGAAATAAGAAAGATAAAATCCAATGCAAGGTGGGGATATGATTTTGAAAAATTAACTCTTTGTCTAACAGCACAGAGAAGAATAAGAGGATGGGGGTTAGTTCATTATCACTGCATGAAATCCTGCAAATGAGTGCTCTCATTCCAGCTTCCAATTTAATATCTGAAAACCTAAGGGCAGATGTCAAGAGGATTATGTCTTTTTCTAAGAAAGTCTATTTCATAACTGAGTGTCTGAAATATCTTACCTTTTGGTTTTAAAGTATTAAAAAACTGATTTAATTATGTGCATGGTGCCTTGGCCCACCGACAATAAATTTGAACTAACAGTGTGCTTCTGTGTCTGTAGGTGGCCAAGGCTAAACGTGGAACAAGATACAGGATTCTCATTGCCTGTAGGAAGGAAGCCACAAGGTGTTTATGGCAACTTGGGTCTGGAAAATATTTGAAGGGAGAACTTGGCAAGTTATTGATGATTAATGTCTACTTTCACCATAGACGATGAATGTTCAGGTTGGCACTGGCTCATCCCAACATGAAGAACATGTCCACAGCAGTTCCTTCCTTCCCGGCGTGGTGCAGTTACTTTGCCCCATCCACTGCGTGGTGCGGTTACTTCTTCCCATCCATTGTGAGCACTGTCCCTGCGTCTCTTCCAAACCCCCCACATCAGAAGGGGGACTTCTTCTCATGGGTGGTTTATTTCCAAGGTGTGCTCAGAGGCAGAGTAGATAACTATTGTTGGCTCTACTCTTTCTCCTCACCTAGGGAAGCACATTGTCCTGCTGAAAATTATAAAATTATCATTAATATTTTTTAAATAATACATTATATTTTAAAGCGTGCCTATTACATAAACCAAAAATATTTTAGGTTCTTAAGATGAGAACATAAGACTATTCTGAAGGGAAGTCCACAATAATAATGTATGTTTTGATAAATGTACCCAAAGATTTAGAGAATTTCACTTTGAGTAAGAATATGAAGTAGGAATTTAAATATAGGCAGCCATAGAGGCATCTAAATGCGATCGTTGTGCATGACACCGGAAGAAAGGATTTACAAACCACGCAGTGGAATTTTGATCTTAGCAGAACATACTTTAAACTTTTTCTCAATAGCTCTTTTAGTCACTCATCTCTGGACAAAACCACTGTAGCAGGCTATGGGGAGTAAATAAATCTGCTTTTCACTGTAGTATTACATATAGTATGTAGTAGTATTACATTTGCAAGTTGAGTTTCCAGAATCAAAACAAAGTAGAAAACTGAGGTTCTAAATTTTCTGGGTAATAGTTCCAATTATTTTAGTTTATTTTTAGAGATTTAGACTGGGCCACATCTTGAGCTCCATTGCTAAGCAGGGGGAGGTAATGTAAAGAAGAAATATGTAGGACTTATAGATGATAGATAGATAGATAGATGATAGCTAAATAGTAATAGCTAGCTTGCTAGATGATGGTGATAGAGGATAGGTAAATAGTGATAGATAGATAGATAGATAGATAGATAGATAGATAGATAGATGTTAGGGATAAGTGATAGGTAAAGAGTGATTGATAGACAGATACATAGATGACAGAGATAGATAGATGATAGGTAAATTGTGATAGACAGATGATAGAGATAGATAGGAGAGAGATAATAAAGATAGATAGATAGATAGATGATAGCTAAATAGTGATAGCTACCTTGCTAGATACATGACAGTGATAGATGATAGGTAAACAGTGATAGATAGATGATAGATAGATAATTGATAGACATAGATGATAGGTAACTAGTGATGATAGATAGATATGAATAATAGGTAAGTAGTGATAGATTAGAGGATAGATAGAGATAGATCATAGGTAAATTGTGATAGATTATAGATAGAGATAGGTTGATAGATGATAGAGATATATGGTAGGTAAACAGAGATAGCTAGCTAGATGATAGATGGATAAGACGGATAGATGATAGATAAATAGATAGATATAGATAGATAAATATAGATATGATAGGGAAATAGTGATAGCTAGATAGATGATAGGTAAACAATGATGGATGGATAGACAGAGGATAGAGTTAGATGATAGGTAAAGCGTGATAGCTAGATAGAAAAATAGATAGATGATAGATAGATGATGGAGATGATAAACATATATATGCCTAAAAGAATCCTGAGCTAAGTGCTACATAATAAAGTAATATTTAATAATAGCTCGTAGTTCAAAGGCTACAGATATTAGAAATACAAATATTTGAAACAGCGTGCAGTGACTCACACCTGTAATCCCTGTGCTTTGGGAGGTTAAGATGGGAGGATCACTTGAGGTCAGATGTTTGAGACCAGCCTTGGCAACATAGTGAAATTCCCATCTTTACAAAAAATTTTAAAAATTAGCCAGATATGGTGGTATATGCCTTCTGTCCCAGCTACTAAGGAGGCTGAGGTGGGAGGATCTCTTGAGCCCAAGAGGTGGAGGCTGCAGTGAGCTATGATCGCACACCACTGCACTCTAGCCTGGAAGACAGAGTGAGACCTTGTCTCAAATTAAATAAATAAGTAAATAAAAAATAAAATTCCAAACTAGCTTTCATATTAATGCTGTTTCCAAATATGCTTAGTTGTGAATGGCGAGCCTCTAATATGAGCGTGTAATAGCATGAAGAGACACGGTGTGCTCAGCGCACATGCGTGGGTGTTTCTCATGAACTCATCTGTA
This sequence comes from Symphalangus syndactylus, assembly GCF_028878055.3. NCBI lineage: Eukaryota > Metazoa > Chordata > Mammalia > Primates > Hylobatidae > Symphalangus > Symphalangus syndactylus. The sequence continues at coordinate 7,362,477 of NC_072432.2, read as the reverse complement.
ACATGTTGCCCCACAGCAGCTTGACTCCCTCCAAAAGACTTGTCTGCAGTGGGGATTATCACACACTTTATGAGAATCGTTTCTGGGGCTGTGCAGGGGAAGCATCGGAATGTATAACTTGGAAAATGTCTTGTCATTGTTGGGACATGATGAGCTGTAGCTTTCTAAAAAGTGGAAAAACAGCGAAACTGTTTAGAAACAAATGAAACACGTCATTATTCCATTTCAGAATTGCTGGTTTAGCAGTCATTATCTTTAATGGTTCCCTTGAACAGCTGAACAAAAACCTAAAGGGGCATATTTAAGAGATCTGAAATGATCACTTCTTCATCTGTCTGTTGGGTAAGATGCACGGCCTTCAAATCAAAACAGAAGAGTTTGTCCTCATTAGGCGACAGGGCACAGCGAGTAGGCAGCCGCGGGAGGGGCGTCCTCATGTCTGGCACGGTGGAGGGGAGCATTGCATCCGCTCGTAAACACCACAGAGTGTATTACAAGAACAGCAAAGAAAGAAAAATCGTGTTCAGATTTAATTATTGTCAAGAAATTGACTGTCTTAGTTCATTTTTAATGACTTGTTTTGTTGCAGAGATGCTGTTTTATTCTGGAGAACTGCCCTGATATCTGACACCACCCCAATATTTCTTGAGGTGGGAAGAAAGGCTATGGGCATTTTCGCTGGATGGCCCTTCATCTTGAGGATGGTCCCACACCCTGCGGGACATTAGATCCCTGTTTCTTGTCCTAAATGCCACTGGCATTGCTCAGTAATCTCAAAACAAAACAAAACAAACAAACAAAAAGCAGAACCAACCCCCACACAGTCCTCCACATAGATGATAGAGATGATAGATAGATAGACAGATAGATAGATAGATAGATAGATAGATAGATAGATAGATAGATAGATGATAGATAGATGATAGATAGATAGATAGATAGATAGATAGATGATAGATAGATAGATAGATAGATGATAGATAGATAGATGATAGATAGATAGATGATAGATAGATAGATAGATGATAGATAGATAGATGATAGATAGATAGATGATAGATAGATAAATAGATAGATGATAGATAGATAGATAGATAGATAGATAGATAGATAGATGATAGATAGATAGATGATAGATAGATGATAGATAGATAGATAGATAGATAGATAGATAGATAGATGATAGATAGATAGATAGATGAACAGATTCAAAATATCCCATCAGTAAAGCCTCAGCTCCTTCTCAATGCCCTTGTCCCCACTGTGTCTTTGCCGTGCTGAACTTGACAGGGGTGGGCATCTAAGGCATTCACTCATGAGAGGTCACTCGCTCTGTGTGCCGCATGGTTGTGAGAATCAGGGACTCATGGAGCCATGTGGACCAAGTACCAGGGAATCTCATGTCAATGGCTACAAGAAGATGTTAAAAAAAGAGTATGTGAGTTTTGGGGTGAGGAAGACATTATTTTTTTCTCCCCAGAGCATTTCAGTGGAGCTGTAAGAACTAAAGAGTGATTAGCGTGGTTTCAGGTAAGTCCAGTGGTGGATGTGGACTCCATGAAGTGGGGAAGGTAAATGTAAGTACTTAAGCTTGTAGGGCTCATGATAGGTAAGCTTTATCCAAGATGGTAGAGGCATTAAAACTGTTTATAGTGCTGGATGCAGTGGCTCACGCCTGTAATCCCAGCACTTTGGGAGGTCGAGCCCGGTGGATCACGAGGTCAGGAGTTCAAGACCATCCTGACTAACACGGTGAAACCCCGTCTCTATTAAAAATACAAAAAATTAGCCAGGAATGGTGGTGGGCCCCTGTACTCCCAGCTACTCAGGAGGCTGAGGCAGGAGAATGGCGTGAACCTGGAAGGCAGAGCTTGCAGTGAGCCGAGATCACGCCACTGCACTCCAGCCTGGGCGACAGAACGAGACTCCATCTCAAAAAAAAAGCAAAAAAAAAAAAAAAAAACAAAACTGTTTATAGTCCTTGAAAAGTCAGTCAGAAAATTATAAAATAGAGGAAAAGAACCACGAGATTGACTGATTTCAAAGAGAAATAGCACAGTGGATGGGCGAAGAGCACTCCAGCCTGGGAGACAGAGCGAGACTCCGCAAGAAAAAAAAAAAAAAACTTTTATTGTAGTAAAATATACATAGTATAAAATTTACCATAGGTACTTTTAAAAATATTTTTATTGTAGTAAAATACACACAGCACAAAATTTGCCATTTTGACCATCATAAGTGTACACTTCAGTGGCCTTAATTTCATTCACAATAGGTGTGGCCATCACCACCGTCTGTTTCCAAAATATTTTTATTGCCCCAGATGGAAATTCTGTTCCCACTGATCAATTGTCTTCTGGCTGACTTTATTTCTCTGGGAACTTGTCTATTCCAGATATTTCATGGCAGTGTCTGTCCTTTTGTGTCCAGCTGATTTCACGTAGCATGTTTCCAAGCTTCACCATGCTGTGGCATGTGTCAGAATGCCATCTCTTTCATGACTGGATAATATTCCACTGGGTATCCAGGCCACATTTGCTTTATCCACTCACCCATTGATGGACGTCTGGGTTCTGTGCACCTTTTGGTTATTGTGGATCATGCTGCAATGTACTTTAATGTACAAGTACCTTTTTGAGTCTTGGTTGTCATTATTTTGGGGAATACGCCTAGTAATGAAACTCTTGTATGATATGGTAATTCTACGTTTAAATTTTTGAAACTTCTAAACTGTTTTCCACAGCAGCTGTGCCATTTTACCTTCCCACCAGCAATGCATGGCCACAAATATTTCAGTAAGAATCCAGAAACAATGAAGGAAAGCCGTGAAGGAGAAACCAGGGCTGGAGACTGGAGTTCCTGTGCGCACATCCACATATCTCTATGGAAGAGAGGAGATCACACATGTAAAACACCGCCTGGAGCCCAAGGCTAGGGACTGGAGTTCCAGTGCACACATCCATGTATCTCTATGGAAGCTAGGAGATCACCCATGCAAAACATAGTCTGGAGCCCAAGGCTGGGGACTGGAGTTCCTGTGCAAACATCCATGTGTCTCTCTAGAAGGAAGGAGATCATGCATGCAAAACACATTTCAAAGATTTTTGATTGAAAGGATATATTGTTGTAATGTGTTGTTATTATTGTGAAAAACAAAAGAATGTTATTAAGATTCCTTTTTCCCCATTATATTAAGCCTTCATTAGAAACATTGTCAATCTTCAAAACACAATGTGGTGATTCCTCAAGGATCTAGAACTAGAAATACCATTTGACCCAGCAATCCCATTACTGGGTATATACCCAAAGGATTATAAATTATTCTATATAAAGACACATGCACACGTATGTTTATTGCGGCACTGTTCACAATAGCAAAGATTTGGAACCAACCCAAATGCCCATCAATGATAGACTGGATACATACACCAGGGAATACCATGCAGCCATATAAAAGGATGAGTTCACGTCCTTTGCAGGGACATGGATGAAGCTGGAAACCATAATTCTCAGCAAACTAACACAAGAACAGAAAACCAAAGACCGTGTGTTCTCACTCATAAATGGGAGTTGAACAATGAGAACACATGGACACAGGGAAAGGAACATCACACACTGGGGCCCGTTGTAGGGTGGGGGACTAGGGGAGGGACAGCATCAGGAGAAATACCTAATGTAGATGACGGGTTGATGGGTGCAGCAAACCACCATGGCACGTGTATACCTATGTAACAAATCTGCACGTTCTGAACATGTACCCCAGAACTTACAATATAATAAAAAATATATTTACCAATCAATTGATGGATAGAGATTCTAAAGCTGAACTTGATCACTACTTCTCAAAATACAGCTATTAGGTTGCTGCAAAAGTAATTGCAGTTTTTACCATTAAATAATGATAAAAACTGCAATTTTTTTTTACTAGCCTAATAACTTTCTTTTCGGCAGAGCTTATCGGGATCATTGTTGATAAAGATAGAATTTTTCTTTCGAAATGGAAACGAAAATAGAACACAAAAAATAAACTGGTGATATTCCACCACCTAGGAGTTCTGACCTCGTTCTTCGGCAAATATTTGCTAACTTAATTACAATTTTAAGATAAGAAAAACTTCGAAGATAAATATTTACTCTAAGACTAGAATAGATAAATATTTACTCTAAGACTAGAATAGGTAAATTGGATGGCTTGTAAAGTGTCTCAAAAAAGGCAGTGTTTACATTACATAATATAAAACATAAATTAGATAAAATTTATGGCACTCTCTTCTTTATTAAATGAATTCTATTGTGCAGAATTTACTAATAATTGGTTTAAAGCAATACAATAATTGTAATGTTGATGATAGTTTATGGTCTTAATAATGACTGTGAAGGTCTAGAAAGTGTTTGAAGTATATCTAGAATCATAAATAATTAGATTGAGTTTGTGGAGAGAAGTGGAAGACCTTAGAGATTAAATTAAAGACCTGTGTTCTAATCTTTATTTTTCCACTTAACTGGAGGAATTATTATTCTGAGTGAATTATTGATCCCATAAAGACCATTTTCTCATCTGTAAAATTAGAATGCCATGTAATTCTCCTGTGGAAATTAAATACTTTAATAACTGTAATACACTTAGCACAATGCCTGGCCATATACTTAGAACTCCGCACCTGCTGAAAGTTAAGTATTTATGAAGAGATGGCACACATTTCTTTCTGTATTTGCTAGTGCTCTCCTTTTCATTCTAACAGGCTAGAAAATCCATCCCATGAGTTTTCCATAAAACAAAATTTTTTCATTATAATAGGAGTATTTAGAGATAGATAAGCATGAGCTAATTGATTGACTTAAATTTTTAGCCAGATGGACTGATGTTGTGTAGAAGTACCTTCCCATGTATCCACCCACAACACATTCTATCAAAATCCAGTGTGACCAAGTACACCTTCTTCTTAACAGGCAATAAAACAGGAAATAGGTGTTCTGGTTTATTCTTAAAGTTGTGGATTTGTGGCATCCAAAGAATCTTTAAAGTTGTGCAATTGGAAATGCATACCTCTCAACAATTAACCAGAATGCACATGTTGTATCTAATTTTATGTCTCTCTCATGAATATGGATGAACCGTGAAGGATCACCAGCCATTGGAGGCAAACTTCCAGCAAGAAACACAGAGATCCAAATAAAGAAACAGAAAATAGCAGAACTCAGAGTAAAGGGAATGAATGTAGGTGACAGAATAACACTTCAAAACTCTAATGCCTGCAGAATCAGAATACTTTGATAAAGGAAGCCAGAGAACAAACAAAAGGTTTTGGAAGTTAAAAATATGTTAGTGGGAATTTAAAGAAACAAATAAAAATTTGGAAGGTAGAGTTGGAGCCATATCCCAAAATCGAAGAAAACATTAAAGATATAGCAAGGAGATGTTAAAACTATTTTAAAGAACTGAAAAGATCTATTTAATTAGTCTGGAAAATATAACTAGTAATATTGGAGAAAGAAATAATAAAGAGAGGAAACGGAATCACCAATGATATCAGATGAAAAATAATTAAAAAGATGGAGTCGATGGATTTTCAGATTTAACGTATTAAGGCAAATGCATTTAAAAACTACTTACACCAAGGGCGTTATCATTATATCCAAATACTAGGGATTACGCTGATAGAGAGTGAAAAGGAAAACAAAAACAAGACTTAATAGGCAAAATAATTTGGAATAAAAATGACATCCAATTTCTTAACAATACTGTAATCTAGAAAGAAAATGCAGAAGGGTGTTCACGATTCTCAGGGCAGGTTATTCTTAAGTTAAAATTTTATGTCAGCAAACGAGTAACAAATTATTAAGTTAATATCTGTAATTAGAACCATGCCTGACATGAAATAAGGACTTTTTAGTGTTTGATAAATTAACAGAATTGATAAGCAAAGGAAGACTTCTTTATACATGAAAGATATCAATAATTATCTTCCATTTCTTCTTCCACCGGAAGCAAATGTGTATCACAGAATGGAGGAGCAAATCAGTAAGAAGAAAGACATTGGATCCTGCAAGGGTTGGAGCTTACACAGAGACAAAAAGCATCCCAGGAAGACACAAAGGGCTGCGGGAAGTTCTGTGCCTCGGGACCAGAGAATGCTAGCAAACTGGCGCCAGGGGGTTCGCGTTCCCAGGAGTGTCTTCTCCTGGTTGAGAGACAGGGAACTGACAGATTACCTTATCGTTTTCATCGTATTGAAAAACATTTAAAAATATAGATTCATCTAAAATGCTGAGATTTAATGGCAGATTTGTCTCACACACAAAATATGAGATAAAAGGAAATAAAAAGAAGCAATTAAAATATGCCAGGGAAAAAGGGGATTGACAATGCATAGTAGTACAGAGTCATGCTAATGTAAACGTCATGAAGGATTTAACCAAAACTTATGACACAGCTAACTTGGGAATATGGGAAAAGAAGTTACTGAAGTGTGTATATTTAGGCAGGAAGAGGAATTCCAATTGCTTCTGTCTTCTTCCACAGAATGGATTCTATAGCTGTGGTCTATGAGTGCCTCAGTACCTGACAGTATAAGCAAACCACTGAGAAATCTGGAAGGGTGTTTTGTGCCAAAAAAAAGCACAAGTAAGACTTTTGAACGGCTTTGACTCTGGAGATCAGCGAAGGGTGTGGGCGTGACACGGAGGCAGCATGAGACAGCTTGCATCTGCAATAATAGTTCACTTTCAAAACTGTATTATGTTAATAGCCAGATCATTTTTCTGTTTTTCAAAAATATTTTAAATATGCATGGATAAAATTGTGTACAATAGTCAAACCTATGAGACACATAATTTTTGTATAATTTTCATCAAAATTCAATAAAATGAGTATTTAAATGCTTCACAGATGAGAAAATAGAATCCTGATTTCTGAATTATTTGCCCTGGGTCATTGACTTGCAGTACAAGTGGACCTTATATTGAGATTTTAAAATATAAGAGTCCCTGATAGCTACAGAATCCTCATTAACAAGAAATACATTTTTAAAAATACAAATGCTTGTGTTTGTCAATTGTGTGAAGTACTTGGTTTAAGTCTTCAGCATCTCTGCATATAATCTCTGAACCCATTACTACGTCTGTAAAGTTAAGGTAATATAAAACTGCACTATCAACTGCAGAAGGCTGGGGAGAGTGTAAAACGAGATTACCTATTTTTAAGCTAGCGCAAAAATTGAAACGTCATGCTCTGCCCTTGCCTGTGTGGTCATCCCATCCCCTAAAAGGTGGATGGGAAACCCGCTGCTGTGCCCAAAACCTCCTTATGGCGGTGGAAAGAGGCTTAAAAATCACAGACGTATGTGAGGTTTCTATTTTCATCCATTTGCTCATGTATTGAATCAGCACTTGTTAAGTGTTTGAACACTGCTGGTGTGGCATCTCTACTGCCAGCACTGACAACTTTCCCAGGTCCCTCGGAAAACCTCTGAAATGATGGCAGTAATGATTCTGTTTGGCATGTAGACATTTCTTCACCGGGTAAAACCCAGGAGCTCTGATGCTGGGCATTTACTGAGTAACAAATCTACAGCATTAGCAGTGTGCATTTCCTCGTGCACCCTGAAGTATCTTTGCTTATGAAAATCTGAAGGCAAGAGGCATGGGTGCCTCTGACAGCAATCCCCTTTGCAGGTAAGCGAAGAATCCTGCACCTGCATGAAGCCCATCTGCCTGCCCTCTGCTCCAAAGTACCCGCTTCCCCCCATCCGCCTGGACTCTGCTCCAAAGTGCCCGAGTCTTGTGAATCTACATTTAATATCCTTAAGAATTTTCTCACATCCTGATGCACAATCCTGATCACAGGTCATTCACTTTTAAATTTTATTGTGCCAGGCACTTTTCTGAGCATTTTACTCATTTATCTCAACAACAATTTATCTTCACAATGATACTCTAAGGCAAACATTATACTATCACAAAGGAGAGAAAATTAAGACAAAACACAGATTAAGTAATAAACCCAAGGCAAGCTAGCTAGTAACTGGGGGAGGAAAGATTCAAATGCAAGTATCATAGCTCCAGACCCTGTGTTTCTGGATTGTATGCCTTAGAAATAAAGAACAGTTAAAAATGAGAGATTGGACAGACTTCAAATATAAAGTTAAAAACACACATTTATTATGCTGGAATTTGTGTGGGTCAGAAATCCAGGCACAGCTGAGATGGACCCATGGTTCTTCACAGCTGTGGTAAGATGTAGACCAGGACTGAGGTCTCATCTGAAGGTTTGCCTGGAGATGGACCTGTGGATAAGCAGATTGGTTGTTGGCAGGATGCAGCTGCTGCAGGCTGGGAGCTGAGGGCCTTAATTCCTAGCGGCTCTTGGCTGGAGGCCATCCCCAGTGAGGATGTAAGGTGAGAAGGCAATAAAGAGGGTTGCTAGCAACATGGAAACTGCAATTTTATGTGTTGCAATCATACATAAACCATCACCTTTGCCATACTTGTCAGGAGTAAGGCACAGATCTGACTTGAAGGGAGGGGTTGCAGAAGGGCATGAATTCCAGAGTGAGGCATCATCAAAGCCATGCAGAGGCCACCTGCTGCCCAGCCCAAGCACCTCGTTTTGAGGATAATATGCTGAGGACTAATAAGTGAAGCCTAAAAAGATGCAGTTAGCTAACCTCAAAGAGCCAGAAGTCTATGTCTCCTATTTATTTCAGAGTTGATTTTTTTTCAAATAGTTTAATGGGTTCCTCCTTCCAACTCTGCAAACTCTTGTGGGTGATCAAACGTTTATGTGAAAGCAGCAAAACTAAGGTGGTAGTAGACATGTGAGTTTAAAAATAATAGGCTGGAGAACTTTCCTATAGCACGCAGGGATTTCTCACACTCACACATGTAGACAAAACAGACATGTGATCCTGCCCACTAGGGTTTTTGTTGTTGTTGTTTGTTTTTTCTTTTTTCCCCATTGCAGCAGCTTTTTTTAGGTGTCGGTCTCAAAGACAGTTATTATATCTTCACTTGCTGGCCAGGCGAAATCATTTCAGTTATACCTCACAGTGTCTGCCTTACCTCAAACTTACTATATCTAGGAGCTCATATAAGTGCACTTGCTGTAGAAGCACAGCCTGTACTCTTCAGCCCCACAAAAATGCAATCATGGCTTCAGGAAATAGATAGTTCTACGCATGTCAGCCTCTCCTTATATAATACTCGACCCAAGCAGGATTATTTCAAATACACACACAGAAACATTTATATGAAGAGTTAGACGGGTTCAACAATAAAATATTTAATATGACAAGCAATTGATTACAGATGCATCCATTTAACTGTGCTCCAAAATATTTGACCTGAGGAAGGAGTGTGTGAATTCACCAAAAAGAGCACAGCTGGCAGGAGTCTCCCGGAGATGTGATATGTCAGGCACCCTCCAGGACAGAAGAGCTATGCTTGTTGTTTTTATTAATGATCTTGTTACTTGAAATGAAACAAAATCACAAATACATAGACTTTCTAGGCTTAAAACAGGGCTGTGAGATTAGAGTATTATAGATTAATGTGCCCCTCTGGCTTATAAGAGCACAAGACCAAATCCAGTTAAGAAAGAGATAAGAGCAATTGTCCTCTACTTGGGATAAACAAATCTGCTTCATCCATCCGGTGGGGCTCAGATTAACACAAATCCCACCCAACAGGATTGGCCCAATTTATTTCCAGTGATAAGAACAGGCCCATGTGATGCAAACCTGCTGGTAAAAGAGGCTGATGTCTTTTAGCCATATTCCTTCCACAAAGGAGCAGTACAGGGCATACAGTAGAAAGACGGAAACGTTTAAAAGGGAAGCGGATGTTTAGAAACTCACCCAGTGCAGGAGAGGAGGGGAGGGTCATTTCAAAAGACGTCCTATACGTTTCAGATGTTTTTCTCACTCTGGGGTAAGTGATCGGAGATTGAATTGCTTCCTAGAGAGAAAATTCCACTCTGAGCTTACTTCTCTTTTCGTCTGCATTTATATTTATAAGAGGCATCAGAGTGCTGGGAAGAACTGAAGCATGGCTGAAAAGTTGAACAGATACTGTCTCCATATCATGGTTTAATACACCGATAAACAGACTATTGAATTCATTCTCCATTCATAAGAAGAAGCTTGAGGAAGTGAGCACATTGAACCCGCCCTGATTTTAGCATAACACACACTTAGGAGACTCCAGAAAGATGGCAGAGGAACTGCAGCCTCAGGAAGCCAACCAACCCCTGCTCATGAAATTTAACTACCTTCAAAGATGATCAAGCCTTGGCCAGGCAAGGTGGCTCACGCCTGTAATACCAGCACTTTGGGAGGGCCAGGTGGGTGAATCACAAGGTCAGGAGTTCAAGACCAGCCTGGCCAACATAGTGAAACTCTATCTCTACTAAAAATACAAAATTAGCCTGGCATGATGGCGGGCACCTGTAATCCCAGCTACTCAGGAGGCTGAGGCAGGAGAATCGCTTAAACCTGGGAAGCAGAGGCTGCAGTGAGCCAAAATCATGCCACTGCTCTCCAGCCTGGGTAATAGAGCAAAACTCCACCTCAAAAAAAAAAAAAAAAAAAAGATTATCAAGTCTCATGAAGCATAAAAATGGCATTAATACGTGTATAATATATTAATACATTGAATTAGGACTATTATTAGATTAATATGTACAAAAAGTGAAATGCAACTAATTTGACCCCTAAATTGTAGGATATATTAAGATATTATTTTTTGATTAAAAAAATACCACCATGATCTACCTGATTTGTAAAATAATTTGTATTTTATTTTACTATAATTATTGTTTGCCTACCCAATCACATCCAGAAACTGGCATGAAGAAATGGTTTGTTCTTCATAATAGGTAATGATATATAATAATAATGTTAACTGATTAATTGATTTATTAATGTATAGCATTTAGTGAATACCTATAGTTTGCCAGTAACTGGTTTGACAATAGGCTTCAAATTCAGCAAGAGAAATTGAGTCTCTGATTTCAGCCTGTTTATAGTAAAATATGGGCAATGAAAAATAAACTAGCAATTACAGTATAAACTCCACTGCAAGGAGTGTGTGTGTGTGCACACCTGTGCGTGTGTGTGCGTGTATGTGTGTCTCTGTGTGTACATCTTTGAGTAGACTGAATTTGTTATATACGTGTATGTGATTCTCTATTCAAATATTTGTGCACTTAATTAGATTATTTGATGATTAAGAACTAAGAACTTATTATTGTAACGTAATAACTACAGAGATGTGAAATGATTTTTAAATGCATATGAGTCTTTCAAGTTACAAACTCAAGTGTGCAAAACATAATTTTTATACTGAATGTAATGTGTACATTAACTCCCATTCCCCTGATCTTGCAGATTTTAATCTTAATTAATTCAGAAATGTCTGAATCAATTTGTGGTTTTCCTAGTTTGGAAATACCATCCCAACTCACTTTTCCTCAGGCATACTGCATTTTTCTGTATAATTTATTTCTTTTTTTCTAATCAACTCCTAATTAATTCAGCTCTAGGACAGAAAAAACTGATGGTCAGCTATATCAGGCATTTGGCCCAAATTTTTGTGGTTTTTTTTGTTTGTTTGTTTATGACAAAAACTGTGATAGTGATAATTTGAAAACTAAGATTTTGAGGTTTTGAGACTCAGTGTCCTTTTTATCTACAGCTCTCCTGAGAACTTCAAAATGCAACTCTGAATCTCAAAAGATTACAAAGAATTCTTCTTCGTTTTGTTGTTCTGCGGCCGATTTGCTTCCTGCATCTGTGTATGGAAATAGGGCCAACTCGGAGAGCTGCACAGAACCACAATGACCAATGCAAACACACTGGCCAACAACCCAAACGTGTCCCTTTCACCAACTCTATTTAAAGCAGTTGCCTACAAGTCCCAGAGAAGGGAGATAATGAATGAATCACGGCATAAACAGAAAAGGGGATGCTTCTCCATTTGTAAAGTTGTAGAGGATTATTTGGTGGGTTTAGCCATGCCCATTACACATCACTAATCACGAAGGCAATTGTGCAACTGGAGGAGCCAATGTATTATAATAGCTGAGGAGGCCAGGAATGGTGGCCCCTGCCTGTAATCTCAGCTACGTGGGATGCTGAGGTGAGAGGATTGCTTGAGCCTGGGAGATGGAGGCTGAACTGAACCATGGTTGCACCACTGCACTGCAGCCTGGGGAACCCACTGAGACCCTGTCTCAGAAAAGAAAAAAATAAATAAACAACTGGAGTAAGTTCTCTGTCCCCAGCAACGCTGGCCTCTAGGTTTTGTTAGGCAGACTATCTGGAATTTCTTTTTTGACTATTTCTGTATTTTCCAAGCTATGTATAGTCATTTTATAATACTTAGCCATTAAATATATCAAACATCATTTCTTTCCCATGGTCTTATGCTGCAGAGTTAACATTACCTACTGAAACGACTTGGCTCTGTGTTTCCACCCAAATCTCATCTCAAAGTGTAATTCCCCTATGCCCCAGAGGCACCTGGTGGGAGGTGATTAGATTATGGCACAGTTCCCCCGATGCTATTCTTATGATAGTGAGTGAGTTCTCAGGAGAACTAATGGTTTTAAAGTGTGGCACTCTCTCTCTCCCGCCATGTAAGACATGCCTTGCTTTCCCTTTGCCTTCCACCATGACTGGAAGTTTCCTGAGGCCTCCCAGACATGTGGAACTGTGAGTCAGTTAAACCTCCCTTCTTTATAAATTACTCAGAGAGTATCTTTACAGCAGTGCGAGAACAAACTCATAAACCTACTATCCTACTGCAATGCCTGGATTATTCTTCATCATGACCCCTTTTCATAAAAAAAAAAAAAAAAAAAAAAAAAAAACAGTTTGTGGAGGATCTAAGAAAATCCACAGGAAAGCAAAGTGATGAAGGTTTCACGCTGATGTAAAAGACAGTTCACATTTTATCTGACTTATTTTAGATGTATCTTTTTTTTAGCTAAACATTTGTGCACATCATCAGTTCTACATTTAGTTTAACCATGTAATTATAAAATATCACTCCACATAGAAAGCATTCACTCTGATTTGTCATGCTTTGTAATGTGGGACATTTTAAATTGCACATCTCTAATGCTACCTTTTCCATTGCTTTACCTAGAACCAGTCACATGGTTAGCATACTAAAGCAGCATATCTTTCAGTAGCATATGTACTGGAAATAACCTCATTAACACTTGCATACACGATTTACATTAACCTCCAAGATAAAGAAAATACATCAAATATGGGATATCAGACCTTATTCTAATGCCCAGACAAACGTCCACCAGCTGGACAATTCACCTCTTAGTGGCTCCACATGTTTCTTAAACCAGATGCCAATTATCTTCTCAGTACTGGGCAGTGGGCAAGAAACATGGAAAAGGATGATTTAAAAAAAAAAGTAGCAATTGACTGGCCCACTGATTTTACTTGATAATCTACAAAATCCTTATTTAAAAAATAAATATAGAAAACATATAAAAGCACACTCTTTTGCATATGTTGCGTGTGTGAGAGAGAGAGCAAGTTTTTACTAAATTTATTCACACTGTATGCACTATTATATCACTGCAAGGTTTTCTGTTGGCACGTTTTACTTTTTCTTTTTCTTTTTTTTTTTCTTTGTAACCACAGAACATTCTACTATATGAACAAGGTTTTATTTTTGTTCCCTATTGGAGAATATTTTGTTGTTTCCCATACTGTAACGAATATTTTTTGTTTCTGTTTTCTGCTGCCTGAATCTCATCCCCAGAACTTTTATGAGATCTCGTTCTCAGATCTTACACCTGGCCGCCTTTTCCTCTCATCTAGTCACCTTGAGCTGACCTCAAAGGTGCATTCTCATGAAAGTCCTTGCTGACTACCTAGCCTCTTAATCTCCAGTTCCCTGTTAGATTTTTCTTCATAGCAATTTTCCTTATGAGAAATCACTGATGTTCATTTTTATAATGTTTTTCTAACTGGAATGGAGGCTTTATGGTTTTCTTATCTTTACTCAATAAATGTTGTTTGGGTTTATGAAGAGCCTACCTGTGTACGGTTTAGGGCTGAGGGGCAGTGGTCTTAAAGCTGAAGTCACTAACAGCTACAGCTCTCTTCTAGGGTCCCAAAGCATTCATAATACTCAGTTACAAAATGAGGCAAAAGTAGGCAATAGCAACACTAGTAGCTGATAATTCCTGAGGGCTCACTGAGCCCAAGTCCTGGGTACAGAATCCTCACAGCAACAAATCAGCATGTATCTGCCATTATTCTTCCCCTACAGCAGACTGTACCCTACACATACAATGAAACTCATTTTCTGACCCACATTCTCATGTGTGATATGATCTTTCTAGACATCCATCAAGATTTAGAGTTCGTTTTTTTTAATCTCCTTTAGCCTGTGGGAGTCCTACACTGACTTGGTGACTTAGAACACGGTAGAAGTAACTTTGCCACTAACCTTCTAGAAGCCCCTGCCTCTTGGAAAGATTGGTCTAGGAATAATTCCTTTTGGAAGCCAGAAGCCATGGTGTGAGAAGAACAAGCTCTTCCAGGAGGCTGTGCTTTGAGTGATGGCTCGGATCATTTGTCTGAGAGAAGCTGTCATGGATGCACAACCAGTTAGGTCATCAGGTTGCTCCACCTCCAGCAGCCATCTGACCGCAACCACCAGAGCCCTAAGCAAAAACCACCCCGCTGAGCCCAGTCGACCCAAAGAACCACCTGTGGTAACAATAAACAGCTGTTTTAAACCACTGGGTTTTGGAGTGGCTTGTGGGTAACAATAGATAAGTGGAAAATAATTTGGTATTTTCAATGGGTGCTGTGAAAATGAAAACCCAGAACACGTGACACTGGCATTGAGTCCAGCAGGCAGGCAAGAGAGGGAAGACTTTGCAGGGGTTGGTGGTGGAGGTCTGCAGGACAGGAGTGAAGTGGCTGTACAAGGCTGGAGAAGAAAAGGTTCAGAGTTCTCTGAAAGAGCAATTAGCAAACCTATATGTGGGCTGCAGTAATAACAGATAAAAAGGATATGCAAGGAACATTCAAACCTGGCTAAGCTGCATCCAGGCAGAAGGTAGCGAGCATCACTAGGAGCATCACCAGAGTCTTCTCATGTCCCAAGACGCAAAACAAAAAGTGGAAGCTTTGTGATGCACCAGTAAATATGCAGAACATCTCTATTTACAGGTGAGGAAACCAAGACTCAAACAGAAAACTGACAGATATTAATCATCCCCAATGTTAGGTTCTTGGCCAAGCATTTTTTCTTATTTAACTGCCTGGAGCAGCATGTAATTTTGTCCCCATGTAACAGATGAAGAGCCATGTATGCCACAAGAAAGTGGAAGAACCAGGTCCACACATCCAGGTCCGTGGATTCAACCTGGTCTCACCGACTCCAAAACTGACATCATGATAAACTGTTGGGGGAGTGGGGAATCAGAACCAGACCCTCTGCTGCTGAACACTGTTTCAGCCAGTGGGCTACTTTTCCTACAAATGCCAAGCAGACGCCTGTACCTGCCTCTCCTGATTATTGGAGTAATGTACATATCACAATGGACCATGCAGTTCCTCAACCATTAATACTACACCACTTCTCAATGCAGAAATGCCAGCTAAAACCACCACACAGCCATTTCTCTGTGATTATAAGCAAAATTCTTGCAAAGTTTCCCATACATAAAATGTGTTTTACCATGGAGCTAGAATCCCACATGGAAGGAAAGGACTTTACTTTTCCCATCAGTTTCCTTTTATAGTGGAGAGGAAGAGGGTCTTATGAAGCAAATACCCTTTAAACCTCTTGCTCTGCCAAATACACTTCCTGGCCACTTGTTATATGAGACAGGTGTGCCTCCCTTCCAAGACCCCTGGCTCAGAGGACAAGTGCGGTCACCCAGGGGGCAGGGTGGATGAGGTGATACCAGGTTGCGACAGGTCCACATGAGTAGCTCTGTCAACGAGGCCACCTGCTCAAATGCAATCTGTGGATGACACTGTGTGATGTGCAGAAGGAACTTCCACGACTTCGTGGGCCTTAAGGAATGGAGCCATTGAGGAAACCAGCCTAACAAAGTGCTTGAGCAATTCGTGTAAATAACAAATGCACTCATTGAATATTTCTTGCACTCATGTATTCAAAAATATTTATGGAGTGGGCACCTTGGCCATATTTTTTTCTAAGTGCTGAACTTGGCAAGGTAAGAGTCATATTTGATATGGGCAGAAGAGTTTCCAGGGAAAAGAGGTACCTGGCTGGAATAGTTTCAAGAGGAAAACGGAGAAGAGAAACAAGAGATGGGAAGATGGGACAAAGTCTTTCAAGGAGTTTTGCTGTCAAGAAGGACAGAAGCCAGGACAGTGCTGGAAGGTAACGTGAGGACACGACGTTTCCATTGTAAAATGGTCAAAATTACAGCATGTGTGTACAGAATGTGACAGTGACAAGGGAGAAATGATGGGATAAGTCCTGGGCACGTCGTTGAGCAGGTGAGGCAACACAGGCTCTAGCACACCCAGAAGAGCTGGGTTTCTTAGGACACCGATTGTCCCAGGCCTCACAAAGTCAGGCAGAGACAGACACAGGTGCAGTCAGATGGCAGATGTGTGTTGGGTGTTAGACATTGTCTTGTGATAAGTGGCCAGGAAAGAGGAGAGCGGGAGGCTGGGGCTGGTGATGGGAGACAGTGACAGCAGAAGTGTGTTGCTTATGCCCAGTCTACTCTGTAATCTCATGTTGGTGGCGGTCGCTGCAGAAAATCCTGCTTCACAAAGACAGGATGTTGGAAATGGAAGGGTATGGGACAGTTTCTGGGAGATAGGAGGTCAGACCAGGGAGAGGGGCAGTCTTGCAGGACAGCCCCAGGAAGCCGCATACAATGTCAGGGAGGAGGAAAGAGGCGTTCTTGGCCCCCCAGAGCATACACGGGAACGAGGCTTGGAGCTCAGTTAGGATGTTTGTAACTGGACTTGCACACCCCACCTGCCCCTTCTGGAAATCTATGAGGCATAAAGACTCTCACAATACCCAGAGAGGGATGGACAGTTATATGCTATATCGGACATGCTACGTTGTCGGGGTAAAAATAAAACGGAGACAACATTTGTGCCCATCGCTGGGATGCTGGAGGATGAATTATGGCACAGCTAGGAAATCTCATGCAGGGCAGCCTTAAATGCATATGACGCAAATCTCATGCAGGGCAGCCTGATCATGATCAGGCAGCTCGGGATACCGTAATAGGAAATGATAGTCAAGGTTCATTACCAAGTAAAGCAAAACAAAATACAAGGTGTCGTAAATGTGTCTAGTATCTGACCAAATGTTTAAAGAGAAAGACACACACACACACACACACACACACATGTACACACACATAGATATACATAAAACATCCCCAGAATTACAGGTAAAAACTGATCAGAGTTGTTGCCTCTCAGATGGAAACTGAGGGATGTTAAGTAAGTGTGAGATGTTCCTCTACAGATGATGACAAAAAATAGGCATATTACTAGTCAAGTAAATTAAACATAAGAACTTAAGGTTTTATTTTGTTCTTTTTTTTTTTTTTTCAAATGTCAAGCTGTCCTGGGCTGTGTCTGTAGACCCATGGGGTGTGATTGACACTCTTTAGACTTGCCATGGTGGAACAGCTGAACCGCCATTGTAGACTGGCACCGTGGAAGGCTCATTTCCACATTTGTGGAAATATCTTCCCCCACAGAATTGTAAACTCTTGAAGGAAAAATGTAATACCTCTAAGATCTTCTGCCAGAAGTCATTACCTTAATCTGCCTCTATGATCACAAAGGTCGATTACACAGAGCCTGACACCCTTGTGAGAGTTAACGTTCTGATTCTGTGTTCCTTTCCACTCCTTAATCCCTCACATCATCAGCATGCCGTAACAGTAAAAGTAAAAAACAATGCTTCTCATATAAGACCCAAAGAACTAGTGTGTCTTCAACTAGTCCATTATTTTTAGTTGTAGAAATTAAGATACTCAACACAAGTTGAATAACACCTATTGAGTCCTGTTTTACTTACTTAATCACCACGTCAGCTCGAATGTTTATTTACGCAATGGGGTTCACAACATGGTGAGAATTGCTCACCTGTTATGTCCCTTACACATCTGACCCCCTGCAGCTGACGTACTAAGACATGGTCTGACACCGAGCTGGCTGTGCGTGTTTTCCTACCAAGTGTGATTCAAGATGCAATCCCATGCCAAGTGGACTGCTTCCGACTGAGCCAGCTAACACCGAGAGATGTGTTAAATTGCTCTCATCCGTTACCATCAATGGCTCTCAGGAAGTAGAAAGGACCTTGGGGATTACTCTTGGCAACTGTTTTAATAACTCTCCTATAGCTCCACTGATGTATGGTCATTAAAATTTTTATGGGAAGTGATTAAAGTGGAAGTGGGTTTTATGAATAGATATGGGACTTATAAAATGCTGTCTTTTCTGAAAAGATACTTTGAAAACCTTTGCAAAATAATAATTTGACCCACAGGACATAGAAAAAGTGGGCGAGCTTCCCTCTGTACAGCCAAGAAAAGGGATGGGAAAGGAAGGAAGAGCTGGTGAGAATCTGAGATGGACTTCCTTTCTCTGCGGCTCTGGAATAACCCACTGTTCCTTTAGGAAACAGAAGTGTCAACAAAAGAAATTGAAGCAAGAAAATTACCAACACAATGTCTAATAAATATGTAAATAAGCACTGGGGGTTGGGCTGAGACATATTCAGCTACTCAGCAATACGTTTTTCAGAATTGGGGGTGGGACTTTCATTAGCAGTGCTTTAGAAACAATGCAAGTAGGTCTGAGGCAGAGATGGTACCTTTGCTCGTCGTCGTTGCTTTAAAAAAAGCTACTAGACCGTGGGCAGCTCTTCAGTATCTTTGGACACAGGTAGTGACCTGGGGAGAGGGAGTGGCTTGCGTTGATTGAAGCTCCGGCCTCCGATCCGAGCTCCCTGTCCGTATTCCTGCTCAGGCCACCTCCCATCTCACAAGTGAATTCATCTCTTGGTGCCTCCCCTTTCTTCATTTATAAAATGAGAGTAACTGAAATACCTACTTCACGAGGCTGTCTTACGGTCAGAATAAACTAACATTTCCAAATATTAGTAAATGTGCTGGAAAATAGTAAATGCTATGCAAAAACGGCTTGTCAGTCTTGCTATTAATTGTGACACACAATTATTTCCCTATAAAAGGGAAGGATAGCTGAGGTCTCTAGGTACATTGCGATTCAGAAATGTTACAATACTGAGCAGCCAATAAATGTTACATAGCAAATCTTCTGGAAATGCCAAATTATGAGAGAAATGATGTATACTGTTCCGTGTGGCAGAGTAACTAGTCACTAAATACCAAACATCACTCTCCTTGAAACAAACCGTTACTCTAGTCCAAATGGAAGCTCAGGCCCTGTTCTGAAATCCGCACATCTTTTGGTATCCATTAAGGAATCTATACTGCAACTGCTTATTGGATTTTTGTATATTTATATAGTCTTATCGGTTCATAGATGCCTGGTGTAGCTTTTGACTCAGCATAATGCCAAGTTCAGGCTACAGTAGCTTACTGCAAAATTTTCAATGACCTAAATATCCCCATGCATAAAATAATTATATTTTGCATTGTTTAGAATGTACAACTCTTTGTATCTTTTGCCCAAATAAATCTGATACTATTTTGGTATATGATTGTTATCTTTAGTAAACCATTTAAAGGACATTTGGACATCCTCGTTTCTCCTGATTCATAGCACAGAAGCAGAATGTGCTGTTCTCCATAACCATGGAGAAAATTTATTCCCCACTGACCTGCCCACTGAAATCATGTCCACGACGCAGCTGCACGCGGTTAGAATTGGATCCTCCCCCAAGAACACCCATCTCTTCTCATATTGTTGACATGGATTTATTTTCTCATGGAGCTGCATTAGAAAGAGATTTAATTATGAACATCTAAAAATGCACATTGTGAAACGCAGCTGAACGATCCCCAAAGACTTAAAGCAGGCGAAGTCCATGGACAGCGTTGAAGAGTGTGTCCCGGGGATCCACTCCCCTGCTCCTTCCCACGCGGACGACGTGCCTTGGCCACGTGAAAAGCACAACCCACATACCCCGGAGTTCCAGCTGAGAACAATGATTCAGAGATCAGGGCATGACGAGCTTTTCGATAAAATCAGCTTATGGAGTTAAAAGACTGGCTTCCGACTGATCTCCTTAGGATATATTTAATCCAAAAGGAACAGTCACCGGTGAGTGCCAGCAAACTACTTGGATAATAAGGAAGTTTTAAAAATAGAAACATGAGATCATATAGGGTAACAATCAGAGTTAGAGCTGGTCTAGTTTATGAGTTATTGCATATTCTTAATTCAGAAAGCCACATACATATGGTTAAAGATAATGTGAATTTTCATGTGGGCCACTGTCTTTCTTAATTTAGTAAAACCTCAGGTCACTCCCAGATTGAAGATAATAAAATACAACCTTATCTAAAAATGAAGCCGACTCTTTAAAATAAAAACATGTTCAGACAGGTTATTATACTTACAATTTCCCTGACTTCACCCTGTAGCCAAAGGGATTTTACAACTTTTCTTTCAAATATATCTTTCCTGTATGACCTTCTCTCTTTCGAAAGTCACTTTCCTTTACAAACATACTTTCATCCATTTCTATCCTTCCTTCTTTTTCTCTTCTCTTCTTTAAATATTTTCCAATTTTTTCAAACTATTCAGATTTTTTTGTGCATTTCATAATTCCTGCACTTCCCTAGGAACAAGGGTCTCTGAGACGTACCTCAGTGATGTGTGTGTTTTCTGACATCTTCATTCGTACAGTAATTGGACGGACCCAGTGGTGATCTGCAGGTTAACTTTGGTGATTCTCCAAACCCTCTTTCAATGGCTGTGTATCCTTTTCTGTCCCACTCCTATTAATTGTGTTCTAATAATTATTATAACAAAAAACTGACAGAATAGCAAACTGACCATTTTTTTTTTTTTGCTCTGCTCTATCTATGCCTAGAAGAAAAAAAAATACAGCAGCTCTCAAATCCTCTTTTCCTATAACAAAGCTAATTTCCTTGCATTCCATTTTCCCAGACTTCTGCTTCTCACTATACGACAACAGGGCAGAATAAACACTATTTTGGGGGGAATGTTTCTAAATGAAATGCTGAAAGAGGCAACTGGATTTTAGCTCTATTCTTCACTGTGAGCCCTTGCTATTTAAGGTTGCCACTTTAACTCCGCTCTGCTGACCTAGAAGTGAGATTCCTCTGCTCTCAGCACCTCACAGATCCCTGGGAATAGCGCCAGGGGCTCCGACCCTGAGTAAAGTGAGTTTCTTCGCTGCGCTGCGTCCTCCGCCATGCGTCCTCCACCACGCACCCCAGCACTTTTGCTCAGGAGCTGCTAGAAGGAGCATCACCAACCCTCAAGCCAATGACAAGGGACCTGAATGTCTTCCGAAACACCAACATCCTTGATTGACTTCTTCCAGAGAATTATCCCCAAAACTGTTCAGATTCATCCAGGAAGCAGGCAGAATGAGTCCTGTCTCCTACACTGTACCCAAATTTCAAAGAACTTCTCCAAGCTTCATATCCATGCTGTGTTCACTAAGTGCACACATGCACACATATGCGCGTGCACACACACACACACTCACTCTTTCCAGTTACCCCATTGGCAATTTGAAATTCATAAAGAAACGGAAGCAAGAGTTGGAAATATTCCCTTTTAAGGAACCATTTGAAAGTGGACCCAGATTCCTCGTAAATGTATATTACAAACTCTAAGATAACCGATATTTTCTTCTTTAGAGAGCAGAATTTATTTCTTAAGAGAAGAAATAACATTAAATTTTATGCAAATTTTAATCAGAGAATGCAAAAATGAAGAGGAAGAAAAAACGAATAAGTGCAATAAATACAAAATAAGAAAATCATGATTGATATTAATATTAATGCAATGCCATAAATATTTGCTTTAAATGTAAATGTTCTAACTATACCAACTAAAGGCAGTGATTGTTAAAATGGATTTTAAACAACAACAAAAGGATAGTTTTCTATAGGAAACTCAATTTAAACATAAAGACACTAACATATTAAAATTAAAGGAGTGAAGAAAGATATATCATGCTAACAATAGTCAAAACGAAGCTCAAAGAACTTTAGCAATTCCATTCAAAACAGACTTCAGAGCAAGGAAAATTGTTAGGGATAAAGATGGACATTACAGAGTCCATAAAGTGGTTAATTCTCCAAGAAGATGTAACAATCATTAACAAGCATGTCCTTAACAACAAAGTATCAAAAAACAGGTAACCTAGTAGAATGGCAAGGAGAAATGAAAAATAACCAGTTACAGCTGGAGACTTCAACCCCTGCCTTTCAGGACTTGGCAGATCTAATGAGCAGAACATTAATAAGAACATAGTTAATCTGAACAACAACGGGGATTAACTTGATCTACGTGACACTTCTAGGCAGAAGATAGAACATTCCACTCAACAAATAGGAGAAAATACATTCTTCTCAAGGTCACCAGAAACATTTACCAAGACCGTGCACATTTTGGGCAATGAGACACATCCTAGCAAACTTGCAGAAAGAAAACAGACAAAATGCATTCTCAGACCACAATGTAATTATGCTATAAATTAGTAACAACAAGATACTTGAACCATCCCCACAAATTCAAAATTAAAAAGCACGCTTCTCAATGACGCATGTGTCAAAAAAAAATGTCTGAAGAAAGTTTTAAAAACATTTTGAACTAAATAAAAGTCAAAACACAACTTTCTAATCAAATTTTATGGAATAAGGTAAAGTGATACCTATAAAGAAATGCATTTATTAGAAAAGCATGATTAGAAACAAAAAGATCTGAAATCTAAGCTTGCACTTCAAGAAACTAGAGAAAAAACAATTTAAGCTTAAAATAAAGAGAAGAAAAGAAAAAAATAAAAATCAGATTAGAAATCAATGAAACTGAAGCCAGGAAATTAATAGCAAAAATTAACAAAACCAAAAGCAGGTTCTCTGAAATGATTTTTAAAATGCTATACTTCTAACCTGGCTAACCAAGTAAAAGAAAAAAATACTCAAATTATGAATACCAGAATGAAAGAAGGGACATTACTACGAACGAGCAATAAAAGGAAATAAGGGAATATTATGAATCGCCGTATGCCCACAAATTTAGCAACAAATAAAATGGATCAATTCCTAAAAAAATGCAAACTGCCAAAACTCACACAAGGAGAACTGAATAAAATCAATGAGTCTATATCTATTTCAGAAATTGAATCAATAAGCAATAACTTTCCAAAAGAGAACACTACCACATGTTTAAGAAAAAATGATACCAATTCTCTATGATATGTTCTGAAAAATAGGAACTGAAGTACACGTCCTAACTAATTTCATGAGTCCAGCATTACTCAAATGTGAAAACCAGGTAAAGAGGTTGAAAGTGAGGAAAAATACAAACCAAAATCTCTTATGAGCATATGTACGAAAGTCCTCAAACACAGTGACAGCAAATAAAACCCAACAACAAATAAAATGAATTACAAACCACAACCAAGTGAGACTCTTTTCGACATATGCAGGCACATTCCACACTTAAGACTCACTTAATGTGGCTTGTGCGGTGGCTCACACCTGCAATCCCAGCACTTTGGGAGGCCAAGGCAGGAGGATCGCTTGAGGCCAGGAGTACAAGGCCAGCCTGGGCAACATGGTGAAACCGAGTCTCTAGGAAAAAAAAAAAAAAAATTAGCCGGGTGCTGTGGTATGTGTCTGTAGCCCCAGTTACTCTGGAGGCTGATGTGGGAAGGTCAATGTGGGAGAATCGCTTGGGCCCAGGGGGCAGAAGTTGCAGTGAGCTGAGATCACACCACTGAACTCCAGCCTAGGAGACAGAGTAAGACTCTAACTCAAAAACAAACAAACAAAGAAACAAAAAACCTCACTTATTGTAATCTACCATATCAACAGGCTAAATAAGAAAAACCACACAGTCATACCAATAAATGCAGAAAAAGCATTTGACAAAATTCAAATGAAAAGACAAGCCACTGATTGGAAAAATATTTGTAAAACACATATCTGATAAAGGACTGGAATCCACACGATACAAATAGCAATCCAAACTGAGCAGTAAGAAGACAAACAACTCCATTAAAAATGGGCAAAAGTTCTGAACAAACACCTCACTGGGGAGGATAAACAGATGGCAAATGAGCACATAAAATGCAGTCCACAGTATTTGTTTTCATGTCATTCCAAATTAAAATAAAAAACAACTCCATACCTACTGTCAGCTAAATCCAAAAACCTGTCAATAGGAAGTGATGGTTTTGGAACAGCAGGATACATTAGATTTCTTCTTTCAACTCCCAAAGTGGTGGTTTCTGTTTCACTGAATCATCCACTGGCTGATCCTGTGTAGATCATATAAATTGGAGCTGCTGACCCAAGTCAGAGTTGTCCTAAAGTTACGTATTTCTTTTTTTTTTTTTTTTTTTGAGATGGATTTCGCTCTTGTTGCCCAGGCTATAGTGCAATGGTGCTACCTCAGGTCATTGCAACCTCTGCCTCCCGGGTTCAAGCAATTCTCCTGTCTCAGCCTCCTGAGTAGCTGGGATTACAGGCGCATGCCACCACTCCTGGCTAATTTTTGCACTTTTAGTAGACGGGGTTTCATGACATTGGTCAGGCTGGTCTCAAACTCCTGACCTCAGGTGATCCGCCCGCCTCGACCTCCCAAAGTGCTGGGATTACAGGCATGAGCCACCATGCCCAGCATGAAGTTATGTATTCATATAACAAACATGCCTTGCAGATTATCTTCCTAGTGAATGTAATATTGGTAGAATATCACTATGTTAATTTCAAAACTTTATGAAAAAAATTCCTCTTAATAAATTATTTTGGCCTATTTTATAGAAAAATCATATTTACATCTCCTAAACTCAGTACATTACTAACAGGATGAAATGTGAGAAATATCTTGAGTTATATTAAAAATAAAACTGGCCAAACATTGCAATCATGCTTATACATTTGGAGAAGCTAGTTAAATGTCCACTAAGGATTATGCCTCTTGAATTTTGGTGATGCTGAGAGACCATGTTCTTGCACAACAAGCAACTGTTTGTTAGCAAAATGTATGTTTTAAATGATTAAGACGATATTTTAAGCATCTTATCTCCTAAGATAATTGCTGGTTATGTATGGCTGGTTTATTGAATTTCATTTATACTGTAGGTCAATCATTAGGGGTTTAGGTTTATATGCAATGTATCATAATTTCACATTTAAAATGACAGGAAAAAGCCCCTCGACATATTCATGCAGAATCTCACCTTTTCAGGAATAAATATTGGTTCTATAACAAAAAATACACTTTATGAGGACATAGCTGTGCTATTGCTATCACTACTAATTTTTCACAGCTTGTAAAGGACAACTTATTTCTTTTCAGGTTCATTTTGTCTCAACACTGACTATTTCTAGTTGATCTTTTCAGTAAGGATATAAATATTCTGAATGTCCCAGATTAAAGTAAGAATCTTGGATTCACCTCCTCCCTCCCTGCCCAGCCCAAGTCAGGCCCACAGCTTAGCATTCCTTTCTCCTCCATATCAGATACCTCAAACGCCTGCAATAAACATTTACCCTCTGGCAATGCCAGCTTCTGATTTCATTTCTTGCTCCAATTTTAGATGACATTTATTGAGTTGCGTTATCTACACAAAGGAGTAAGTGTAGCAGGTATTCTTTTCAAAATATTTGCCCTGCCTTATTTCTAGAAATGGAAATCTTTCCTAATTGCTTTAAAAACCAACATAGCAGTTTCATTTAACTTGAGTTTCACCTTCCCGTCTGTGATAACCCCACTTCAACACTCTGCATCAGACAATGAATGCCCTCTCATTCTTATTCTCCAGTAAGATTCCAATTCAAAGCTATTGGTTAAAAACGCCAATATATTTGGCTAGGGCTAGGAATTTAAAATTCAGACATCATCTCCTATTAGCATCTTAGCTGGTCTGGGTAGCTCATCTCATCCCTCACATTCAGGCTGCACCAAGGCTTCTCGCCTGCTCGTATCTTTGGCTGGGACACCTCTTCCTTCAGTGGCTCTCGTGTTCCAGCGACTCAGCCACCCCCATGCACACCAGGACTCAACGTTGTCCACCTAAAATTTATTTTTAATAACTCACCAGATTCCAAATTCATTGTACAAAATTATGATTGTCAGGTGATGTTTTTTCAGGAGAATAAATGATAAAATTCAAAAAATATGTATTAAGCAACAATTCTGTTAATGTTCTGTTAATTGCTCTGAACACTAGAAAATAATTTCAGGGCAAGCTTTGCCTTTGAAGAGCTAACAGATTTAAAGGATCATTTCAGTGCATCATTTATATACAGTCCTTATTAGAAACTAAAAAACACATTTGGAATCAGTAATTTTCAATGATGGCCATCCAGATGATTGAGAGAACGTGCAAGCAGGATTGTGCTGAAAATAAAATCACCTGGGATGACCGAGACCACGTTCTCCTCTCCTCCCAGCAGCTCTGGCTTCTCCAGCGTCGTCCTGCGACGCGTCATCTTATTCATCACCATTTAACCCCATCTTTTTTTTTTTTTTTTTTTTTTTTTTTTGAGAAGGAGTCTCACTCTCTCCCAGGCTGGAGTGCACGATCTCAGCTCACTGCAACCTCTGCTTCCCGGGTTCAAGCGATTCTCCTGCCTCAGCCTCCCGAGTAGCTAGGATTGCAGGCACATGCCGCCATGCCTGACTAATTTTGTATTTTTAGTAGAGATAGGGTTTCACCATCTTGGCCAGGCTGGTCTTGATCTCCTGACCTCGAGATCCACCCGCCACGGCCTCCCAAAGTGCTGGGATTACAGGCGTGGGCCACTGCGCCCGGCCTCTCCCTTTCTTCCACTCATTTACAGCAGTACAAAACACGCGGTTATTTTCCCAAAGTCTTGAACTCACTTCGCCCACTAACTAGGACCCTAGATTTTGCTGGGCTGTGCAGGACGCCTCTCAGGGCCACCTGCACCTGCTGTCTGTGGTTTGTCTCCCGAGTTACACTCCATGAGCGTCATCTCCTGAGGTCACTCAGGCCTCCGCATTGCCATGTCCAAGGGTGCATCCAGACCCTGACCTCCCGAGTCATCTCAGCAGCATTTTACAGACAGTCCTTACGTCCTTCAGCGCTTCCTTCCTCCGTGTTCCAAGAGGCCACAATGGCCCCTGCAGCCATCTCCTTGGCGGACCCCACTCTCCTCCCAAGCCCCTTGGCGTTGCCTAACCCGAGTGCTCGGGCTCCAGCCCCCTCTTTCCTTTGTGAACACGCACCGCTTTGGTAACCACCGCATGCAGTCTCGAGGCTTTAAATAAACGCCAGGTGTCGGGGCCGCTGAGTAATTGACAACAGGCCGCAAGGGCGGCAGCGGAGGAGCCTCCACTGATTTGCTGCGATGGTGTGAGCCAGAGGTGAGGCCTGAAGGCCCCTGTTTCATTTTCCCCTCAGAGCAGAGACAGCTGAGGGTGCTGGGTGTCAGCACAGAGCAGAGAGGGCCCGTCACGGAACCGTGGACGGAGCCCTAAGGACGGGGCCTGATTTTATGGCTCTGGGAGTCCCAGGGTGGAGAGGAGACGCGCTAGGAAAGGACTCCCTGAAGAGGCCTCGGAGTGGAGGTGTCGGGCCAGGGGTGCGGATAAGGGGTGAGGATAGGAGTGCGGATAAGGGGTGCAGATAGGGGTGCGGATAAGGGGTGCGGATAAGTGGTGTGGATAAGGGGTGTGGATAAGGGGTGCGGTAAGGGGTGTGGATAAGGGGTGTGGTAAGGTGTGCGGATAAGGGGTGCGGATAAGGGGTGTGGATAAGTGGTGTGGATAAGGGGTGTGGATAACGGGTGTGGATAAGGAGTGTGGATAAGGGGTGTGGATAAGAGGTGCGGATAGGGGGTGAGGATAGGATTGCAGATAAGGGGTGTGGATAAGGGGTGCGGATAAGGTGCGGATAAGGGGTGCAGTAAGGGGTGTGGATAAAGGGTGCGGATAGGGGGTGAGGATAGGAGTGCAGATAAGGGGTGTGGATAAGGGGTGCGGATAAGGTGTGGATAAGGGGTGCAGTAAGGGATGTGGATAAGGGGTGCGGATAGGAGCGTGGCCACCAGTGGGCCTAATCCTTACCTGCCAGCTCCATCCCCGGTGGACCCCAGGGCTTGGCTGTGCCCCGAGTCTGTTGTGGGGACGGTAGCATCTCCAAGAAGTCTTCCAGGAAAAGCTTTGTTATCACACGGGGTTAGGGCTGAAAACCACACACAGATTTTTAACCAAGAGCCAGGATTTTCATCCAGATATTGCAAGACGTTCCAGTCCATCCTTATATCCAGCAGCCTTCTTGGTTCTTCATTCTGATGTGTCCTAGATACCTCAAGCTGAATGTGCTAAAAAATGAGACCCCGCTGCCTGAATCGAGTGCCCCTACCCTCCTCCCCATTCCAGTTGTTGATACACCCATTCTTCCAATTGTTCAAGCCAACATCTTTGATGGCTCCAGAAAATTCATGAATTTTCTCTTGTTCCCTTATGCATTCCCAGTCCATCAGGACATCCTAGTCATTCAATATTCAAGCCTTTCCCATGATCATTCCAGTCCTCACCAACTGCACAGCCCCCCGATGCAGGTCACCACCTTCTTTTTATAAAAACTTCCAAGCAAATTGAACACTTCTTAAACATGAGTCAAAGGAAAACTTTCAAACAACCATAATTTAAAAATCATGTATGCAAAACTTATTCAGACAAAAAGGTGGTACATTAAACTAATGTGTATAGTGATCCCTCACTGGCATAGGGCACATTTTGCAATTGTGCATTCGTTTGATTTCTTTTGCTATCTTGTTTTTTAAGCCTCATCTAGATCATAAGTATTCCACATCTGTGCTTTCTCCAGAGGCTTTTTATTTGTACGTTGTACAAGCATTCTAATTTTTCTCCTCATCTTGAATAGCATGCTACTGTGGCTAACCGACTCATCAAGGTTAACCATTCTTCTTGCCACCTTCAAAAATTACATTCTTAGAGGAACTGCACAACCAAGTCAGACACTGTGGGCAAATTTAATTAACTAAATGTCAGAGACCATAGTTGTTACAAATGACATAAAGGGAAAAAAACAGGCTAGGGCATAACCTTGAGAGACTTGTTATTGTTGCTGAGTGTTTTTAAAGGACTGTTCACTTGGGCATAATACCTTCAGTCCCAAGAGCGGTGAATAAAACCATGAATATTTCTATAAATAACAAATCACCTCAATTCTCCTATAATTATCTCATGTTGAGACAACATGAAAGGTTAAAAAAAATAAGTGGGAGGCTTTCATTCTTTTTTTCTGCCTCTGCTTTTCTCTGGAATGTGAAGTTGTGCATTTAGCTGATCCCATCTTCAGAAAGGTTGCTGGATCAGCTGCAGGCTAATCAATGGTCACATCTGGAGGGCCTGCAGACAGAGCAGCCGCTCTTGAAAGAGCTACAAATCGTTTTCACCTTCCTCATCCAACAGAGCCATAGAGAGCTGGATTGCTCCTTGAGCTAGGAGGATATAAATATTTCCAACATCTTCCTCACTTGCCAAGCTCACCTTGGCCTTGGTACTAAATATCTATGTGTGTTCCCATCTTGCTTTTGTGCTATGGCCACACCACATGTTTCTCAACCATCCACAGGTTCTAGGCAGCATTGCCTATTGGATATAGCACAGGTCTCATGTCCATCTGCTACTACCCGATCTCTAACAAAGAATATTTGCTGGAGGGTGTGAGCACTCCATTCCGCCTCCTACTCTGATTGTGTTGGATTACACCAGTCATATGAGACTTCCTGCTGGCCTTCCAAACTCTTGACCCGTTCCAAACATCCAGAGCTGTCTGCATCCTTCAACCTGGTCGAACAACAGAGCTTCAGCCAGGACTCCTCCGACTTATGGAATGAACACTTCTGGGTTATTGAACCTGAATTTCTTTCCTTATGGGTGGGTGTCAACTATTATAAACTCAACCTTACCACATTTCCAGCATGGGACTTTATTATTTCAACTCTATTTCTACCAGAATAATACTTTAGAAACGCTGCAAAGTATAAGGTTTTGTCAAATTGTCACCATTTTATTTTTACATTTGCCTGCTGTTTTTACCACAACAACACTGCAAAAACCACGAATGCTTTTAACTAAAAATATTTAGACGGTGCATTTCCTTCCAGCTTTTTACACACAACAATCCAATCAACATATGTCAACAGAAATCTATCATCATCTCTGTTATTTCTGACAGACTTCACGCCAGTGAAGGAGCACTGTGTAAAATGAAATGTTTAAAAAAACTCAGAGAATCCAACCTACTGCCTTCTACAACTGGGAAGAGCTGTTCTTATTTAAGGAATTCATTGACTTCAAAAATATGTAACTAACATCTTAAGTTCCTCTTGTTCAGATGACTTCACTCATTCTTTATCAGCCAAGGTGAGCAGAATCTAGGAATGGGTTGTTTCTTTCTGTCAAGGCAAGGAGCACCGGATGTGGGAGTGCTCCTGAGACAGAAGGCGTCAGGCATAAGAATGGAATCACCGGCCAGGCGCGGTGGCTTACGCCTGTAATCCCAACACTTTGGGAGGCAGAGGCAGGCAGATCACGAGGTCAGGAGTTGGAGAACAGCTTGGCCAGCATGGTGAAACCCCATCTCTACTAAAAATACAAAAATTAGCCAGGCGTGGTGACACATGCCTGTAATCCCACCTACTTGGGAGGCTGAGGCAGGAAAATCACCTGAACCTGGGAGGCAGAGGTTGTGGTGAGCCAAGATCATACCACTGCACTCCAGCCTGGGAGACAGAGTGAGACTCTGTCACACACACACAAAAATAAAATAAATAAATAAATAAATAAACAGAATCACGTTGTTCCGTGGTGACTGAGATGAAGAGAGAGTTTTGCAAGCTCCTTGGAGAGGGGACTTCTGAATAAAAGCGGGGACTTGCAGGGAGCAAAGGGAGAAAAAGAGTAAATTATATGGCTAAAAACCACAGAAGTTGAGTTAAGCCCTTGTTTAGAAGGATCCCCTAACGTTCCCCTGGTCTCTTCCCTAGAGATATGATGTCTGCAGGGTTGGCCATGCAGCCACTGGAAGCTGTAGTTTGGATGGTGGCTGTAGGGACTCTTGCGGAGAGGGCACAGACACAGGTTGACTCTGGCTGGGTTCACGCGTCACATGCCTGAAATCTCCACCTTCTATGTCCTGACTACAGCCGCAGAAGCCCCAGCCCCATCCCTCGGGAAACCACTAGGTTATCTTCACATGTAATGGGAAAACGGTGTGAGGTTTACCTAAGACAACAACAACAAAAACCTGGACTGAAGAAAAAAATTCTGCCTTTTGAAAACATGCCTTACCGTCTCGTCACACAAATATTTTACCCATAAATTATGTATATCGTTTTTCCTATAGTTTCTCCACACAAAATGTATGAACATTTTAGAGCTATGTTAAAATGTGTTTGGATTTCTCAGGAAAAGTATGATTATTTACTTTTTCTCGTCTAATAATGTCTTCAATTTGTCAGTAGCACATAGAGCAGCCGAGAAGAGGTACTTAAGCATGTCAGCAAAGCAGAGTACATTTACACCCATTTAAAAACCGTTTAAGATACTAGCTCGTGAAACAAAAGCAGCAGCAGGATTAAAGAATTAATTAAACTTTACAAGTAGAGCTCCAAGTAGATGTGGAATGGTTGTAAGCATGAAAAACAGTATCTTCAGTACTCACTGGTTTCTAAGAAAAGTGAATTAACTACTTGAAGTGAAGAATGAGGAATAATCTTGAAATAGGTGAAGAACAAAGAACTATGAGCTCTAAAAAGAAATGGGTAATTGCTACCATGAGGTAATATATATGTTTGAATATACAACACAAACGTAATTGCTACATACAGTCAACATTGGAGTAATTTGGTGAAATGAAGGCTATTTAACTAGAAAAATGGATACCAGAAATTTTAGTGAGAATGTTTTCGTATAATTGGGATACCTGTGACCTAAATCTAACAAGGAATATTTTGCATAGTTTTAATGAAGTTATGGAGTAGAATCACAATAATAGATCACTTCAGAAACAGACTTTAAGGAAATGATTTATTGGTATATGAGTCTGTGCTTAAACAACCATGGAAGAAGGGAACTCAGAACATACTTCCTGTTGGTATTAGAGTTCATGGGGTGTGCATACTGGGTTTCACCTGTGGCTGAGAGGTCATCACTTCCTGTTGGTATTAGTGTTTGTGGAATGTACATGCTGGGCTTCACCTATGGCTGGGAGGTCATCACTTCCTGTTGGTATTAGTGTTCGTGGGGTGTGCATGCTGAGTTCCACCTGTGGCTGAGAGGTCATCACTTCTTGTTGGTATTAGAGTTCATGGGGTGTGCATGCTGGGTTTCGCCTGTGGCTGAGAGGTCATCACTTCCTCTTGGTATTAGAGTTCATGGAATGTACATGCTGGGTTTCACCTGTGGCTGAGAGGTCATCACTTCCTGTTGGTATTACAGTTCGTGGGGTGCGCATGCTGGATTTCACCTGTGGCTGAGAGGTCATCACTTCCTGTTGGTATTAGAGTTCGTGGGGTGTGCATGCTGGGTTTCACCTGTGGCTGAGAGGTCATCACTTCCTGTTGGTATTAGAGTTCATGGGGTGTGCATACTGGGTTTCACCTGTGGCTGAGAGGTCATCACTTCGTGTTGGTATTACAGTTCGTGGGGTGTGCATGCTGGGTTTCACCTATGGCTGAGAGGTCATCTTGAGAACGATTTCATGAACAACATCCTTTGGCTCCTCCTGGGAGGTGTTTTAATTGTCTTTGCCTTACATATCTGTTAAGGAAGAAACAATGAAAACAATTTTCCCCTCATCTCTCCCAGGAGGTATGATGTCAGCAGAGCTGGCTCTGCAGCCTTCGCAAGTTTTAGTTTGGATCAGCAAGTTGGAGATTAGAGACAGAACTTTACACCAAGTCAGGCTAGCACGAACTGATACAGCAACTACTCATAAAGGGAAGCAAAAAAATCACCTAATTCCCATCAGAGTTGACCTACATTATGTAGTTTTATTTAATGTCCTCTAATTACTTGATATAATTCATGCAATGCAATTATTTGACATTGCTACCCAACCTAATATACCAAACATATTGACAACAACATTTTTCTGGGATATTTTCTGCTAGGCTTAATGCTAACAAGCTGTTGCCCCTGTGTGAGTGCCAAGATGAGCCCAGCAATGGGACCCACTGCTTAGGGAGGACCCTGGGTTACTAGCTTGTTCCGGAGTCCCACAGGAGAGCACCCCGCTATTGACTACTCAGTTCTCACACCACTTGTCTGTATTTGAACTACTTTGAAACCTTTATATAGAAAGTATGTCATGGCATTCTTTGGTTTCCTTGTGCACCCCAAAGAGGGCATATTTTGCATATTTATTTCACCTCTGTTCTTTTCTCAGCTTCCCAAGACAATTAAGTTACCTTTCACTGGTACTAAGTCACTTTTTTAATAATACTGATTCAAAGTCTTAGACAACAGTCACACGCAATGAAATACTTTTCTTAAACTATAAACTACAAAAAAGTAGGTGTTGTACCTTAATAACAGCAAGAAAAATAAAAGCTCAGCGTGGTACCACAGAAGTCATGTGGGGCCTATCAGATGCTGATTCTCCATGTGTTAAGGCTCACTGTTTCCTGCACCTGACTTGGGGTTTGGATGAGGACCCCAAAGCCTCACCCAAGCTCTCTCCCACATATTTAATCACATTACTATCTGATTCCCACCAAAAAAAATAAAAATAGAATTGGGATTTGGGCCATCATTGATGTTCACAGCAATAAATGCACCCCTGATGGTCAGGAACGGAGCCCTCCCAAGTGTAGCTTGCAGTAAAGGATTGCTTGCAGAAAATTCTAAAGGGATTAGGTGTCTCAATTGGTTGTGATGCAACATCATGCCCTGGAGATTCCACGGGAATGGGAGATTCTGTGTGTAATAGATAACTGAGTGCGTGGGCCAGTCCTCCTTCTTTGCCTCGACAATGTTAAGTGCAAAGTGAGTTGTGTATATATACGCTTGCTTTGTTTTCACCTTTTAACTATTTAGGGCTTAGGTCTGGGTTTCTCTTGGAATGAATATAAATAGAAGACAGAGCCACCCACTCCCACCTGACTTAGAAAGTGGCTTCCCGATTGTCACAGTGAAGAGATAAATAAAGGTAAATCTTGGACTTGATGATGATGATGTGGCGGGAACATTAGGGACCAGTGTGAGGACTCAGAAAATATGAGTTGATGGACTTCATGTTTTCCCTGAGAACGGCAGCTACAGTGGGGAGGCAGCCAGGCCCATCCAGCAAGGATACTCGTGGGAGTCAATTCTGAATATAATCCCAGAAAATGACTGGATTTTAATCAAATAGAAAGAAACTCAGGAAAAGTAATATTTGAAATATTAACATAATTGAAAACATAAAACAACATGTTCACACCCATTAGCTGGTGAAGCTTGAGACACTCTGTTTATATCCCAAATATTGGTTGACTAATATTTGATGTCATCTTTAAGCTAGAACAAAATAAGTCCTAGAAACAGTAGAACCAAGTTCTAGAACATTGACTGAAGCCGGAACTGTCCCTGTCCAACTTGTTTTGAATTTCTTTCCACTTTTCTGTGCATGATATTAATCTCTGCCTTCATTAAACTTGGGGGAATTCAATGATACTGAGTGTCCCCAGCTTTCCCTGAGGCACTAGTTTGACCGTGTGTTATTTTTGGTGACATAACGGCCGTGTTAATGACACATGTGGAAAAGCCATTGGTCAGCAGGCAGGAGTCGTCAGTGCCTCTGAGACTCACTGCTGCACAAGGCAGTGAATAAATATTTAATGAGACCCTTTTCCATTAAAAAATAATGGATTACACTAGACTCTAAAGATCAACTTGAATTACTTCAGCAAAAGCCATCAACATTAGTCACGAGAGACGGATTCCTTGTCAGTGGTATAATAAACTCATGGTATTTGGAGATTAACATCTTTGTGACTTTGAATCTGCTCATCTCCTACTATTCAGAAGGCTCACCTAAAAACGGAAATTTTCCCATGAGGCCTCCTGCTCCCCAGAGCCCATGTCCCAGGGAGAACTTGGAAAATCAACACGATGGGCCTCTGGCGGGGGTCTGAGTGGATGATGTTGGGATGATCTTAACTATGCTTTGGTTAGTTGCTCATCAACTCTGATTAAATCAAATCAAAAGTTTTCCTACATCCTATTTTGCCACAGGCATAGGTACAGAGCAAACGTAAGCTGGTGTTGACCATAAATAGCATAAGCTGCCTCCATGCACTGCTAATGGGACCCTTGACTGAATTCTTTGGAGCCTGGGAAGCTCTGGAGGCTGAGGCAGCAGTCACCATGTGGGCCTGGGCCTGCGTGGGGCGCCTAGGTCCGAAGGTTTAACTTTATGCGGATACATCCAACCTTAAGGATCTGCCATCGGTGTCTTCTTGTTGGGGGAGACATCTTGCCTCCTCTCTTGCGCTCTCCGATCTCTGTGATCTAAAGGACACATCCTCTGTGGAACCCTTCTGTCAATTGATCATTAATGCTACAGAGAAAGTGTTCACTGCTGGCCAGAAGGAACCAAATGCTATCCATCCACAAGCAGGAAAGTCAAGGATCCCGTACACCAAGGTGTTAGGACGGGACGGAAGAAAATCTTGGCCTTCCTTATTTTTAGGCCTAAAGTCATGGTCCTAAGGATCGTCATTCACTTATCAATCTCAATTTGCCTCCCCTCATTTTCTCTGCATGAAAGATGTTACTTTCGGGTTGGGGAGGAGAGCAGGGAGAAGCTGGTGATGTGGATGCCCTGCGAGAAATCGAGGAAAGCCCTGGGCGAGTCTTTCACCACGCTTTGCACCTGTATTCCTACTGCATTTACCAGCTACCTTTCCGCTCTTTGCAGAAGTGGCCATTTCACTTCAGAAGTGCATTTCAGGTTTTTCGGCTCTGCCACTGAGAGGCATTTATTTATGTCGCCATCGGCCCTTTTATGATGTGTGCTAGCACCTGGCAGGTGCTTGGCCTTCCGGAGGACGCAGTGTTATGCCCCGATGTTACTCACTGCTATGACGGCTTTCATCAAGTGGGTGGTGGGGCTGACGCGAATATTTTTGAGGAAATGATTACTTTGAAGGTCTGTGCCTGAACCCTTCCCGTGGAGGGGGAAGAGAAGCTCACAGGAGTGGGTGTTACGATGGGGCCCTGAGTGTGCTGTGCACCCTGTGTTGTAAAGCAGACACCACAGGAAAAAATATACCGGGAGGGAAACAGAAAGGGACTCAAGATTCAAATGCATACTTTCAAGTCAGTCCTCATTTGTATTGCTTTAAGACAAAACATTAGATTTTTGTCTTAAATGTACTAATAAAAATATACCTGAATGCAGAAAGCAAAAATATGCCTGAATTCCAGAAGACTGGAATATGACTTGCAATTTTCTGAACTTATAAGTAAGCTTAGGGTTCCAAAACTGACGATACAACGGCCTTAGGATTGGCTTTAAAATGATCTAGTGATGTAACTTCGAACTCAATCCATTATGAAGCCAGTTTTCTCCAGGTTCTTTGGGAAATGCCTGAATGGATTCAACATTCTAACAAAATTATTTGGGTTCTTTGTCCAATTTACTTTCTAAGGAATGACTCTAAAAGCAAAATATTAGTATGAAGTTTATAAAAAATGAAGCTGTTCCTGTCTGCGGTTTTCCTGGAAGCAGCCCTCACTCACAGAAAATGACAGCATTCTCCACGGAATTGATATTTGCTGCCACTGGGCTCCGGATCACATGGACATTTCCTGCTATCTGCCCACAGAACTTGGCACCACTCCCTTCGTTAATTTCATTTTTCAGTTACCCAATTTTATAAACAACTGTTTCCTGCTTGGGCCTCGATTGTCATACATGAGAAGACGGTGCCAACAGTGTAACATAGCGTGATGCTGAGCCCCACAAACAAGGACTTGTATTTTCTTGAATAAAAATGAACAAAATTATGACCCAAAGAATAATCTAAAATTGTAGATATTCAACTGAGTTTTTCTATTTCAAATTTTCCCTGTACTATGTGTACTCACTGAGTTTTGGAAGAATAAAAATGAAAAATAATAAAACTGTCAAGTAAACATATTTAACAAATAAACATATTGGACAGTTTTATTATTTTTCATTTTTATTCTTCCAAAACTCAATGAGTATAAATAGTATACAAGTATGTTTATGTGAC